>NC_133137.1:29737462-30073533 GCF_048418815.1 Hemitrygon akajei
ATAAAGCAAGAGGAAGGAAAATTAGAAGTAATTTGGAATTCTGATCACTATGCAATGGTTCCAACTGGTAAGTGTGCATGCATAAATATCAAATGAGAATAAAATTGGACTCTGCTATGATGGCCTCTAACCCAAACAGCTGAGCTCACAAATTATTTGGATGAGGCACTGTGTGGTCGCTCTACATAAAGATATAAGTGTCAGAGGATGTTACCGTGGTTCTGCATTTTCGGATTGGACTATTATGTTTATGGACTGTGGACTTTTTCCAGACTATATTCTGTGCTTTCCGCTTTGTTGTGTGAGGGGATGGGGTTTGGGCTTGACGTTCTTGTTGCATTCTGTTAGTTTTTTTTGCATGGGGGAAGGGGATTAGGGTGGTCAACATTCTTGTTCCATTAGTTGTTTTTTGTTTGCGCGAGGGAGGAGGATTTGGGGGGGGGGTGTTGATGATCTTGTTGCCGTTCTTTATTGTGTGTGTGCACAGGGGGTTGGTTTGATGTTTCTCTCTGAGCGACTTTCATGGTTTTTCTTTGTTTCATGCCTATCTGGAGAAGATGAATCTCCAAGTTGTTTACGGATACATACTTGGATAATCGTTGAGCCTATGAACCTTTGAATGCACGACAATTTTATCTGTACGGGATGTCTGCCATTTTCCAAGGCTGTATCTGCTAGGATCAGAATAGAAAAACAACAGAAATCTGAACAAAAGAAAATCTTTCTTTGTTAAGGGATGAAGTGAACTGACAAAGGTCCACTCAAGATGCACTTTTATTGGTGTAATTTTAGCTGTAGTTGGATAAAGATTATAAATGCTCCCACATCTTAGAACAGGCAAAAGAATGATCCATTAAGACCAGAGGATTAGAATGATAGTTATTTTGAAATTCAACCACTTTGATTAATGTGCATGGCATGCCCCTTTGAAGAATTTTCATGCATGGCTGACTTTAACTTTTTGGATACCATATGTGTGCATAAGACAAGAGAGACCATTAAATCAGAAGAATGTTTAGAGCCAATAAAAGTAATCTCCTTTCAAGTGAAGTCCTGTGAAGTATTACTTCAACTATTTTTTGACAAATGCTCGTTCGTTCTCCAATTGTAAATGTGAACTTTTGCCTAAACATGGGTTTGCTGAGGGCCAGATCAGAGGCATTCAAGTCTGGCGACCAAGAAAGTTATAAAAGGTTCTCATGTACAAAGTGGCAATTCCAGACTAAGCCTGAATCAACGAAGAATGGTCAACAGTCAGGACGACTTGAATTCTTTCACCTCTTATGAAGTTAAATCAAGCAACATAGACAACAACAGGGCTTCAGTTCCAAATGAGATCATTGCATTCTATTCTCTCTTTAACCATCAAAACATGGAAAAAGCATCATGAACACCCACATCCCCGATGATTCTGTGATTTCAGTCCCTGAGGCCAACTCACGAGCAGCCTTCAGGAGGGTGAACTCACGAAAAGCATATGGCCTAGATGGGGTACCTGGCCAAGTAATAAAGACCCGTGCTGATCAACTGGCTGGAGTGCTCGCTGAGATCTTTAACCTCTCACTTTGGCAGTTTGAAGTACCCACCTGCTTTATGCAGACTTCACTTACACTGGTGCCTGAGAAGGATGTGATTACCTGCCTCAAAGACTTTCATCCAGAAGCACTTACATTCACAGTGATGAAGTATTTTGAGAGGTCGGTGATGGAACAGATCAACTCCTGCCTGAGAGGCAACTTGGATCTGCTCCACTGTGCCCTACTGGAGCAACAGGTCCAAAGCAAATGCCAATTCATTGGCTCGTCACACAACTCTGGAACATCTGCGCAGCAAAGGTGCATACATCAGGATGCTCTTTCTTGGCTACAGCTCGGCATTCAGTACCATCATCCCCTCAATACTAGTCAAGAAGCTTCAAGAGCTTGGCCTCACTGCATCTTTGTGCAATTGGGTCCTCACGTGCCGATCCCAATCGGTTCGATTGGCATGACCATCTTCTCCACAATCTCCATCAGCTTATCCGCCTGCTCTATTTACTTTACATTTATGACTGTGTGACTAAGCACAGCTCCAATGCATGTCCAAGACATCACTGTTGTTGGCCAAATCAAAGCTGGTGACAAATCAACCTCTTACTCAATGACAGCAAGACCAGGAGGAGGAAACCAGAGGTACATGAGCCACTTCTCATCAGAGGATCAGAGGTGGAAAGGGTCAGTAACTTTAAAATCCTCGGTGTTATCATTTCGGGGGATCTATCCTGGCTGCAGTAAATACATACAATTATGAAGAAAGGCAGCACTTCTACTTCCTTAAGAGTTTGCCCAAAGAGTCAGCATGACATTTAAAACTTTGACAAACTTCTATAGATGTATAGTGGACAGTATATTGATTGGCTGCATCACAGACTGGTATGGAAACACCAATGCCCTTGAACAGAAAATCCTACAAAAAGTAGTGGATACAGCCCAGTCCCTCACGGGCGAAGCCCTCCCCAGCATTGAGTGTATCTACATGAAGCGTTGCCGCAGGAAAACAGCATCCATCATCGGAGACCTCCCCACCACCCAGGGCATGCTCTCTTCTCACTGCTGCCATTGGGAAGAAGGTACAGGAGCCTCAGAACTCACACCACCAGCTTCAGGAACAGTTATTATCCCCTCAACCATTAAGCTCTTTAACCAAAGGGGATAACTTCACTCAACTTCACTTGCCCCATCATTGAAATGTTCCCTCAACCTAAGGACTCACTTTCAGGGACTCTTCTTCAAATATTCTTGATATTTATTACTTATTTATTTATTATTATTATTTATTTCTTTTTGTTTTTGCACAGTTTGTTGTCTTTTGCACTCTGGTTGAATGCCCACATTGGTGCAGTCTTTCATTGATTCTATTATGGTTATTACTCTATTATGGATTTATTGAGTATTGAGGTGAATCTCAGGGCTGTATATCATATGAAATGTACTTTGATAATAAATTTACTTTGAACTTTGTTATCAGACTAGTATGTGCAGCAAATTCCATCACACATTTTAACTGTGGGAAATATTACAGTCAACGCTGGTTATATCACTCTCTCCAAGATTTAGCATCTTATCCACCAAGCCAATATTTTCCTCCTAATCCCAAGTAATCGCCTAACCCTGACATGCCAATGGTTCCATTCCTGTTGCTGTCTCCTCTTACCCTGCACTGAAATGATTACTTGTGGTAGCATAGTGTTTGGGTTACTGAGCTGCAGTTGCTGTGTTCTGGGAGATAGGAATCTACATTGCATCATGGCAGCTGGGGAAATTTAAATTTGAATAATGAAATAAATCTGGATTTTTTTGAGAGGGGAAACTAGACTGCAACCGCTAAGCTATTGAGCTGTCATAAAGCTCATCTGGTTCACAAATGTCCTTCAGGGGAAGGAATATGTCACCTTTACCCAATCTGGGTTTCACTTCACCACAGACCCAATGATATAGTTAAAATTACAATGGATTGTGATAACAATAAGAGGAATTAAGAGAAAGCCACTGTGTGATACGAAATCATAGTTGCCCCGGATTTAACTTTATGCATTGCATAGTGGATATTAATGGGCAGCCTGGCAGTTGCAGGGAATCTCCTCACGGCCCCCTCCTCACAGACCATACGTGAAGTGAGAAATGATGAGGGTGGCAGAGTAGCATAATGGTTAGCACAACACTTTACACTACAGGAGACCTGGGTTCAATTTCTACTGCTGCCTGAAAGGAGTTTGCTATGTTTTCCCCGTGAACACAAGCCTTTCCTCCGGGGGCTCCGGTTTCCTCCCACAGTCCAAATAAGTGAATTGGTCATTGTAAATTGACCAGGATTAAATTGGGGGAACAGCTAGGTGATGCAGATCGAAGGGCTGGAAGGGCCTGTTCCTTGCTGTATATCAATAAACACATAAATGATAAAATGATGGAGAGTAGAAAATAGTTTATACTTCCCTTAAAAATTCAAAAATACTCTTGGTGTTAAACTATTTAAAATTATTAGTGCAGGTGGAAGTGTTTCTGGGAAAGATTACTCTTCTTAGGGAAAAGGTATTTCTGAAACACAAGCTGTGTTACTGACACAGAAACTCTTCACTGGACTTTAGCCTGTTCAGGCATCTGTCCCGAGTCACTGAGACAATGAACTCGTGTTCCATTGTTAATAGAAAAGCCACAGAAAACTATACTACAAGCTGAGAAATCTTAAGCAAAGTCAGCCACATTATTTGCTGGGTTGGACAACTCCTGTTCAGCTATCCGCAATGCCTGTAATTATGTGATACGATTGGTACCACTTTACGTATTTATACATGTGACCAACCACTTTACAGGTTGAATGATGAGGCCACCCTTAGAGTGGAGGAGCAACACCTTATATTCCGCCTTGGTAGCCTCCATCCTGATGGCATGGATACTGATTTCTCCTTCCAGTAAAAAATTAAACTCCCCCTTACCTTTTCTTCTATTCCCCACTCTGGCCTTTTAACTCTTCTCACCTGCTGATGACCTCCTTCTCCTGGATCCCTTCCTCCTTCCCTTTCTCCTTGGTCCACTCTCCTCTCCTATCAGATTTTTTCCTTTCCAGTCCTTTACCTTTCCTAGCCACGTATCACCTTCCAGCTAGCCTCCTTCTCCTCCCCCTCCCCCCACCTTTTTTAGTCTGGCGTCTTCCCCCTTCTTTTTCAGCCCAAAATGCCGACTGTTTGTTCATTTCCTGACCTGCCGAGTTCCTCCAGCATTTCGTGTGTGTTGCCATGGATTTCCAGCATCTGCATACTTACTGGTGTTGATGATTTGATACTCTACAGGTTGTGATGCACTTGTTTAGTGCAGAACCTGCAGAAAATCACCTGACCCTGTGAAAGAGACAATTGCTGCCTGACTCTCTATAAGCAGGCTTAATGTTTCCCCCATACAATAAGATGGACTCCTGGCATCATCATTGACCTTATACTTCAATGCCTACCGACACTGAACTTTCAAAGATTCAAAGTACATTTATCATGCAGCATACAACCCTGAGATTCACCTTCCCACAGACAGCCATGAAGCACAGAAAGTCATGCAACCCGTTCAAAGAAAAACATCAAACCCCCAAAGTGAGAAAAAAAAACATATCATGCAAATGACAAAAAAATCAGCAAGAAGACACAGAATATAAAACATCAAACCACAAGGTCATTGAATGAGCCCAGGCATATTCAGTTCAGCTCAGTTCAGTTCAATCTAGTACCGTGTCATGCTGTGCAGAATCAGTCTGCCTTGATCAAGATCACACAAAATAGCAACAGAAAAAATAAGCTTTTCCTGCAGTCCCTTATTGTTTTACCTTAATGCACCATTGTAATGAATTAATCCGTTTAGATGGTATCCTGGACAACTTCTTCGATGTACTTTGGCAATTTTATAAAATTTTATAAAATTTACCATTTTTTTCCTTGGTAGTTCCAATAGAGGTAGGGAACATACTAAGACTCTTCACAAATATGCTGTTCAGTGCAGAAATCCCGCAGATAACATGAAGTCTAACTGTTAATAGCATGATCACAGCATAAATTACTCAACAAGACAATCTTATATGCTGGAGCATCACAGACAAAATGGTGGAAGAACTCTGCAGGCCGGACAGCGTTTTTGGAGAGGAACAAACAGTCGAGACCCTTCATTGGGAGGGGGAAGGAGGTGGTGGGAGGGGAAGAGGTACAAGCTGGAAGTGATAGGTGGAACCAGGTGAGGGGGAAGGTGGGTGGGGGAGTGAAGTGAGAGGCTGTGAGGTAATAAGTGGAAAAGGTAAAGGCAGAGGAAGAAGGGATCTGGTAGGATAAGACAGTGCACCATGGGAGAAAGTGGATGGACAGGGGAGGAGAAGAGAAACGCGAGAGGAGAACCAGAATAGGGACTGGAAAAGGAGAGAATTGGAAGGGGGGAGAAATTACTGGCAGTTAGAGAAATCAATGTTCATGCCATCAGGTGGAATACGAGGTGTTGCTTTCCCAACCTGAGAATGGCCTCTTCGTGGCAGTACAGGAGGCCATGGACCGACATCTTGGAATGGGAACGGGAAGTTGAATTGAAATGGGTGGCCACCGGCAAATTCTACCTTTTGCGGTGGACGTTGTGAAAGTGCTTATCGAAGTATGCTAGGTTTTTAAAGAAATGAATATTTCAAACACCTTTTCAATCAACTCATGTCAGAGAAACCTTTCTGGGATTAGAATCATGGCAGGCGCAAAGAAAATGGGGAGACTTTGAGTGAGAAAGGCAGCGCAGAAGATCAGTAATGGTTTTATTTCAGCCCAAGCAGGAAAAAAATCTGCCGTCCTGGCAGACTGCATGACAACATTTTCCAGCCGAGTATTCATGTATATTTATTAAGCATCTAAAATCTACAGCACAATGGATTTTCTTCTGAGTGATATCAATAAACATGACATAGCTGCCAGTTATCAGATTATCTAAAAAGCTCTTTGTATTCTGTAGTTTATAATTCATCAGCTTGACTTGTATTAAAAAAATGATTTTTATATTTTCCAAGTGTCAAGCTATGCAGTGCATAGCCATATTTCCTACATGCTAAGCTATGGCAACAACAAAAAAAAAATCACAATGCATAACTACACAGTCACTGACAGCAGGCACCTAGCTGACAAAGAGTTGTTCACCTGGTACTTTTAAGCAGCCCACATTCCCATGTTCCTGTATTAAATGTGCTGGAAATTGAACTAAAGCCATTAATAGATTTATCCTCTGCAGTAATGCTGTCAAATTTAAGTAGCATTGTTCTACCATGACACTCAATTGGCATAAGTACTTACGGGCCTGTCAATCATTAATACACCAGGCAAGAAGCAGCTACAAATCAGAGTTTCGATACAAATTACTGCATTAAACTGCAATGAGAGGCAAACAATAATGCCACCACAATAAAGGGATAATCAAAACATGCAAAATGCACAAAATGCTGGAAAAGCCCATCAGGTCAGACAGCACCTATGGAAGGAAATGAACAGTCAACATTCAAGGACAAGACTCCTCATTGTGAGTCCTGATGGAGGGTCTCTGTCCAAAATGTCAACCGCTCATTTCCTTCCACAGATGCTGCCTGACCTAGTGGGTTCTTCTAGCATTTTGTGTGTGTTGCTCAGGATTTCTAGCATCTACAGAATCTCCCGCGAAATCAAATATGTAATCAATGGATATTTCAGAAGATAAAACTACAGTGGCCAGATAGATGATTCTGGACACAGCCTGCTATGTGAGTTTGTCACCCATGGGTTTGGTTACTCAGGTTTAAGGATAAACCATAAGATATGGCAGCAGAATTAGGGCATTTGGCCCTTCGAATCTGCTCCAACATTTCATCATAGTTGATCCATATTCCTTCTCAGCCACAACCTCCTGTTTTCTTCTTGTAATCTTTCAAGCCCTGACTCATCAAGAATCTATCAAATTCTACCCTAAAAATACCCAATGATTTAACCCTCCATGACTACCTGTGGCACCGAATTCCACAGATTCACGACACTTTGGCTAAAGAAATTCCTCCTCATCTCCATTGTAAAAGGGCGTCCCTTCTGTTCTGAGGCTGTGTCCTCTGGTCTTACACTCCCCCACAATATGAAACATCCTCTCCACATCTACTCTATCGAGACCTTTCAACATTCGATAGGTTTCAACAAGGTCACCCTTCATTCTTCGGAATTCCAGTGAGTACAGGCCCAGAGCCATCAAATGCTACTCATATGACAAGCCTTTCAATCCTGGAATAATTTTTGTGAACCTCCTTTGAACCCTTTCCAAAGTCAGCACATCCTTTCTTAAATAAGGGGTCCAAAACTGCTCACAATGCTCCAAGTGAGGCCTCACCAGTGCTTTGTAAAGCCTTAACATTATATCCTTGCTTTTATATTCTAGTCCTCTTAATTACCATGCAACCTGGATCACTGTAGTTGAACCAAGGTGAGGATTGCAAGTCAGTGATCTTGGATTCATCTGCTTAAGCAGTTTATCTACTGGTGTGTGACCAGAACTAAGTCATGACTTCACTAAGGCACAAATGGTAAATGTCCAACTGAGTACTGGACGAGCCAGGCTTGGCTGTGCACTAATGGCCTGTACATTGCAGGAGGGACTCAATATAATCACCTCAGCTAGCAGCGCTTGATTCCAGTCACTTGCCAGATGACTGGAAACAATGAAAAGAGGAAGTCTGTCTAAATATTGAATTAACAAATTCTAATGTGATGAGATCAAAAGCAAAAAACGCCCTTGCCTCTGATTGGTCTTTAAAGCAAAGAAGTCAAGCAATTAATCAGGCCCACTCTTGAGGTACTGGAAAACTTTTCTCAAAACTTCTGGGAATTATTGCAATGAAATAGACCATAAGACCGTAAGAATGAGGAGCAAATTAGGCCATTTGGCCCATCAATTCTGTCATGGCTATTCCATTTTCGCACTCAGCCCCAAACTCCTGCATCCCTTCATACCCTGACTAATCAAGAATCTATCAACCTCTGCCTTAAATATACCCAGTGTCTTGGCCTCCACAGACGCCCGTGGCAACAAATTCCACAGATTCACCACTCTCTGGCTAAAGAAATTCCTCCCCATCTTCATTCTATAGTGAACTATTTCAAGTTTCTGAGGAGAAAGCAGGAGAATAGGGAAAGACTCAATTTATATTCTACAAGTTCCTGGCTGAAATTGTAACTCCAGAGATAAGGTTGTAGAATCTCACAGTTCAGAACGAGGTTCTTCAGGCTACAGGTCCATGTCCAACCCATTTACCCATCCATATTACACCATATCCTTCCATGCCTTGCCTACTTGAGTGTGTCTCAATGTCTCTTAAACACAGTAATTGTCCATGATTCCACCACCCCCTCTGGACAAGCTCAGAATCATGATATTGAACCAAGAGAAAACAGAATAAGAGAACGCCTTAGGGAGGTCAAATGCCCCAATACAGTACTTTGATCTAATGGAAATGGGTGGAAGAGAAGTACAGTTCCAAGCAGAGGCGGTGCAACATTCATAGGAAGTTTGTAAGGAATCTTTCGGGGAAAAAAACGTGAGACGACAATGTAAAATCATATGATTGTTTTAACATTTAGTTAATGCAAAATCAGGATTTATTTTATTTTTATTTTATTTAGTGATACAGCGCAGAATAGGCCACCAGCAACCCACCGATTTAACCCCAGCCTAATCACGGGACAATTTACAATGACCGATTAACCTACTAGCCAGTATATCTTTGGACTGTGGGAGGAAACAAATGCGTTCCACGGGGAGGACGTACAAACTCCTTACAGAGGACACCAGGACTGAATTCCGAACACTAAGCCTTATGCTACCATGGTGCGTGACATTGAGCAATCCAAAGACTGGAGATACATTCCAAGCAAAGACTGCTGTACTGAACAGGGTCTGGGGCTTGGCAGCCCATACAACCAAGCAAATGGAATGGATAACACTAGACAACAAATTTTTTCAAAAGTGTTGCTTCCTCAGAATTTTTTTTTGTTTATGATCGACCACTTGAAGCTGAAAACAAATATAATTTCAGACTACATGTATCACATAAGAATTTGGAGAAACAAGAAATTAACTTTTATTGAATACAACACATTTAATTGCATAATGATGCTGATGCTTTGCAATAGTTCAACGAAGCTAAAATTATCTGTTGATAATTTTCATTTGTACTCAGTGTCTGAGGCTTCTTGCTTAAGTGTCCAACAATAATCAGCCAGCACCGATGGATTTCAGTTGCCCTGATACTGTTTCTCTATGACCACAATGTCCTGGTGAAACCTCTCATCGTGCTCATCACTGATTTGCAGGGAAGGAGTCCAAGTGGGAATGCAGAAAATGAATCTATAGTGCCATGTTGCACTTCAGGGTTTTGTATGCTTGAAGCATGTTGTCAACCAGCTGACAAAGGTTGGTGCTCTGCAGTTGGCAAGAAAATTTTCAACATCCTCAAATGCCTTTCATGCGATTTTCTCCGATCTCACTAGAAGTTCTTTGAATTGCCTGTCATTGATGACCTGTTTGATTTATGGACCAAAATAACACCTTCCTTAATCTAGGCATCGGTCATTCAGACACAAATTATGAATTGAAATAACAATTATAGGCAATTTCAAAAAAAATGGGGCACGATAAGGAAATTTCTTGGTGATTTTCATGATCAGCAGCAAAAAAATCCCTAAGATATACCCAAAAGTATTCAGCAAGCAAAATCTTTGTTGTCAAGTGTAACACGGATAGAGGAACTTTGAATAGCAGAGTCTACTGCAGATCCAAGTTCTGCGCCACACAAAACACAGCTGCCGGATGAATTTGCAGATGTTTAAATAAACTGGTAAGCGGGAAGGAAAATACCATCTAGAGCAAGATGAGTATAGCAGCTGATAGTATATCCTCCAGGGCATGTTCAGTTTTCTGTCAAAGAGAAACTGAAAGTTGAGCCTGAAAGACTAATAGAAGTAAGAACTGTCTTGCCAATATTCTTATTGCTTGGCAATCAAACATGATGTATATAAGTGAATAAACCAAAGAAGCTGAAGGACTGTTTAGATGCTTGCAATCTGAATAAGATACTGAAGAAGCACCATTATCCCATGAAGAGAATTGAAAATCACATCTGAGCAGGCAGGTTTCTTGGTGCGCATGATGCCAAGAGTTAATTTTGGCAACTGGAGCTCCACATATTTTCAACATTTCCTTTGGGAGATATTTGTGGCTCTAGACATCTTTCAAGATCTGCAACACACCTGAAGGGTTTCTGTGAAGGCTAGATCAGGCATGTGGAGGATGTGCTGACATAAACTATAGCAGATGAAATTCCTGTCTTTGGAGAAAGGTAGATTGTCGCAAAGGCAGGGACTAACAGAGAAACGAGAGCCTGACAGATGTAAACAGAAGGGAAATAAAACAGTGCAATGTGTAGTAATAAAATTTCAAACAGAAGGCATTTCCCTGAGGTCACCAAGGGGAGTGGCCAAAGCCAGATCCAACAATGGAGAAGAGTATGATGAAAATGCCAAGCATGAAAATATTACTGGGATCCAATGTAAGACATTCATTGTGGAGCTGTACGTGCCTTCCAGGAGGAAAAATGGTTCACACAGTATCAGCGCAAGTCAACAAAGCAGAAGCTAAGGCAAGATACAGCACTGTGAGGATCGCATTCAGTTGTTATGAGATAACCAGAGAAAGAACAGGAGCCCCCCACCTTCAAGATGAGCTCAGCTGTTTGAGGGATTCGTTTTCAGAGGTGAAACCATGGTGGTACCAAAAATCCTTGAGGGGAAAAATGTTAGAACGGTGAGACAGCTATTTGTACTATACTGGCCACGAATTAATGCAACATTGTAAGATTTCACACACAAAACAGCAGGTCAGGCAGTATCTGTAACTAAAGAAACAATCTATATTTTGGCTCTGTAACCCTTTTGTCATAGTTTCTTTTTCTACGTGCTGTCTGACCTGCTGAATTTTTCTAGCATTTTCTATTTTTGCTTAGATTTCCAGAAGCTGCAGTCTTTTTAAAATTTCCAATCAAAAATCATGTGGATTTGCAGAGACTAGATGGCAGAAGGAGCCCTTGCTTGAATATCTTATACCAAATTCAAAGTAAATTTATTATCAAAGTGCATTTATGTCACCACATACAACCATGAGACTCATTTTATTGCAGGCATGCACAGTAAATCCAAGAAACATAACAGAATCAAAAAAAGACCACACCCATCAGGACTGATAACCAACAATCCTTGTCAATGTCAATGTGCACAGTGGTGGGGAGGGCTTTACCCGTGATGGACTGGGCCGTATCCACTACCTTTTGTAGGATTTTCTATTCAAGGGCATTGGTATTTCCATAACAGGCCATGACACAACCAGCCAATATACTCTCCACGACACATCTATAGATGCTTGCAAACTTCGAAGGAAGTAGAGGCACTGCTGCGCATTCTTCATAATTGCACTTACATACTGGGGCCAGGACAGGTCCTCTGAAATAATAACACCAAGGAATTTAAAGTTGCTGGCCCTCTGATCCCCCAAGGAGGACCAGCTCATGGGCCTCTGGTTTTCTTCTCTTGAAGTTAATAATCAACTTCTTGGTCTTGTTGCCATTGAGTGACAGGTTGTTATTATGATACTACTCAGCCAGATTTTCAATTTCTCTCCTATATGCTGACTTGTCACAACCTTGGATCCAGCCAACAGTGGTGTCGTCAGCAAACATAAATATGGCATTGGAGCTGTGCTTAGCCTCAGAGTCATAGGTGTAAACCGAGTGAAGCAGGGGGCTAAGCACACAGCCTTGGGGTGTACCTGTGCTGATGGAGATTGTGGAGGTGCTGTTGCTGCTAATCCAAATTGACTGGGGTCTGCAGGTGAAGATATTGAGGGTCCAATTGCCAAGGATGCATTGAGGCCAAGGTCTTGAAGCTTATTGATTAGTTTTGAGGGGATGATGGTATTGAATGCCAAGCTGTAGTCAATAAACAGCATCCTGGAGTATGCACCTTTGCTGTCCAGATGTTCCAGAGTTGAGTGAACAGCCAATGAAACGACACTTGCCACGAGGCAAATTGGAGTGGATCCAAGTTACTTCTCAGGCAGGAGTTGATATGTTTCATCACCAGCCTCTCAAGGCACATCAGCAAATTACTCATTGGCAGAGAAAATGAAGGAGCTGGACTTGGTGCAGTATGTGCCGCTGCCTGCGTCAGAGAGGCTTCAGTGCGTGAAGGTGTGCAGTTAAACAGCAAGAGCTCATCATCTTAGTTGCTTTTCTTGTGATTGCAAGACCCGGTTGGGCATTGGTAATGAGGAACGTTGCAAGTCCGATTCACAGTTTTATTGGTGAACGGCAGGGGGAGCTGCGTGGTCTTAGTTGTAGTGAGGACTATGCCAGAAACCGTGGCTTCGCTTACCTGCATCCCCTCAGGACAGAGGCAAAGTTGGAGCACTTCACTAGAGTACAAGAGGTGGTGTGGCCCGTCAACCATGCGTAGTCAGTGCCACTCTCCAGTGTTTACTCGCCAGAAGGCAAGATGTATTGTGTTTGACTGCAGACTGCTGCAACTTTCATGGACTCAGGGACTCGGACTACATTTTTTTCATGTGACTGTATTTTACTGCTGTCTTATATGTGCTATATGTGCCTTGTACTGTGAATGACTGTTGGTACTGTATTTTGTACCTTAGCCCCACAGTAACGCTGTTTCATTTGGCTGTATTCGTGTATGGTTGAGTGACAATTAAATTTAAACTTGACCTTTTTTCTTAGACATTGGTACAACTGAAGCTGTTCGGAGCAGATGAGTACATCAGACTGTCAAAGCAAAAAGTTAAATATATCAGTGAACACTCCAGCCAGTTATTCAGCACAGGTCTTTAGTACTCAGCCAGGTACCTTAACAGGGCCGGATGCTTTCCAAGAGTTCAATTTCCTGAATGTTGCTCTCATGTCAGCCTTAGAGCCTGAAATCACTGGGTTATCGGAGGGTGTCGGAATTCGTGAAGATTCCTCCATGTTTTGATAGTCAAAGTGAGCAGAGAAGGCATTAAGCTGATCTGGGAGTGAAGCCTTGTTATCACCTGTGTCACTTGGTTTCGTTTTGTAAGAGGTAATAGCTTTCAAACTCTGTCACAGCTGTTGGGCATCCTTCAGTGATTCAAGTAGACTTTGAGCAAAGATAATGGCCGACCTCCTCAAACTTGAGGTCAAAAACAAGTTGATCACGGTCAATTATTTTTCTAATACCTGAAAATGGACTACCATAATTCAAGCACAACTCTGGCTGTCACTCCTAAGCCAAAGGCTGAGCTTGCCAGGAGCAGTCCTCCAGACAAGGCTACAACAGATAATGCTCACTACCTCCTGTACTTTTGTAGCTTAATGAGGAGTCATGCATGGAACACTGGAGAACGCCACAAAGACACCCAAGCCGTGTCCACAAAAGGCAAACGCAGTACGCACAGATGCACACTGTGGTCTCTTGGCAGTTCAATTGTCACCGTTGCTTTGTCCATCCAGAGATGTGAACCACCAAACCAGAACAACAATGCCAGCTGTCAGACTTCCTTTCAACAGATCTCTTTTTTTTTATAAAGGCTGCTATTCACTGCTTCTGATCACCAGAGACGCTTGAAAATCATTGAAACAAACTTAAATAATAAAAACTGAATTAAAAAAAATTAAAAATAATGAAAATATAATTGAAACACTCTAAGACAATAAAAGCAATAAAATCACTCAAGCACTTTGTTGCACTAACTTTACTCGACAGGGAAGGCAATTTGGGTTCACTGTTCATCAGCCAGTGCTCTGGGACGCAAAGATGAGAGCCAGATAGAAACCTCTTTTCAGCTCATCAGTTCTCTGCCGCTGGGCTCAATGGTAAGATCCGCGAGCAGAGTACACGGTCCAATGCACTGGCATCTGATCTCCAACTCACCTCAGCGCACTGTCATTCACCACACATGGGTGAAGTCCAGAGTGTGCTGAGCCGTGGACCGCTGATGACCAGCAGTTGTGTGTTAGTCAGCACAGTGTGGGGCATTTTCTCACCGCTTCTTAACCAGAAGCTGCACATGTGAATGCATCTGCTAATCTGCGAACCTCTCAGACAAATAGCAATTAATGTCTAATTGACTCGAGGATATAAAGCAATAAACCATGATAGTTTCAAAAAAAAGTGTCAGCAATCTAAAACTCCACCTTTACTGCCAAATAGATCAGACTCAGAATCGGATTTAATAACACCAGCATACGTTGTGAAATTTGTTACTTTTACAGCAGCAGTACAATAAAATACATGACAAATAAATATACAGAAAAAACTGAATTAAATGGTTAAGTAGTGCAAAAAAAACACAGAAATAAAAATGTAGTGAGGTAGTGTCCATGGGTTCAACATCCATTTAGAAATCGGATGGCAGAGGGGAAGAAGCTGTTTCTGAATTGCTGAGTGTGTGCCTTTAGGCTTCTGTACCTCCTTCCCGAATACACTACATATTACTTGGTTTATCACTCCCGTACTGCTGAGCAGTGTATCATCTGATATATGAACAATATCATGTGAGATCCTCGAGTATTCCTAATAAAAAAAGGAAAGTGGGAACAAGAAAAAGCAATTTAACTCACACAGCTCACGTTATAATATAGGTCAGAATTCAGGATTCTTTTCCCTTCCACTCGTGCCTTGGGGATCCTGAGTTATGAACCTATCTGCTCCTATAATTTAAGTAATTTAAACTTGATACGCACTGACTATTTTGCACATATGTCAAATATGAAAGCCCTCTACACCAATGAACTCTCTCATTTATTCCTACACATGTCAGATCTCAGGTTATTGTGCGAGCAACACAGTTGTCACTCCCTTTGGTTCTAGGATTCTGAGCAGGATTTTACTCGCTCTCCCGTGATGTTCACTCCTCCCTCTCTGTGGCACTGGGGCTGTGAGACTGCTCCGGCTGCTATGCGCTTCGTGCCTGCAAGCTTTGCGGTGATTTGCCCCGCTGAGAGAGAGGCTTTGGGCTACTCTCGGGATGCAGGTCTATGGACTCAATTTGCTTCTATTGTGTGCATGAGTTGTGTTTTTTCTCTCTTTCTCTGTGCGTTGTTACTGTCAGAAAGGAGGTACAGAAACCTGAAGGCACACACTCAGGAACAGCTTCTTCCCCTCTGCCATCTGATTCCTAAATGGATATTGAACCCATGAACGCTACCTCACTATTGTTTTTATTTCTGTTTTTGCACTATTTCTAATTTAACTATTATATATATATATTTACTGTAATTGATTTACTTATTTATTTTTTCTATAGTATCATGTATTACATTGTATACAAATTTCACCATATATGCCGATGATATTAAATCTGATTCTGATTGGGTGTTACTCTTTTTTAAATTGGGTTCTTTCGGGTTTCTTGTTTTGTGGTTGCCTGTAAGCAGACATATCTCAAGGTTGTATCATTTATACAATCTTTGATAATGAAAGTTTGAATCCTTTGAGTATTATCCTGCTCCAAATTTTAAAGAACACATATCTTCCAGTAGACTCTCACTCCAAGAATACTTTGTTTGCAAAACACCCTCCATTTAGTAGTAATTGGCTGACACTCAAGGACCAATCAGCTTCCATCAGGGTCAGACAATCCTCAGAGCTGAGTATTCACCACAATTCTAATAGCAAGGGACTAGCTCTACAGAGAAGCTAATAGTCTTGTATGTCCAGGTACACAAATCATTAAAAGCTGGTGCACAGGCATAAAAAGTAATCTAAAAAGTTATTGGAATATTGGTCTACATCTCCAGGGGGCTGGAATATAAAGGATAGGAAATTACTGTTCAGTTGTTCACAGCATTGCTTAGATCCAATTTTAAGCACTTAAGCTCAGGATGAATGCACTGGACTTGAAAAAGGTTCAGCACAGATTGATCAGAATTATATTAGGACAAAAACAATTAAATCATGATGGCTCACTACATTAAATTTGGTCTGTATCCAACAGAATTTTAAAGGTTGTAGTTTTAAAATGATAAACCAATTGGACAGGATACCGACAAAGGAACCACTGGTAGGGGTAAACAGAGTAATGAAGTATTATCCTAAAGTTACAGCACTGCTCTTCAGGAGTGAAACTTCTCAAAGCTGTATGCAACATGATGAAATGGAATTTTTACAACGCCTTTATTTCACTTCTCGGCATCTCTGTGCATTTAGGCTGTTGAACAGATCTAGCCTAATGCAATTGTGGAAGCTAAACAATCAAGTTCATTATTTCCATTCTGATTTCTTTAAAACAAATCAATACCATCAGTGAAAAAAAAACACAAAATAAAAAGAAAATTCCAATTTGAATAAAAATCCCGAGTGATGATCCACATCATCGTTTATACTCTCAACCAAGCATTTGCTCTTCCCAAGACACCAGAAATCCATACCTATAAATCCTAGTAATGTGCTCCAATTCTGTTAAGCATGTGGTCAGTTACTAAAGTGGATTTAATACTGAAACATGAATTGAAACACAGCAGAACCATATCATTTTTTTTTGCATTATTCTCTTGACAATCACAGCTAACAACCCAAGAATGCACAATTAGGCTAAGATGCCTGTAAGGCAGGCCCATGTGTATGAATGATTTATTTATATACACTTTGTCAGTGGTTTGGTCATGGGGTTGATACCTGAAAAGCAATAAAACTGCAAAGTTCTCCATTCAGTCCATGCTGTTTACTGAGACCCCTTCCTTCCTTATCTAACCCAATCATTCAACCTTTCCACCCAAGACACACAAAATGCTAGAGGAACTCAACAGGCCAGGCAACATCCAGGGAAAAGAGTACTGTCGACGTTTCAGGCCAAGACCCTTTAGCAGCAACTTCTCCACCCAGAAGCTTCTCATATAAGGGCAGCCAATATTCCCTCTAATCTGCAATGACCAATCTTGAGCTGTGCAATTTTTTTCCCTGTGACAACAGCATGTGCACACTGAATACATAATAATAGCAAAAACTGTGAATTACAGTGAATATATATAAAATAAATACATTAAATAATAGTGCAAAAAACAGAAATAAAAAAAAGTAGTGAGGTAGTATTCATGGATTCAATGTCCATTCAGAAAGCAGACAGCAGAGCGGAAGAATCTGTTGTATTCCACTGCTACTATTTCAAACATTTTACACAAAGAAATACCCACCAGAAGTACTGAGTGGAAGGCAGCATCTTAGGCCATTGTTCTGGGGTCTAGTAAGATTAGTAAGTTTGTAAAATTAGTAAATTTGCAAGATTCATTTGTGGGAAATGAAAGTTAATCCCTTATTTTAACATGGTGGTGAATTCTTCCAGACTGAGTTGGTCATCTCTGGCATGATTCATCACACTGTGCTTCGTTTCAAAAATAAATCAACTCAGTTAAGAGCAATGCATGGTGCAGACATGAACTGAAGTGGAAAATCCAGGATTCAATTACTTCTCTGCTGTTGAATTAAGCCAGACCCGCAGCTGGTGCAGTGTAACTGCTTTTAGTACTCCTGAGCTAGAGACACAAGAAGAAGCGCAACGCTTTACAGTATCAGCGACCTGGGTTCAATTCCCGCCGCTGTCTGTAAGGAGTATCTACATTCTCCCCGTGACTGCATGGGTTTCCTCTGGGTGCTCCGGTTTCCTTCCTCCCAGAATCCAACGTTGCTAGGTTAATTGGTCATTGTAAATTGTCCCATGATTAGGCTAGGGTTAAGTTGGGAGATTGCTGGGCTGTGTGGTTCAAAGGGCAGTAGTATCTCAATAAATACAAAAATAAAATAAATACACTAGACTACCATGCAGTAAATACTGTTAAACAGTGGCCAGTGTCTCAGCAAAGCTCTGATGCACACACAGTAAAATATCCAACTAACACCCTTTATCCAGGTTCAGATTGACTGGAGGCAACAGAGAGCGGAAAACATGGTTAGATGCTTTCACATCATCGGAAGAAGGAACTGGTGGAAAACTGAAAATATTAGCTTAGAGTCATAGAAAAGTACGGCACAGAAATAGGCCCCTTGGCTTACCTAGTCCATGCTGATCCATTTCATTAGCTTCCTAACAGATGTGCAATCATATTGGAAGAGATTCTGAACAAAAGTATACTACTCTGCCAATTGTATCAATAGAAAATGTGTTGTTCCTCCAAGCATATAATTTTCTGATCCCCTTAATATACAGTATACACTCAGTGACCACTTTATTACACCTGTACACCTGCTCATTAATGCAAATATCTAATAAGCTAATCATGGGTGTTTGAACCAAACATCCGAATTAGGAAGATGTGTGATCTAAGTAACTCTGACGTGGAATGATTGTTGGTGTCAGATGGGGTGGTTTGAGTATCTCAGAAACTGCTGATCCCCTGAGGTTTTTATGCACAACAGTTTCTAGAGTTTACAGAGGATGGTGCGAAAAACAAAAAGCACCCAGTGAGCAGCAGTTCTGTGAGTAAAAATGCCTTGTTAATGAGAGAGCTCAGAGGTGAATGGCCAGACTGGTTCAAGCTGACAGGAAGGCGACAGTAACTCAAACAACTTTTTTATTGAGATACAGTGCAGAATCAGCCCTTCCTGCTCTTTGAGCTGCCCTGCCCAGCAACCCTCTGATTTAATCCTGGCCTAATCATGGGACAATTTACAAAGACCAATAAAGCTACCAACTGGTAAGGCTTTGTACTGTGGGTGGGGGAACCAAAGCACCTGGAAGAAACCCATGGGAAGAACGTACTGACTCCTTAAAGACAGCGGCTGGAATTGACTATAGGGTGTTGTGCCAACCACTATGCTACTATGTGCCCCAACAATGTTGTGCAGAAGAGCATCTCTGAATGCACAACATGTCAAACCTTGAAGAGGGTGGGCTGGAGCAGCAGAAGACCATGAACATACAGTCAGTGGACACTTTGTTAAGTACAGGAGGTACCTAATAAAGTGGCCACTCAATGTATATCTACTCCTTGTTAGCTATTTCTTCATGGAAAGCAAGACACTCCAATGCCTACTACAGTTTTCATGCTGTCTTTAATTGATACAATAGCAATCTACAATTCTAACTCAGCTCTCACATAATGATATGTTTAGCAAGATAATGATCTGTATTGAGTTTCCTAATAGAGAGGCATCCTTTTAGAATGGAGATGAGGAGGAATTTCTTTAGCCAAAGTGTGGTGAATCCCACAGGTGCCTGTAGAGGCCAAATCATTGGGTATATTTAAAGCAAAGGTTGATAGATTAGTCAGGGCATGAAGGGATACGGGGAGAAGGCAGGAGATTGGGGCTGACAGAGAAAATGGATCAGCCATGATGAAATGGCAGAGCAGAATTGATGGGCCAAGTGGCCGAATTCTGCTCCTATATCTTATGGCCTCTTGAGTATTTTGGGGATTGTATTCTACAATTCAATTTGTGTATCCACAGGCCATGTGGCTTTAATACCTTCAATCAAAGAATGACTCTCATTTACTTGATTTAACTATAAGAACCTTATTTCAGACTCAGTGTGGCCAGGTTCCCAGGATGAATGCAGGGAGGGGGAGCGGCATTAAAAGTGTTTGTGAACTTAAAAGTGCAATATTGGGTGTAAAAAAAATTTTTCTCTCCTCAACTCATTTGCTTTTATTGCACTTGAAAATTTAATGCTTCATGATAAACAAAATCAAACTGTAATTCATAGCAAAGCAAAGATGGAAACAAATTCCAATAATGCAACTCATTACGGCACTAACTGCAAGGCCTGTCATTAACTAATTTTAATGATAAACACTGTCACAGTCCATAATAAAGCATGTTGCATCTGCCTATAATCTTCAGTCTGTCTCTGCATGAAGCAAATCAGGAATGACACCTTAACAGAAAGAGGATATCAAAATCAATAAGAACCTTTCAAAGAAATGCAAACTTTACCTGGTGTAGTAGGAATCAATGCCAAGTGCTTCGCGAACATTGGTCACGTACTGCTCGAGAGTAGAGAAACTGGATGTCTGCAGGTTGATGCTGCTGGTTTCATTAAAATCATTGTTGTTTTCTGCCAGACCATCGCCCAAATAGCATTCATGAAATTTTAATATCCCTACATGAAGACAGAGAATGAGAGGAATTCACATGGAGTATTACTGCAAGTAATAGAGAGCTGGAACCATAAATTACACTGCCAAGAGCATTCAGCACACTATTTAACTGTTGGAATGGAGTCTGGCTAAGTGTGAGGAGCCAACCATTGGCTTTAAACTGAACAAACTGGTTTCAATTTGGGATCTGCAATTTTGATCACTGTGAACAGGACAGAAAGGTAATTGTTAACTAATAGTTAATAAAACTGAAAACTGGTTGAAATATTTCAGCGGACAGCAGAGGTTTGAAATAACAAGGGATTTTCACACAATCCTTGCAGTTAAAAGATGATAAGAATAGAACAACAAAAAAATTTAAAAACCCTCAGCTCAAGAAGTATATTTCCTCTGAGAATCTATCCTGGACCCAACATATCACTGCAGTCACAAAGAGGACACAACAGCAGCTATACTTCATTAGGAGGTTAAGAAGATTTGGCATGTCATCTAGAACTCTCGCAAAATTACTACAGGTGTATTGTGAAGAGCATTCTAACTGGCTGCATCACCATCTGGAATGGGGGGGGGGGAAGTGGAAGAGACTGCACAGGATCGAAATAAGCTGCAGAGTCGTAAACTCAGACAGCTCCACTGTGGGCACAAGTTTCTGTAGCATCCAGATCACCTTCAAGGAGTGATGCGTCAAAAAAGCGCCATCATCATTAAGGACCCCCAGCACCCAAGCCATGCGTCGTTCTCAGTGCTACCATCAGGAAGTAGGTACAGAAGCCTGAAGGCCAACACTCTCTCTCTATATATATATTTTTTATATATATATATACGTACACACATACATATATATATATATACACACACTGTAATACAACAGTAATACATGTTTTTTCTATTATTATGTATTGCATTGTACAGCTGCCACAAAGACAACAAATTTTACCACATTTGCCAGTGATATTAAACCTGATCCTAGTTCTGATTCATCAGTATTTTAATGGAATGAACCAGAAGAGCATGGAAGGTAACTGAGTAATATCCTGAGAGATGCCATGAAAGAATGAAGGAAAATGGAGAACATGGGACAGGGAGAGGAGCTGGACTGAAAGTTGGCACAGATTCGAACAGGTAAATGACACCCTTCTATGGAATGATTCTGTAAGGGGACTTAAATAACATCTATCAAGTTTCCTTACCTTAAAACACATTATCAAACCCGTTAAATTATTTTAAATAACCATTTTACTTATATTAATTTTCCTTTCCCAGTTATTTTTAACTGAGTTGAAATTCTCAAACCATTGTAACTTGGGAGGACTTGTTAAAAAATTGTGTTTATGCTACTGATCATATGTTCCAAATAAAACATCTTTTGCCTGACAGAATATTTGGAATGAAATGTAATATGTTAGCCGGGAAACTGGACTGCACAGGGCTGTTTTGATTCAAAGCTATGCAGTCCAAAACTGATGTAAGCCAGAGTAAATTGCATCAGCACTTACACCCAGGTGAAGTCACACTGATTATGAAATTGGACTGGGTATGTCTGATCAGGATCCATATTCTACAGTCCACATTTTCCCAGGATCAGAAATATATCTAATAATATCAATCACCATGCAACATACGCGTGAAGTCTTCCCAGCATAAACTGGAGCTCCCCGATCCAGAAGCAATTATCCTTTGGCAATCACAAATAAACAAAGAGCTCAATATGGAGATCTATATTTAGACACACTTAAAGTGTTAATTGGCTTATAATTGGACACTTAATAAGACCTCTCAAAAACTCATTGCTCACTCACTTCAAGAACTTTAGTCTGTGCTTGAACTAGCAACAAGTACACTCGAAGAGTAAAAATTAGCAAGTGCTGGAAATCAGAAATAAAGAGAGAAAATGCTGGGAAAACATTGCAGTGGAAAGACGTTGCTTCATCTTCTGGAATCAGTACAGAAACAGTCCTGCGCCTTTACAAACAGGAGAAAGTATGCAGATGCTGAAAATCCAAAGCTACACACACAAAATGCAGGAGGAACTCAGCAGACCAGGCAGCATCGATGGAAATGAGTCCTGGCGGCGTGTCTCAGCCCAAAATGCCCAATGTTTACTATTTTCCATAAATGCTGCCTGATCTACCGTACCTTTATTTGGGTAACATTGCAAACTTCTCAGCTCAATGTTGAATTCTACAACCTTAGGTAACTCAGGTTCTCTGCTTGCATCAAGTTCAACCAATTCCACTCTAGGTCATCATTTGTGGCATGGTGAAGTCTTTCTCTCCACTACCACTGCCTGACCTACTGGACATTTCCTGAATCTCCTCATTTCATAACTTTTGTGTTCCTCTGTTCATGTCCCTTTGTCGCTAAGTGACCTTATTAACCTAGCAACTGAATGACAACTTATCCGCATGGTGGCCCAGACTGAGGTAGAGTTTGTTTGCTAAGCAGGTCCGGAGGGAAGGAGATCCTCACACCTCCTTTGGTAGAGGCGTATCTCCACCCCACCACCCCAGAGGTACAGCAAGACTCCAATAATCCTTAATCTGATTCCTTGGAAATCCTGAAGGTTCAGCATTAGGCTCACCAAGTCATGTTTGTCACGATCCTTTTCAGTCACCAAGACCCCACTTCTCATGATCTCTTAGCACTCATTAGGTGCTTCTCATGCACCACTGCGCTGGTTTCCATGCTTCCTCTAACATACCAGGGGCACAGGGCTTGTGCTCTCTCTAACACATCAGAACCCCCATTTCCATCTGGCCTTTAACATGTCATTGTGTCAGTACCCACGTCATAATATCCAAAGGTTCCAAATCTGGTATTCCATTTCAACTTACCTGACTCACTGAAAGAAAGATGAAATTGTGCAATATCATTTATAAAGGAAGATGAGAGGTGATTTCCTAGAGGTATACAAGATATATGACACAGGTAGAGTGGGCAGCCAGCATCTTTTGCCCAGCTATGGCTAATATGAGAGGGCATAACTTTATGGTGACTGGATGGAAGTATGGGAGGGAGTCAGAGGTAGGCAGGTTTTTTTAAAGTCTGAGTTTGATAAATGCATGGAGCAGATTGCTAGGGGTGATTGTAGAGGCGGATACACTAGAGAGATTTAAGAGACTCCTAGGTAGGCACATAGATGAAAAAGAAATGCAGTCGATGTGGGAAGGAAGCATTAGATTGATCTAGGAGGATATTAAAAGGTTGGCACATTATAGGTCAAAGAGCTTGTACGGTGCTGTACAGTTCTATGTTCTAAATTAAAAGAGTATTAAAGTATAAAAATAAATATCATCCAATAAGCCAAACATTTGTACTCTGACCTCTGTCTTTGGCACCCAATACCTTTGCATCAATACTGAATGAAAGCTCAAGGAATGCTGCCTCATCTTCTGTCTAGCCAAGACTCTGTGTTGAATGGAGGAAAGGAAAGGAGGTTATGGGCTGGGACTAAGTGAGAGTAAGCGTTCGGCACGGACTAGAAGGGCCAAGATGGCCTGTTTCCGTGCTGTTATTGTTATGTTGAATTCAACCATTTCAGATAAACAGTCTTTACTGTTTTATTCAGAAGTGCCCATGCCAGAAAGACTGTGCCCCCGATAACCTCAGTATAGCAATACAGTGACCATTTTGCACTACAATGGACTTTGTCTTTTTTTTTTGGTCTGTGTCCTTTCTGCATAGTTTTGTATTATTTGTTATTAATTTACAGTTGTGACTATTGTGTATCTGATGTTCTGTGCTTTAGATGCTGCTACAAGTAAATTTTTGACCGCACTTCTGCATACATACATGTACTTCATGACGCTTCAAATAACTCAACTTTGACTTTGTCTCTGTGATATTAACACAGTCTTTCTATCTCCTCAGATGCAAACTGATCTACTGAGTATTTCTCCCAACTGCTTAGTTCTGTAGTAGAGCTCCAGCTTGTGTTCTATCTATCTATCTATTTACCTATCTATCTGTCTATCTATCTATCTTTCTTGTCCTCACTCATTTTCTTCTATTTACATTCCCTCTGAAGATATCTTTTGAAGATATCTTCTTTAACTTAGAAAGCTGCTTTCTAAGTATATCACCTGAACAACCTGGACGACGTTGGTTACCACTCAAATGCACACATTCTCTTTGTTCTCTTCACCGACCCCCATCTCTGTATTTTATAAACATGCTCATTTCTTCATTGCTCTCATTCTGATGACCTAAATCATTAACTCTGTTAGCTTTCCACAGACACTAGGTGCTGAGCATTTTTAACATCTGTGTCTGCAGTTCAGATTTCCAGCATCTGCAGTATTTTTGCTAAGAAGTCTGTGGTCTCTTTAATGAAATTTCCTTTTTTGGGTTAACATCCCCACAGGACAATATGAGCTAATGATTTTCAAAACCACAGTTCTAAAGTGATGAATGCAGAGGTGAAAATAACTGGCTGCATCCTGTATCACCACGTGGCATGGTGGGGGGGGGGGGGGGCTACTGCACAGGATCGAAAATAAGCTGCAGAGAGTTGTAATCTTAGTCACCTCCAGCATGGGCACTAGCCTCTGTAGTATCCAGGACATCTTCAAGGAACGATGCCTCAAAAAGATGGCTTCCATCATTAAGGACCCCCATCACCCAAGATGTGCCCTCTTCTCATTGTTACCATCAGGAAGGAGGTATGGAAGCCTGAAGGCACACACTCAGCAATTCAGGAACAAATTCTTCCTCTCTTCATCTTATTTCTGAATGGACATTGAACCCATGAACACTACCTCACTACTTTTTTCTATTTTTATTTTTGCTCTACTTATTTAATTTAATATATATATACTTACAGTAATTCACAGTTTTTCTCTCTCTCTATTATTATGTATTATATTGTACTGCTGCCACAAAGACAATGAATTTCATGACATATGCCGGTGATATTAAACCTGATTCTGATTCTGATTATATTTCTTACTGGGACAATTGTATCACTAACAATGCCAATTTAACCCATTTGTAATGGTTGGAGTGGACACTGTTTAACAAGCAGCGTATTTTCCCAGCCGGATGAATGCACTATTTGCTGTTTAGATGCTCTAGCAAAAAAAAAAATTATTGATGAGGTCATGAAAAAGATTCATGAAAAGTAAAGCCCAAATAAACAGCGCAACAATTCAACAGAAACATGTTTGGTAAACTAAGTAGGTAGGTGCACTGGATTGCTCACAATTGATTTTGTTCTTCTTTCTAAACATATCTCCTGCCAGATGACTGGGCTCATACCCCTGAAGAGCACCAAAAATCATTAGTGAAAGAAGGAAGTGTAATTGGGAAGAAAGGTAGACAGTTATGTGGGTTAAAATACTTTGTTTGCCATTTGTGGGTTGGTACCTTTATAAGTCTTAGCATGATAATCTATTTTGCATAGATTTCTATCCTAAAAACATCTAGGATATTGCCTTGTAACTACTTACAGCTAAACCTTCTAGGAATACAAAACTATCTGTAATCGCAAACTATGTCTAGGTGAGACACAACAGCTTCAGTACATTGTGGAGCTTCTTTCGGTCTGTTACGGGAAATCAAATGTCCCCTCCAACTTCTTGATGATGGTCATAAAGCTATACATGTGGAAGCAGGTCCTTCAAACCCCCACAAATAAGCTGACCGAGATATCTAGTTCAGTTAGTTCAATTTCCCTGCAGTTTGCCCATCTCCCTCTGAACTTTTTTCATCCATGTACCTATCTAAATGTCTTTTAAAACATTGTATTATATCCATCTCCTACAGCTTCCTCATTCAACCACCCTCTGTGTGAAAGTTTATCAGATCCACTTTCAATGTGAGCTGCTTGGATTTCCAGCATCTGCAGATTTTCTCTTGTTTGCCCTTTAAATCCCTCTCCTTTTCCTCTCCTGTTGTCTTGGTATTTCACCAAAGACACTCACAAATACCTACAGATGTACCGTGGAGACTGTTCTAACTGGCTGCGTCACCATCTAGTATGGGGTGGGGAGTGGGGGGAGAGCTACTGCACAGGATCGAAATGAGCTGCAGGAAACTGTAAACTTACTCAACTCATTCATGGGCACTAACCCCTGTAGTATCCAGCGAACCTTCAAGAAGCGATGCCTCAAAAAGGCACCATCCATCATTAAGGACCCCCATCACCCAGATCATGCCTTGTTCTCATTGTTACCATCAGGTAGGAGGTACAGGGGCCTGAAAGCACACACACAGTGATTCAGGAACAGCTTCTTCCCCTCTGCCATCCGATTTCTGAATGGACATTGAACTCATGAACACTACCTCAATTCTTTTTTAGTTCTATTTTTGCAATACTTATTTAACTATTGAATATATCTATAGATATTCACTGTAATTCACATTATATTTAGAACCATAGAACATTACAGCACAGAAACAGGCCCTTTGGCCCTTCTTGGCTGTGCCAAACCATTTTTCTGCCTAGTCCCACTGACCTGCACCTGGACCTTATCCCTCCATACACCTCTCATCCATGTACCTGTCCAAGTTTTTCTTAAATGTTAAAAGTGAGCCCACATTTACCACTTCATCTGGCAGCTCATTCCACACTCCCACCACTCTCTGTGTCAAGAAGCCCGCTCCTAATGTTCCCTTTAAACTTTTCCCCCTTCACCCTTAATCCATGTCCTCTGGTTTTTTTCTCCCCTAGTCTCAGTGGAAAAAGCCTGCTTGCATTCACTCTATCTATACCCATCATAATTTTACATACTCCATCAAATCTCCCCTCATTCTTCTACGCTCAAGGGAATAAAGTCCTAACCTATTCAACCCTTCTCTGTAACTCAGTTTCTCAAGTCCCGGCAAAATCCTTGTAAACCTTCTCTGCTCTCTTTCAACCTTATTAATATCCTTCCTGTAATTCAGTGACAAAAACTGCACACAATACTCCAAATTCGGCCTCACCAATGCCTTATCAACCTCACCATAACATTCCAACTCTTATTCTCAATACTTTCATTGATCAAGGCCAATGTACCAAAAGTTCTCTTTACTACCCTATCTACCTGTGACGCTACTTTTAGGGAATTTTGTATCTGTATTCCCAGATCCCTCTGTTCTACCGAACTCCTCAGTGCCCTACCATTTACCTTGTATGTTCCACCTTGGTTTTTCCTTCCAAAGTGCAATACCTTACACTTGTCTGCATTAAACTCCATCTGCCATTTTTCAGCCCATTTTTCCAGCTGGTCCAAATCCCTCTACAAGCTTTGAAAACCTTCCTCACTGTATACTACACCTCCAATCTTTGTATCATCAGCAAATTTGCAAACATTTCTGTCACCTGTCCTAACTCGTTTCCTAATAGGAGATCTAATATTACATCCTGTCTAGTCGGTACCTCTATATATTGATTTAGAAAACTTTCCTGAACACATTTTACAAACTCTAACCCGTCTAGATCTTTAACAGTATGGGAGTCCCAATCAATATGTGGAAAATTAAAATCCCCTACTATCACAACTTTATGTTTCCTGCGGTTGTCTGCTTTCTCTCTGCAGAATTTCTATTATTATGTATTTCATTGTACTGCTGCCACAAAGACAACAAATTTTACAACATTGCTGGTGATATTAAACCTGATTCTGATTCTGATTCTAGTTTTAGATTCCCTGACTCTGGGAGAAAGACAGTGACCATCCACCTTACGTCTGTCCCTCATGATTTTATAAGTTCAGCCCTCAGCCTCCTACGCTGCAGGGGAATAATTTCTTGGTCACTCTATCAAAGTCACTATGGTTCTCTGCTATTACTAACATACCACGCATCACTTGTGGCTGAATGTTGGATCCAATTATCACCCACATAGGAGTGCTGCCATCAGTTTCCATAGGCTGTAACTCCTCTGCTGTGGCTGGCATATTTCCACAATTGCCCTTTTGATACGTGCTCTCTTCCCATCTTTGCTTTTCCCCGAGGACATCACAGAACCTTTATTAATAGGACATTGTATTGGGGGGGGAGTGATTTCTTCTGAGGTCCATCATGTTTAAATTCTACCACAGTCCCTTTTATACTCATCCTTCTAAGTATTTTGTACAGCGTGAGAATGGTCTACGAAGATATCTTCACAGAGTGCACTCTACAAAGATATCCTCACAGAGTACACAATACCTGCACCTGAGAGGCTCTCACTAATGCATGGGAGAGGGGGGAGGGATTGATCAAAATCTCTCAGTAGTCTCACACTCCCACAGGCAGTCAGAAGCAAGTTCAAGACCGTCTAGGCTCAACGCCAAGAAAATAAATTGCTCCAAAAGGTTGCTCCCAACTGCAGTAATTCAAACTTTCACTAGTCATCAGGCTCAAAAACTCCTTACTTCAGCTTGTCTCACCTGATCCTGAAAACAGCTGTGCCCTATATTGTTCATTTTAACGAACCCCCAGTGCATCACCAGTGTAAATAGAGGAAATTCAGGGCTGGCCCTCTTTTTGCTGGGAATTAAGTACAGGAGGTACACATTTGTGTATCACTTTGTTATGTAGAAATCTAGCAGAAATGGTTTCAGTGGCTGGGTGATTTTTCTGACATTAATGTCAAAACCAATGCAGAATTTTAGGGACAACTTGTGGTAAATTCAGGTTTGTTTCAGCCTGCATCAACTGATTACAGGGCTGAGTCTATCTGAAATTTTTTTCTTTCATAAGTCAGACGGACTCATCGAAAGGGGACGGTAGCTCTGAAAATGTTGTCCGGGAATTCTGATGTCCCTGAGGAGATATATCGGATTAAAATGGTTTAATGGGGTGGGTGTAATGCACTGCAGTCTGTCTTTGTGGTAAATCTGCAGTCTCCGATGTGCAAACAGATGGAATCGCCAAGGAGTGGAAGCTACTCTCATCAAGGGACAGAGAGAAAATTGGACACAGCTACCACACTGGCAGGGTCCCTGGTGGATGGCACAGGAAAGAAATACATAATACTGCATTCATGCATGTTCTCGCACATTATGCAGACCATAAATGGATATTAGAAAGCACAACTCTCTATAGGAGACATGATTTAGTGCAAAGAGAATTTTAATGAATCTTCCTCGTTTTGTTTTGAGTTTTCTGAACCATGAGATGACTCAGATTATGAGGTTACAGTTACAACAGCTTCCTCTACAGTTAATCCACACATTTTAAAACAGTGCCGTTGGTCTGTCTGTTCATTGTCTGATCCAAATGAGTTTAAAGTGTGAAGTTTTACAACACGACTGATTGCCACGTCTTAAGAAACACACTGCCTGACTTACTTGCTCATTAAATCAGGGATGAATAGCTCCTGTGGCCTCCAGTGAATAGTAGCACTAAGCACATTTATACTGAATCTACGTTTGCAAAGCTAAATTATGGTCAACAACGTTCTTTGCTTCTATCACCAGCTCCTCCATCCCCATTCCATTTCAACAGCAAAGGCACAGGGTGCAGTATAAGGTAGGAAAACCACAGCAAGGACAAGGTCTGCAGGACAGCAGGGTGGAGCACTGCCACAAGAAAACAGCATCCATCATCAGAGACCTCCTCCACCTAGGCCATCCCCTCTTCTTGATACTACCATCGAGCAGGAAATACAGAAAGAAGCCTTAGGTCCAACACCATAACATTTATGAACAGTTATTACCTCACAACCATCAAGCTCCTGAACCCACCCGGATAATTTCAATCACCACTATTCTGAACTAATTCTATGACCTCTAGCCTCTCTTTCAAGATCTCTTTACAACTCATGCTCCCAATATTATTTTTATTTACACTATTTTCCTTCTTTTAACACTGATGTTTGAAGGTCTTTGTCTGTTCATGTATTGTTTTCTTATGTATTTCTGTTTTCCCTGTCAATGCCTGCAGGAAAATGAATCTCAGGGTAATATATAGTAGCATACATGTGCTTCGATAATAAATTTAAAGATTCAAAGAACATTCGTTATCAAAGTATGTATGCAATATACAACCCTGAGATTCATCTTTCCACAGACAGCTACGAAACGAAGAAACACCAGTGAACCCGTTCAAAGGAAACAACAAACACACAACATGCAAAAAAGAACAAATTGCTCAAACAACATAAACCCAGTGAAAAACACAGAATTTAAAACATCAAACCACCGTGTCATTGAAACAGTCCAGGAATGTTCAGTTCAGTTTAGCTTAGCGCTATGTTTCTCTTTCACTGCAAGGCGCAGAGCCAGTCTGCCCTGATCAAAACTTACTTTGAACTTTAGAAACAGAAGGCAACTTACACCCTTCTACAGTCGGAGCATATTTCTGTACATGTAATAGTTAAAAAAAATCTATTTGCAAATATTTACCAACCCTACTTGCCTTTGATTATGTTACAGAATTTCACTGTGACCTTTGCTTTGTAACATGCATGGAAACACGAAAGGACCAGCAGAAGGAACCATCTCTGCCAATTCCCCACCAGGCAATATTTGAAATCTTGAAGTTATTGCGATGTTGCTCAAGAGAATCCCAATTAATAATTTTATTTACTGAGATACAACGTGGAATAGGCTCTACCAGCTCTTCAAGCCACGTTACCCAGCAATCCCCTGATCCCAGCCTAATCACGGGATAATTTACAATATCCAGTTCACCAACCAACCAGTATGTCTTTGAACTGTAGGAAGAAACTGGAGCACCTGGGGGAACACAATGTGGTCACAGGGAGAACGTACAAATTCCTTACAGACAGCATCAGGAATTGAACCCAAATTACCTGCCTTGTAAAGCAATGTGCTACCGTGCACTTTACATAGCTATTGATATTAATCTTAATATTTCCAAATTCCATTCCATTCATGGTATCATTTGGTAGCAAGCATCTTGCTTGCTTTCCCTTTAACTAAGTGACTTGAATATTAAGGGCAAAGGGATGCCAGCTCAATCTGCAAAAGAACGGAATTCACCACCGAATGCTAATTTCACTTCAACGGTGTTACGATATATGCTAAATGTAGTGAGTAAGTTATAGCATTTGTCTTATAATGAGTTACATTCCACTTTAAAAAAGGTGCAAGAAGCTTGGGTAGGGTGACAACCAGAGGCCATGGGTTAAAGGTGAAAGGTGAAATGCTTAAAGGGACTACCAAGGGGAAACTTCTTCACTCAGAGGTTTGTGAGAATGTGGAAAGAACTGCCAGCACAAGTGGTGTATGCGAGCTCGATTCCAACGTCTTAGAGAAATTTGGATAGGTACATGAATGGTGGGGCATGGAAGGCTATGGTGACGGTGCATGCTAATGGGAGCAGGCAGTTTAAATGGTTTGGCACAGACTAGATGGGCCAAAGGGTTTATTTCATTGCTGTACTTTTGTATGACCATGATTATAAGGCATTAAAAACGATGTTGATTTTTCTAAAAGGAAATCAGAGGGGACATTCTTCCTGCTGCTCCTCGTCTTTGGACACTTGGTAAGCTTTTGTGATTTTCTAAAATACCCATTGTTGAGCCTGGCATCTTTGCTGGGTCACCAATTTCCCACCTCCACTTCAATTAAGTACAATAACGCAGCACCTAATACCATCTTTCACGTTCCCATCTGGTGCTCATTACAGGCTGACAATCATTATACAGCAGATCAGAATTTTGTAATTATTCATTTTGGACGTTATCTCCTTTATCATATCAAAATGTGTTAGACAAATAAATGTTTAAAAGAGCTCTTGATGACAACTCTTCTGCTTCAATAGTTCGTTTAAGGGAAAATATTTTCTTTGAAACAAGTCCACACAGAATCATTTAACAATTATCCCAGCATATGTTACACAATTTACACTAAACTAATCACTACATAGGAAATGGACTGATGAATAACTTGATCTTATTTCCTGCATTTGACTCTGAAATGAAGCACCACCTATTAAAATGTTACACTCTTAATAGTGCATAGAAAAGATTGCTGGACTTATTCACATTCATGAATAAATTGCATTACCTTTTGCCCCATTGGTTGTTATAAGACCATAAGAGAAAAAGCAGAATCAGGCCATTTGGACCATCGAGTCTTCTCCACCATTTCATCATGGCTAATCCATTTTCCCTCTCAGCCTCAGTCTTCTGTCCTCTCCCTGTATCTCTTCATGCCCTGACCAATCAAGAAGCAACCTCTGCCTTAAATAAACCCAATGACTTGGACCCCCACAGCCTGCTGGGGCAATGAGTTCCACAGATTCACCACTCTCTGGCTGAAGAAATTCCTCCTCATCTCCATTCTAAAAGGACGCCCCTCTATTCTGAAGCTGTCTCCTCTGGTCCTGGATTCTCCCACCATAGTAAACATCCTCTCTCCACGTCCACTCTATCAAGGCCTTTCAACATTCAATCGGTTTCTTTTAGGTCACTCTTCATTCTTCTGAATTCCAATCATCCAATCATATTACTCTCCCCTTTCAAGTATAGTAAGCTTTTAATGAGCAATCTTAATTTCATTGGGGACAATTGAATAATAAATATGGAATAAAATTTAAGCACTTAAGTATATTAGTCAACCTTATCTGTGTCATAAAACTGTGCAGTAAAATTTCATTGATTTAAAACAAAGTTCCTCCATGAATATAAGGAATTATTGGTTGGAAAGGAAAAGATCTAAGAATGTTTTCATTACGCCACAGTTGTGTAGCAGTTAGCTCGTGGTTTCAGAATTCAATACTGGCACAGTCCATAAGGAGTTTGTACATTCTCCCCATGACCATGTGGGTTTCCTCCGGGTTCTCCAGTTTCCTCCCACAGTACAAAGACATAGCGATTGGTAAGTTACTTGGTCATTGTAAATTGTTCTGTGATTAGACTGTGGTCAAATGGGTGGGCGGCTGGGACGGAAGGGCCTCTTACACACTGTATCTCTACATAAGTAATAATATAAATTAAACCCAATATTAATAACAATAACTTTATTTATATAACACCTTTCATACATTAATACTCAGGTTCAGAGTGATTTACATTGATTGTGAAGGTGATCGTCCACGTTGGGTACTCTGACATGGCACATAATGAACCTGGAGAGGGTGTAAAGGAGGTTGATGAAAATGACTTGAGGATTGAATGGCCTGTCATATGAAGAGCTTTTGATGGCTTTGTGCCTGTATTCACTAAAATTCAGAAGAGTGTTGTGTGACCTCATTGAAACCTATCGAACGGTGAAAAGACTTGATAGAGTGGATATGGAGAAGATCTTTCCTATGGTGGGAGAGTCTAAACCCAGAAGACACAACCTCAGAATTGAGGGGTCTCCTTTTAGGATGGAGATGAGGAGGAATTTCTTCAGCCAGAGAGTGGTGAATCCAAGGAATTCTTTTTCAGAGGCAGCTGTGGAGGCCAAATCTTTATGTATATTTAAGGCAGAGGTTGATAGATTCTTGACTGGTCAGGGTATGAAGGGATATGGGAAGAAGGCAGGAATCTGGGGCTGAGAGGGAAATTGGATCAGCAATGATGAAATGGAACAGCAGACTCGACGGGCCAAATGGCCAAATGATGATCCTATATCTTATGGTCTTATAAAGCAATACAGTCATAAAAATATGAGACAAAATTAAAATCATAAGGAAAGACAAACATTATATAGAACAAAATGTAATCTAATATATCAAATTATATAAATATAATCGACATCAACAGACATTAAGTAATCCTGTAAGTAGGCCAAATTAAAAAAGTAGGTTTTCAGAAGTGTTTTGCTATGTTCTGCAGTACTAGCCTGGTGTACCTCAGTCGGCAGAGCATTCCACGTTTTAGGTGCATAAGAGCAAAATGCTGAAACACCAGTTTTTATACGCTTCGCTCTAGGAACACTAAGCAAACCAGTATTTGCGGACCTAAGATCTAAGAAATGTTTTGACAAATTTCATGATTGCAGCAGAAAGAAGAAGGATTGCATGTACATGGCATCCTTCAATTTAGGACAGCCCACGGAGTTACACAACCAATGAAGAACTTCTGATGCAGCATGACTTGTAAGGAACTAGATCTGAGAATGTAGCAAAGTCCAAGAAAAAGGACTGATAAATAAATTTTGTTTTATCATGTTAAGGGATAGGTGAAAGCCATCTTGTTCTTTGAACAGTCATTGATATTTTAGGTCGTGAAGAAGATGTAAGATTATAAGATTGTAAAACTCTGAATAGAAACGACCAAACTCTGTTTCAGATAGTTGGTCCGTGCTAAAATAAGAGTTGCTCTTCATATGTGGCAAGGCCAACATTACATTGCTACATATCATGAATGGACTCAATTGCTACTTGAGATGCAAGAATCGGGGTTATGATTCACTTATTGAATAAGAACACAAACTCATACCTGCTCCTGGTGCAAGTAACCAGCTGTAGAGGTACCCAGCGGCCAGGGAATAGTACAGTACCAGACTGCGCTGATTATTGATGGCATCCAGAATCTGGTCAATGGTGACCGGGGTCAGTGAGTCAGATACTTGCTGTCCAGTTTGCCTTTCTACCAAAAGGTCAGCAAAAGCCCTTGTTCTTCCCCTCTCTGCCACTGCCAAGGCCTCATCATGACGACCTAATAAGGTTATGAGAAGAAATTGTGATGAAGGGTGGGATGATTAACTCAGCTTGGTAAGCATGCTGGTATGTACACACACACTTACCAAATTTATATATATAAATATTTTATATGTCTGTGTATATATTATACATATATATGTAGAGTCTAATCTAAAAATAGTAACTATATAACAATATAATAAATATAAACTAAGCTAATGATAATAGCATTATAATATACACTCAGTGGCCACTTTATTAGGTACACCTGCTCATTAGTGTAAACATCTAATCAGCCAATCGTGTGGCAGCAACTCAATGCATAAAAGCATGTAGACATGGTCATGAGATTCAGTTGAATGGGGAAGAAATGTGATCTAAGTGACTTTGACCGTGGAATGATTGTTGATGCCAGGTAGGTTGGTTGGAGTATCTCACAAACTGTCGATCTCCTGGGATTTTCACACACAATAGTCTCTTCTAGTTTACAGATAATGGTGTGGAAAACAAAAAACAACATCCAGTGAGCAGTAGTACTGTGGCAAAAAAACCCTGTTAATGAGAGGGGTCAGAGTAGAATGGCCAGACTGGTTCAAGCTGACAGAAAGATGACAGTAACTCAAATAACCACACCTTACAAAAGTGCAGAAGGGCATAGCTTGTCAAACCTGGAAGTGGATGGGTTATAGCAGCAGTTGACCACACAGGAGGTAGCTAATAAATTATCAATGTATGTATATAATCTAACCTAAATATCTTAAGACATTTTTTGAAAGTCATTCTCCCTACGTTCTCCTTGAAAAATATTTGTTGAGAAGGACCATTCACTATTTTAGATTAATTTAACTCTATACACATGGATAATCATGCAAAGATTTTCTGTGAAATTAATGCACATTTTAAACATACATGCCTCTTCCATTAAAGTTATTAAACATATTTTTCAATTATCTGCACCTTTTGCCTTAATAATGAATCACTACAGTTATACACAAAACTGAAGCAGATTAAAATTATATTGACAGAGGCAGGGATAAGTTGCAACTCCATTAAAGAACCAAGACCTACCATATCAGGTACAATATGATACAGACATAATTAGAATTCTCTAATTAACAAACTCGTACTGAACCAATATATTTTCCATTTGTTCCCTGCAGTTAAATCAGAGTGAGACTGCCAATTGAAGGAAACATTTTTGCAGCTGTTGATGTCTTTGCCCACTTCACTGATATGTCTGTCAAATACTTGTTTTTTGAATTGTTGTTCATCGACAGCAGTTATAGCCAATCTGTGCATCACAAGGTTTCAAAAGCAATATTGAAGAGAATGGCCAGATAATTATTTTTAATGGAGCTAATTTTTAGAAACCTCTTAGTAAGGAGAGCACAGTGGGGTCCCTACATAGATTTACCAACACACCACGACCGTGAATGATAATAGGTGAATTTATATCCTAAATCACAGCTCACAATCTCAGCTGTGGTGTATAATGTAAATCAATACTTCCTAATTGGATGGAAGAGAAAAGCAAAAGAAGGCTATTATGAACTAACAAAGACAAAATCGCAAGTTTCAGAGAAATTACCAGAGATCAGGCATCCAACCTTCCAGCAGCTGTTGGCTAATGCTCGAGAAAAAATAAAGGGGGAAAAGAAAATTACTTTGAAAAGTACAGTTGTGAAACTGCCCCCAGGAACTGACCGGACAGAGAATGTTTTCGGCTTGGAGTGCTACGTACCCAGGCTGACCAAAACTCGCTGCAACGCTTGATAGGAGGATGTCTGGAGGTCGAAGAGCGAAAGTTTATAATCAGTGCTGTGCTGTGCTTCATGGCGAATGTTTTCAAATAAAGCAGATGCTCTATAAAGCTGAAAAGGAAATGAGTATTATAACTTATTTATCACTTAGGGTGTTTTGTGTATCAAGACAGGTATCTGTTGAGTAGACAAGCATTTGTTCCTTTTTTATCAGGAATATAATTATTTGGCAGTGCACAATTACTCCTGGGAGCCCCAAAACCAAGACATTTGATGACCGATGTCCAATACTGTCAGAACAGAACCACAATCAGGTTTAATGTCACTGGCATATGTTGTGAAATTTGTTAACTTTGTGGCAGCAGTACAATGCTGTACATGACAATACAGAAAGAAATGAATTACAGTAAGTGTATATATTAAATAGTTAAATAAGTAGTGCAAAAATAAAGATAAAAAAGGCAGTGAGGTAGTGTTCATGGTTTTAATGTCCATTTAGAAATTGAATGACAGAGAGGAAGAAGCTGTTCCTGAATCACTGAGTGCGTGCCTTCAGGCTCCTGTACTTCCTTCCTGATGTAGCAGTGAGAACAAAGGCATGACCTGGGTGATGGGATTCTCATTGACGGACGCCACTTTTTTGAGACACCGCTCCTTGAAGATTCCTGAATACTACGGAGGCTAGTGCTCACGATGGAACTGACTGAGTTTACAACTCTCTGCAGCTTACTTCAATGCTCTGCAGTAGCCCACTCTCATCCCTCCCCCCCCATACTACACGGTGATGCAGCCAGTTAGAATGTTCCCAGAAGTACATCTGTAGAAATTTTCCCATGTTTTTTGAGACATACCAAATCTCTTCAAACTCCTAATGCAATATAGCCACTGTCATGCCTTCTTTATAGCTGCATTGATATGCTGGGTCCAGGTTAGATCCTCAAGAGATATTGGCACCCAGGAATTTGAAGTTGCTCACTCTTTCCACGTCTGATCCCTCTGAGGTCTGGGTGTGTCTTCCCTTATCAATAGAGCGATGCTGCAGGTAGTTCTGCTTCCACCCAGCACCAATGGCCCAGACTCAATCCTTACCTCAGGTATTGTTCTTCTAGAGCTTGAATATTCTCCCTTCCAGCTTTACTCCAGTGCTTCGGCTTCCACTCACATTCCACAGGTTGGTAGATGAATTGATTACTATAAATTAACCCAAGGTTAGGTAAATGGCAGGAGAATCAGGGTGGGTTTTTGTTCAGCATACTTGAGAGGGAAGAGGTAACAAGGTGCCACGTGTGGGGGTTAGTTTACTTGTCGATCGAAAGCCGCTTCTACCGTGCCGGTCATCGATTGGCCCTTTTGAAGTACGTAGCATCTCTTTCCCATTGGTTGCATTGTGTGCCATGACTTCAGTGCCCAATTTCAGGCACCCCAGGAGTATAAGATCGCACAGGTGGGAGTATCGGTCTCTCACCTTTAGTCTCCAGGGGCTCTTCACACTGAGGTCGCGACCGGTGCTGAAGAATCAGTGGGAAGATATGCTCCAGACTTGCACCCTTGGCTAGGTATCCATTTGTTGAATATTTAGGTTTGTAGTTTGTGTAACTTGGGGGGAACTTGGATGTTTGATTGGATTTTTTACTGTTTGTAAATAAGTGATTAACATGCTTATTCATAATCAGTGTATTCTGTCTCCCTTCCCAAACCTGGGAAACACGATTCCACCTTACACAAGGAAATGAATGGGGCCTGGGAATACTCTGAGAACCAGCACAGTGCTTATAGTTGCATGAGTCACAGCAGCATGGATTGTATTACTTCCCTCAATGTCCTAACAGTATAACAGAATTTATATGATAGGTTATGTTTGTGTATTTAAACTAATAATTCTTCCTTCCTTTGGCTTTCTCCACTGCTAACTTTAATTCCTTAGACAGTACCAAATCTTGAAAAAAATTAGCCTCTTTTAATTCTTCTTTTAAAGAAAGCTTTCAAGAGCAGAACTCTTCAAATTTTGTCAGCTCCTTCATGGGCACTGCTCTCTGTAGTGTCCAGGACATTGTCAAGCAGCGATGCCTCAAAATGGTGGTGATCATTGTTAAAGATCCCCATCACCCAGGACATGCCTTCTTCCCACTGCTACCATCAGGCAGGAGGTACAGAAGCCTGAAGGCACAAACTCAGTGATTCAGGAACAGCTTCTTCTCCTCTGCCATCCGATTTCTGAATGGACATTGAACCCATGAACACTACCTCACTGCTTTCTATTTCTATTTTTGCACTACTTATTTAATCTAACTATTTTATATATATATATACACACACACGCATACTTACTGTAATGCACAGGGTTTTTTTCTCTATTATTATGTATTGCTACCACAAAGACAACAAATTTCACAACGCTTGCTGGTAATATTAAACCTGATTCTGATTCAAATCCAGAATGAACCAGAGTCATGTCTTCCATGTACAAAATATAGTACAGCTCTGCTGAGTACCTCTGTGGGTTTGAAACAGAAATATTTTATCAATTGTGAGCTGTTCCTTTTCATGTACAGAGTATTACATATCATGTGATCTGCAAATTCATTCCATCCACAAAAGCTCATTCCTCCGGCAGACGGAGGATGTCTAGTGTTCTGTGAAAGGAATGAATGAAGTGTATGGCATATCGGAAAAATGGCTATTAAATCCACGCAGAAAGCACTGCACATCTTGTCAACCCTGCATTTCTTTCGCACAGCATACTGCATATATCATTCACAAACTGCTGAATACCCTATGACATGCACATTCACTCGATACAGCGTAATGCACATTTTACACCCAGCAAGCTGCAGCACTAATAAATCAAATCGCATTAACATTTGCAACACTGTTGTAACTCATGAAAATAAATGAATCTGACTCCAACAGTCTCTGCATCAGATATTTGCCCAGATATAAACTTAACCCGAACGTGAACCCACACAACAATGGCCGATCCAAACATACATGCATACATCGATTGAGATATAGGCCCTTCCAGCCCTTCAAGCCAAGCCACCCAGCAATCCCCCAATTTAATCACAGGACAATTTATGGAGACCAACTAACCTACCAACTGGTATGTCTCTGGACCGTGGGAAGAAAGAGGAAGGAAACCCACGTGGTCATGAGGAGAAGATACAAACTCCTTCCAGGCAGCGGTGGAAATCGAACCAGGGTTGCTGATACTGTAAAGCATTGTGCCAATAGCTACACTACTGTTCTCAGTGCAAGGACATAATTTGTTGATACCTACTTTTCAACACAAGGGTCAGGTAGCCTGGATCTACTCTATGTGTACAGCAATTACAGTGCAGTGATATGGAGATACTAATTGAAGCACTTATTGGTGGTCTCCAGTGGTCTATAGTTACGACATGGAGTTGCAGAGATGCACGGTGCAGAAGCGGGCCCTTCTGCCCATCATGCTCGTGCCATCCTTTCTGCATAACGTCAGCAATCTCATTGCCTGCATTGAAGTCCACATCATTTGGGGTGGCACGGTAGTGTAGTGGTTAGCACAACGCTTTACACTACCAGCGACCCAGGTTCAATTCCCGCTGCTCCCTGTGAGGTGTTTGCTCGTTCTCCCCATGACTGTGTGGGTTTCCTCCTGGTGTTTCGGTTTCTTCTCGCAATCCAAAGATGTACTGGTTGGTAGATTAATTGTCCCATGATTAGACTAGGATTAAATTGGAGGGGAGTGCTGGGCTGGGTGGCTTTAAGTACCGGAAGGGCCTATTCAGTGCTGTATCTTAATCAGTACACAAATACATAGACAGAAGATAGACAGACGGATAGATACATAGATAAATAAATAACATTTTAAATTTCTATGTGAATGCCTCTTAAAAATAGCAATTGATTATATTACTTGTTCAGCAGCTCATTCCTGATATCAACCACTTTTTTTTTAAAAACCCACAGATCCCCTTTGAAACTCCTTCTTCTCACATTAACTTTATGCTCTCTTTTTCTTGATGTTCCTACCATGGCAAAATAGTTCAGCCCATGAATGATACCACTGCTCATACTCATAGTCTAAAGTTCCCTGAAACCTATTCGCAATGTAGAGAATATCGAAAGGCCTGGATAGAGTTGATGTTTCCTATAGTGGAGGGTGTCTAGGACGAGAGGGCACAGCCTCAGAATTGAGGGAAGTTCATTTAGAATGGAGATGAAGAAAAGTGTCTTTAGCCAGAGGATGGTGAATCTGAGGAATTCTTTACCACAGACGGCTGTGCAGGCCAAATCACTGGGAATGTTTAAGGCTGAGGTTGATAGGTTCTTGATTAACTGGGGTGTGAAAGGTTACAAGGAGAAGGCAGGAGAATGGGGTTGAGAGAGATAATAAATCCGCCATGATGGAATGGCCAAGCAAACTCAATGGGCTGAATGGCCTCATTCTGCTCTGATGTCTTATGGTCTTGTGGCCATTATGTAAATGCAAATTACTGTTTTTGCTTTTCACCTGATGTCCACGAGAAGATAGCAATTTATTTAACCAACAAACCTCCAACCATCACAAACAGGTTCGTAAAGGACACACAAGAATATATAAAACCATTTGGATCTGATCCCAAGAAGAACTGAATTATTTATGTATCCAATCATTAGATATTGGATATTCCCTAAAATGATGTTCGGCTCATTTATGGAAGTGAATAGCACCAATAAAGGCTTAGGATTTCTAAGCAAGACCTTGAACTTGCAACAATCCTTAAAGTTATCACCATGACAAATTACTTCAGATACAGAAAATGCCAGAAAAAACTAATGGCAGGTCAGATATCAATCTTCCCTTCCACCACAGTGTGAAGTTACTACAATCTTTCTAAAGGAATCACTTTTCTTTCAGAAAGAGAGGATTTTCATGTAATGGCAGTTTCGATATGTCATGGTCATCTATTTCTTTGGTTGTGTTGCTTGACTGCATCAGAGTGAACACAACTATAAAGACGGAGAAATATTCTTAAAGAAATTCCTCTCTTCAGTGAAGGGCTGGATTGTGCCGAAGGAATGAATGATCAGAACTTTTCATTCATCAATGGAAGTTGGAATTACTCCTGGCAACCTTTGTTAATTTTAACCTCAGTTCTTTAGCAGTAAATTTTCTTCAGTTCTTTTGATTGATGAGATCCACATGCCTTTTTCACCTGGTTTTATCTCTTGTGCTTTTTGCCTATAATTCATTTGCCAACCATTATTAAAAGAAACTAAAACACCTATATAAAAGAAAACAATGTATCAAGTAGCTTATTAAAACCTCTCAAGGTTTATCTTTGATTTACTTATTTATTGAGATACAACACATAATAGGCCCATCTGGTCTTTCAAGCCACACTGCCCAAAAACCTTCTGATTTAATCCTAGCCTCATCACAGTACAATTTCCAATGACTGATTAACCTACCAATTGGTATGTTTTTGGACTGTGGGAGGAAACTGGAACATCCGGAGGAAACCCACTTGGTCACAGGGAGAACGTACAAACTCCTTACAAAGAGCAGCAGGAATTGAACCCAGGTACTATAAAGTGTTGTGCTAGCCACTATGCTACCATGACACCTAATAAATTTAGTAACAATACATTAGAGCGATCCCTTACTGAGTCTCAGTAGCATTAAATTTTACACTTCTGACCTTTACAAATGATTCTCCATCATTTTTGATGTAGTTTTATTTCAAAGGCTCAAAAAAAAGTTCAAAGGCTGATTTATTATAACCATATAACAATCACAGCACGGAAACAGGCCATTCCGGCCCTCCTAGTCCGTGCCGAACTCTTAATCTCACCTAGTCCCACCTACCCGCACTCAGCCCATAACCCTCCACTCCTTTCCTGTCCATATACCTATCCAATTTTACCTTAAATGACACAACTGAACTGGCCTCTACTACTTCTACAGGAAGCTCATTCCACACAGCTATCACTCTCTGAGTAAAGAAATACCCCCTCGTGTTTCCCTTAAACTTTTGCCCCCTAACTTTCAAATCATGTCCTCTCGTTTGAATCTCCCCTACTCTCAATGGAAACAGCCTATTCACGTCAACTCTATCTATCCCTCTCAACATTTTAAATACCTTGATCAAATCCCCCCTCAACCTTCTACACTCCAATGAATAGAGACCTAACTTGTTCAACCTTTCTCTGTAACTTAAGTGCTGAAACCCAGGTAACATCCTAGTAAATCGTCTCTGCACTCTCTCTAATTTATTGATATCTTTCCTATAATTCGGTGACCAGAACTGTACACAATATTCCAAATTTGGCCTTACCAATGCCTTGTACAATTTTAACATTACATCCCAACTTCTGTACTCAATGCTCTGATTTATAATGGCCAGCGTTCCAAAAGCCTTCTTCACCACCCTATCTACATGAGACTCCACCTTCAGGGAACTATGCACTGTTATTCCTAGATCTCTCTGTTCCACTGCATTCCTCAATGCCCTACCATTTACCCTGTATGTTCTATTTGGATTATTCCTGCCAAAATGTAGAACCTCACACTTCTCAGCATTAAACTCCATCTGCCAACGTTCAGCCCATTCTTCTAACCGGCATAAATCTCCCTGCAAGCTTTGAAAACCCACCTCATTATCCACAACACCTCCTACCTTAGTATCATCAGCATACTTACTAATCCAATTTACCACCCCATCATCCAGATCATTTATGTATATTACAAACAACATTGGGCCCAAAACAGATCCCTGAGGCACCCCGCTAGTCACCGGCCTCCATCCCGATAAACAATTATCCACCACTACTCTCTGGCATCTCCCATCTAGCCACTGTTGAATCCATTTTATTACTCCAGCATTAATACCTAACGACTGAACCTTCTTAACTAACCTTCCATGTGGAACTTTGTCAAAGGCCTTGCTGAAGTCCATATAGACTACATCCACTGCCTTACCCTCGTCAACATTCCTCGTAACTACTTCAAAAAATTCAATAAGGTTTGTCAAACATGACCTTCCACGCACAAATCCATGCTGGCTACTCCTAATCAGATCCTGTCTATCCAGATAATTATAAATACTATCTCTAAGAATACTTTCCATTAATTTACCCACCACTGATGTCAAACTGACAGGTCTATAATTGCCAGGCTTACTTCTAGAACCCTTTTTAAACAATGGAACCACATGAGCAATACGCCAATCCTCCGGCACAATCCCCGTTTCTAATGACATCTTGATACGTACTTATCAAAGTACGTATGCAGTATACAACTCTGAGATTCTGCTTCTCCAGATAGCCACAAAACAAAGAAAACTACGGAAGTCACTTAAGGAGAAACAGCAAACCCACCCCTTCTGCATAAAAAAAGAATGGCAACACAATCATCAACACCCCAAATCCCCCTTCCCTCCACAAACACAACAAGAATATCAACTCCCAAACTAAAATATTAAGTAATTATAGCACAAGTAGAAAAGTTAAATGGAACACTTGTCCCATCATTCTCCAGCCTTAGTGATACCACTCATCCTTCCAATGAGACATTTACAGGATTTGACTCTCTTGCTGCGAGATACCTGGTGTTGTGCCTCTTCCAGGTTTCTGCTGGCCCACAGTGAAAGTCCCAAGCGATGCCTGATTTTGGCTTCATCTTCTCTCCGACCAAGCTGTTCTGCAAGTCTCAAACCTGAGCAATGAAGGGAAATCATGTGAAATACTCCAGCAAGACTTATTGAACAATAAGTGGTAGAAAGAAATCAAGTTTGTGTTAAGAGTTAGTAAAAGTAGATAGTGAGAGATATTGCATTAAGATAAATGAAACCTTTGAACACTACACACTTGAACAAAGGAGATGAGACTACAATGTGAATGAATTGAAATGCAGTTTTTTTTTTGTTGAAGAGAAAAATGCAACTAAATTCTTTCAACTAGCCCAGGCACTGTGGATTAAATCTTCAATTACTACTGACTTTTAAATCAGGTTTGAACCGTCACACTCCAGTCAACATAACCATAAAGCAAGAACTAAACTAATTCAACGTCCCTGAGGAAAATCATATAAATTGGAATGAAAAACCAGCAACTCTAAGGTGCACCTAGTCTCTGCTGTAATTGATGAGGTAAGAGGGGGAGGTGGATGCCTGTAGTAGTAAAAGCCATCGATGTTTTTCAGGAATAGTGGGCCATAAGTTGCAATACTACCTTTTAATGGCATTAAAATAGCACTGCAGTTCAACCTAATAATGTCTGTGAAAGCTGAACACTGGTCATGAATTTCAGTTCATGGTTCACAAAATCACCTTTTTATATTTCCTTATGTAATGCCACTATTAAACTAACATTACTAGTTTCAGTTATTAGCATCTTCTATTGAAATGGGCATTTAGGAACACTGTTCCAGCTACTGGAGCATTCCCCATCACCCAGGTCATAACAATAGGTGAGGAGGGGTGGAAGTGGGCTCCTGGGAGGTGAGAAGGAGCAGGGCAGGCTGGCGAAAAACAGTGCCCACAAGAGCCAAGTTCTTCATGCACAGGCATCTCAAAGAGCTTCAGGGTAAAATCAGGTATTTCTAGCAAGAGACTGCTAGGGTGATCTATGCAGGCAGGAATAGCAAATGAGTGAAATATCTGAATGCACGATGTTCCTAACTGGAACGCCATGCATTCAGAAAATGTCATATCATGCAAAGAACTTTGATTGTGGACTTCAGAAAGTTTAGAACACCAGTCCTCATAAAGCATCCAGATGTGGAAAGGGTGAGCAACTTGAAGTTCAATATATTTAGGGATCTAACCTGGACCCAACAATTTGATGCAGCTCTAAGGAAGGCACGGCAGTGGTTATATTTCATTTGTAGTTTGAGGAGATTTGGTACATCACCAAAAACACACAAATCTCGACAGATGTACTGTGGACAGTGTTCTAAATGGCTCCACCACTGTCTGGTATGGCGGGGGGGGGTTACTGCACAGGATCGAAATAAGCTTAGTCAACTCCTTCATGGGCACTAGCCTCTGTAGTATCCAGGACATCTTCAAGAAGCAGTGCCTCAAAAGGCAGCATCGATCAGTAAGGATCCCCATCACCCAAGTCTGGCCTTGTTCTCATTGCTACCATCAGAAAGGAGGTATAGAAGCCTGAAGGCACACACTCAGCGATTCAGCAACAGTTTCTTCCCCTGCCATGCGGTTTCTGAATCTCCTATTTTTGCACTATTATTAAATTTAACTTTTATATTTATATATTTACCGTAATTCATGTTTTTTCTATTATTATGTTTTGCATTGTACTGCTGCCACAAACACGACAAATTTCACCACATACGCCATTGACATTAACCCTGATTCTGATTTGGGAAAACCTGACATGCAGGAAAATGCATGTGCCCATTCCACCTGCTCCTGTGAAATCTACTCTCAGGTCTGGAGTTGGGCTGACCTTCCTTATCACAATGAGCATCTAACTGAGATGTCAGGTAAATCAGCAGCAGCAGCCTAGAAAGAACTCCGGGCCTGGAAGTAAACACTGAAAGGGCATTCAGCTCCTCAGGTAAAGGGGCCAAGAGGCACATCTGAGACTGTGTTTCAGAGTGCAGGACGTCACAGGTCTCATGTAATGCACTGTAACTCAGCAGAGACATGTTTCAGACTCCAGGTGGAAAAGCTCCCTGAAAACCAATTCTCTACTTTGCATAAGTGCTACTGTTGATATCACTTGGAGGAATTTCAAGCCAGAGGAAAGCACAGGAATAAAAGAAGTTCACAAGGAAAAGTCATAAATCAAATTCATTTGTAGTTTGACACCTAGAAAGCCAATTCTAGCTGGGAATTTTTGGGGTGGACTGTCCAAATGAATTTCAAATGTTTAACCTATGCTTAGGGAGAAAGGAAAATGTTAGAAGAAAAACGCATCAGAGATAGGCACATATTAATTTACCTTCCTGTAAATACATGACTGCCTGTGAGTAGTTCTGTAGGGCGTGATGTGTCCGTCCCAAGCTGCTGTACGCAATAGTTTTAGCCACCAGGTCATTCATTTGAGCAGCTATGCTTAGATGCTGTTCTTGGTACATCACAGCTCGTTCATAATTTCCCAAAGATTCATAGGTCAATCCCAGGTTACCATAGGCACGGCCCTGACATGTAGGGTTATTAGTTTCCTCTGCAATCTCCAAATCAAGCTGATGGTACTGCAGTGAGGTTTCATATTCTGCCATCTGCTGGTAAACTCCGCCAAGGCCACAGGCCGCATCACTTTCCAAGATTCTATTTTTCATTTCGCGGGCGATGTTTAGCTGTCGCTCAAGGCAAGAAATTGCCTGCTCGTAGTTTCCTAGCTGGCTGTGTAGGCTTCCAAGCTCTCCATATGCCTGGGCTTTGTTGGACGACTCTCCAAGTTCATGAGCTACGACCAGTCTCTTTTCAAAACACACAAGAGCTTGCTGCAGGTTCCCCATTGCCCTGGACAACAAAAAGCATAGGAAAGTTAAATACCTTTCAAACAAAAAGGCCATAAAGTAGAGGAGTTTAAATATATTTTTGTTATTAATTTCTGCACTATATCCTCATTATATGCCTTTAATTAATGAGATAATGGCTTTGGGGTGGTAAAGACTGGTTAATGAACAGTGAGCATGAAAATGCACTAAAACAGTATGAATAAAATAATAATCCAATCCTTGCTTCGGAAACTGTAAGGGTCATGCAACAAATGATGGTAAAACTTTGCAAATGTCTATAGATGTGCAGTGCAGAGTGTTTGACTGGCTGCATCACAGCATGGTATAGAAACACCAATGCCTTTGAGCAGAAAATCCTACAAAAAGTAATGAATTTGGCCCAATCCATCACAGGTAAAGCCCTCCCAACAATTGAGCTCATCTGCATGAAACGCTGTCGAAGGAAAGCAGCGTCCATCATCAGAGATCCTCGCCTCCCAGGCCATGCTCTCTTCTCATTGCTGCCATCAGTTAGAAGGTACAAGAACCTCAGGACTTGTGCTACCAGGTTCAAGAACAGTTACTACCCCTCAACCATCAAGCTCTTGGATAAATGGGGATAAATACACTCAACTTCACTTGCACATCATTGAAATTTCCCACTACCAATGATTTCACTTTAAAAGCACTCTTTATCTCATGTTCTTGTTATTTATTACTATTTATTTATATTTCCATTTGCACAGTTTGTTGTCTTCTGCACTCTAGTTGATCTTTCATTGATCCTGTTATACTTACTTTTCTAGAGATTTGCTGAGTATGCCCACAAGGAAATGAATTTCTGGGTTGTATATGGTGACATATGTGTACTTTGATAACGAAATTCACCTTACTTTAAAACAAACATTCTGCTTCTTCACGCATCAAAAATTATTTAACAAATAGGCTTGATGGTTTTGCTCCATCTGGAGAAGAGATCATGTTCTGATTGGACTTTATGTTAACACAGTAGATCAAATTTCCTGCAAATATTGTTTGGGTGAATTTTTAAACTCCTGCTTTGATCATTGCACTTGTCTATGACCAAATCAGGGATGGGTCTAACAATCAGGCATTCAGCACCAGAGACAGATGCCAAAACCACTGACTCTCATAATTAACACACATAAAATGCTGGTGGAACACAGCAGGCCAGGCAGCATCTATAAGCAGAAGCACTGGCTCGGCCCGAAACATCGACAGTGCTGCTCCCTATAGATGCTGCCTGGCCTGCTGTGTTCCACCAGCATTTTGTGTGTGTTGCTTGAATTTCCAGCACCTGCAGATTTTCTCGTGTTGACTCTCATAATTACCTCAACTATACCTCTTCCCACCCTGCCAATGTGAAAATGCTATTTGCTATTCCCAGTTCCTCCGTCTCCACCGCATCTGCTCCCAGGATGAGGCTTTCCATTCCAGGACACCTCAAATGTCCTCTTTCTTTAAGAATTGTGGTTTCCCTTCTGCCGTCATCAATTATGCCCTCACCCGCATCTCCTCCATTTCCCGCACTTCAGCCCTCACACCATCCTCCCATCACCACAACAGGGGCCGTATTCCCCTTGTCCTCACCTACCACCCCACCAGCCTCCAGATCTAGCACATTATCCTCCGCAACTTCCGCCACCTTCAACAGGACCCCACCACTAAGCACATCTTTCCCTCTCTACCTCTCTCCACTTTTCGCAGGGATCGTTCCCTCCGTGACTGCCTGGTCCACACATCCCTCCCCACAGATCTCCCACCTGGTACTTATCCCTGCAAGCGTAAGTGCTACACCTGTCCCTACACCTCCCCTCTTACCACCATTCAGGGCTCCAAACAGTCCTTCCAGGTGAGGCAACACTTCACTTGTGAGTCTGTCGGGGTCATCTCGGTGCTCCTGGTGCGGCCTCCTCTACATCGGCGAGACCCAACGCAGATTAGGGGACCTCTTCGTCGAGTACCTCTGCTCCGTCCACCACAACAGACAGGATCTCCCAGTTGCCACCCACTTCAACTCCGCTTCACATTCCCATTCGGATATGTCCACACATGGCCTCCTCTACTGCCATGATGAGGCCAAACTCAGGTTGGAGGACCAACACCTCATATACCGTCTGAGTAGTCTCCAGCCCCTTGGTATGAACATCAAATTCTCCAACTTCCGGTAATTCCCTCCCTCTCCCTTCCCCCATCCCACTTTCACTCTGCCTCCTCTTCCAGCTGCCTATCACCTCTCTCATGATTCTGCCTTCTTCTACTACCCATAGTGCTTTCCCCTTACATTCCTTCTTCACCTTTCCTGCCTATCCCCTCCCCCACCCCTTGATCTTTCCTCTGATTGTTTTTTCACCTGGCACCTACCAGCCTTCTCCTTCCCACCTCCCCCAACCTTCTTTATAGGGCCCCTGCCCCCTCCTTCTTCAGTCCTGACAAAGGTTCTCAGCCCGAAACGTTGACTGCTCATTTCCACGGATGCTGTTCGACCTGCTGAGTTCCTCCAGCGTGTTTGTACGTGTTGATTTGACCACAGCATCTGCAGTGTACTTTGAGTTTCCTACTCCTATTTTATTCATGAAGTGAATGTCATCATTATCAGTTTAGTGTGAAATGTAAGAATGTTATAGGGTGAATGTTTCCTTATAGTTTATAATCATGTCTAATAAAGTGAACAACTGTGGTAGAACATTATTTCAGACCGTTCCCTTTTACTTAGGTCAATGTTGCCGAATGAAGCATCGAGACAGTGGGCACAGCTGTCAGAGACCTCTGCACTCAAGCGATCTCTCTCTCGATGGTCTACTGGTTCTCGATTTGCGGAAACTCGAATAAGCGACGCTGCAGATTGTAGCATCGAAACAACGAGCTGTTGGCCTCCCGCCTCCCCTCTCTCCTAGGCAGGGGCGACATCTCTCTCTCCCTCACTAGTGGAGAGAGAGCCTGTCTGAGATGTTGAAGTGTTGAGATGGGCAGTAGTTTTTGATGGACCCTAGATTATGGTCTCTGGGGGCTTTGCTATTGCTTGCATGGTGGGTGGTGGGAGTTAATTCTTTTGCTGGAGCAAGTGGAGGGAGGGGAAGGGTTGATGCTTTTGCTGCTGCTTGTGTGTGGGAGGGGGGCTTTGGGGTTCTCACATTTTCTGTCATTCAGTCTTTGGGAGTTTTTCTCTTTTTCATGGACGTCTGTAAAGAGTAAGGATTTCAGGTTGTATACTGGATACATTCTCGGATATTAAATTGAACTATTAAAGTATTGAACAGAAATGTCTTCAACACAGACAAACTCCATTATATTCAAAAAATTGAATAAACATAATATATTATTTCATAAAATTAAAAGCATATTAATTATTTTATTATTATTTTATTTTACTATTTAAAAATATTTAATTATATTATTAATTATAATCAGTCCTGAAGAAGGGTCTTGGCCTGAAAAGTCGACTAGTTACTCTTTTCCAAAGATGCTACCTGACTTGCTGAGTTCTACCAGCGTTTTCTGTGTGTTGCTTTGGATTTTCAGAACCTGCAGACCTCATGTTTATTAATTATTTTATCTCTTATAAACTCCATTTGAAGTATGATAAGCATTCTGTTTAGTCAGAAATTCAGCGTGAAACAGGATCCTCTGGCCCTTCGAGCAATGCCACCCAGCAAAACCCAATTCAACCCTAGCCTAATTTACAATGATCATTTAGCCTACCAACCAATACGTCTTAGGACCGTGGGCGGAAACCCATGCAATTACAGGGATAATGTACAAACTCCTTACAGGCAATGACGGGAATTGAACCTGGATCGTCTGTACTGTAAAGCGTTGTGTTAACCACTACTCTTCTGTGCCACCTCAAATAATTTAAATTCCCAAAAGCTATTTATGAAAGAATTTTTAAATTATTTAAAAAAAAATTCAGGAAAAAATACAGAACAGAAAAAGTAGTAACAAAAAACTGTGTGTGTGTATATATATTTTTCTCTCACACACACACATACACACACACACACACACACACACACACACACACACACACACACACACACACACACACACACACACACACACACACACACACACACACACACACACACACACACACACTTAAATAATTAAGAGGCATTTACCAACTTTTTGAGAGAAGAAATCTCTTCATTTCTGCTTTCATCTGTCTTTTGGTTGATCACACTGACTCCTTATTGGGAAAGTTGGCAGGTCGGTTGATTTATGACAAAGAGTCTGCCAGTGACTACAGACACTAGTAGATTTGTAAGCTTTAGGGCTTAATGGTCTCAATCCACCAGTGGCAGATAGAGGCATACAAATGATACCGTGAGCTGCATCAGTCACTGTGTGAGCTTCTTTTCAATATCTTCTTCAGAAACTCCAAATCACATCCTCCTACTTGGTAACATGTCTTCGGTAGTTTACTGATTCTCTGTGTTATCTGAAAGTGTATTACTAACTGTAAACATCAGCGCCTCACCCCTCCTAAAAAAATAATGGTTCTGGGTAAACACAGTACACTATCAACAATATCATTATAACAAAGGATTGCACAGGTGACCTAATTGTAAATCAGCACCGCTCATTTCCTGAACCTTAAGAGAACAGAGTGTGGAGATTTACTGGAAGTTGCTTGGCCTGGACATGCTTTGTACATCTGGAGGTTATCAGAAGGTTGGAACAAATGAAAGAGAACTTAGTCTGACTTCAGTTTGGTAAATTTAGTCTGAGGAGATCACTGCTCTTTGAACTTCATTGAGGATTGGCTCATGGCAAACCCTTTGATTTAAAATTCAATCATTCTACACCAGCAAGCACAGCTATGAATCATTCTGACCTTTTCTTTTAATAACAATTATTCAATTACAGTTGGACACTCGATATTTTCCCCAAGCTCTGCTTCACTCAGCACTATATCTTAATAATCATTTATAAATGCCAGTCACTAGAGATTAATTCTCAAACAGTCACTTAAGTATTTTACAACATGTTAACTGACGTCATATAAGTTAGCTATGTCATTCTTTTTAAAAATTCCGCAAGATATTTATTTAAATTTAAATGAGCATAATAATAGAACTACTAGACTGTAGAGAAAGAAATAATCAATTGTGACCGAAAGCTTTTGAATCCCTATTAAATTACAATCTTAGCAAAGCAATAACCAAGTTGTAAAATAGTCAGCACTAGCCTCCGTAGTATCCAAGACATCTTCAAGGAGCGGTGCCTCGAAAAGGCAGCGCCCATCGTTAAGGACCCCATCACCCAACACATGCCTTGTTCCCATTGCCACCAACAGGAAGGAGATACAGAAGCCTGAAAACACACACTCGATGATTCATGACCAGCTTCTTCTCCTCTGCCCCCCGATTTTTGAAAGGACATTGAACCCATGAACACTTCCTCACTACTTTTATTATTTCTGTTTTTGCACTACTTACTGAATTTAACTATTTTATATATACACAAAATAGTTAAATTAAATAAGTAGATATATACTTACTGTGATTCATTCTTTTCTATTATTATGCATTGTATTGTACTGCTGCCACAAAGTCAACAAATTCCACCACATATGCCAGTGATCCTGATTAAAGAAATAGGATTTGCAAAAATAATTCATAATGGTGATACTGCTCTCAGAATGATAATCAGTCACGCCACAAATCTGAACTATCTTAGGAATGGCATTTGGTCACACTGGGAGACAATTGCTGTTACAGTGTCCATCAGTCATAGGGGTGGATTAGCATGAGGTGAGTCAGCAACTTATGCAGTGACAGAACTGCACAGTACGAGACTTGTTTGCTTGGGTCAATCAGTCACAGTGACAGTGCTGCGTTATCATGGGTCAATCAGTTACAGTAAATGGATTGCACTGTTATGAGGTCAGTCGCTCAGATAAAGTCCGTTTCCTCCTGACAGAACTTTGTTATCAAGGTGTACAGGTGAGTTACAACATCAGACTACACTGCTGAGAGGCCAATGACACAATACCCAGACAGCATCGTACAAATAAATTCCTACAGCTAATTCCCAAACTCAAGAGTGCTTGATGGATCATATGCTACTATAATCCTGTTGACCAGACCCCACTCAGTTCTCTGAGCCATGTACTGCTGTACAGCACAGAAATACAATCCCAATTGTTTACTTCTTCTTGCTGCCCTTATTGTTCAGAGACTTCCCAGTAAAAATGATCCCAGGTGGGAAATATTACTCAGAGGAATTACAAAATATCATGCAATCAAATACTTTCAATAATGCGTCCCAGCTGGGACCATCCTTCCCAACTAAAGGTTCCTATTGTGGAGTAGTGCTGTGCAAGTAGAACAGGACTCCCATCCCCTCTCAATTAGGGTACATATTGTGGAATAACCCAACTTCATGTTCACAGATGAAGTTTAAGGATAATTAGTCTGCAACTACTTTGGGTCTACAGTCATCTAATGATACCCAGAAACATTGTGTGTTCAAATGGTCCTGTCAAAAATATTTAAATCAGCTTGAGTGGGTATAAATGCTGCTGAATCTGGATACTTGTTAGGAGAGTTCAAACGGCTTACTTTTGCTGAACTAAACCTCAGGAATAAGATTTTATCAGAGTTACCTATGTCAACAGTGATTCTTTTGGAAACCATACATAATAAGATCTAGGAGTAGAATTAGGTCATTCAGCCAATTGAGTCTGTTCCACCATGGTTATTTTTCTCTTAACCCCATTTTCCATATAAACCCTTAACCCCTTTACCAATCAAAAACCTATCAATTTCTGTCTAAACTACATCCAGCAATTTGACCACAAAACCCAGATTCAGCAACTTCTGGCTAAAGGAATTCCTCCACGTCACAGTTCCAAAAGTATGTTCCTTGGTTCGAGACTCTCCTACTAATGGAAAAACCCTCTCCACCTCCACTCTATTCCAGCTTTTCATTATTCAGTTGGTTTCAGTGAGATGCTCCCTCATCCTTCTAAACTCCACCAACTACAGGCCCATGGTTATCATTCCTCAATCCTTACATTCCCAGAATTATTCTTAAACACTTCTTCTGGATACTCTCCATAGCTAGCACATCTTTCTCTAGATATGGGGCCAAAAATTGCTCACCATATTCCAAATACAGTCTTAGAAAGCCCCAGGAGTAAATTCATGCTTTTATATTCTATTCCTCTCAAAGTGAAAGCTAATATTGCATTTGCATTCTTTATTACCAACTCTGTAAGATTCCTTAAGATTGTTATAGCAAGGAGTGGTAATGGGGATAGGTCTCCACTACCTATTAAATGCTCCCAATGGCGTGCACCTCAAACAGCCTCTGACAACCAGGTCCAGCTCCTGGCCTTCATGTACGGCTTAGCTACTGAGCCCAATGGAAGCGTTGCTACTAACAGGAGAAAGAGCAAAGGTGTTTTACTGACACCTTAAAACCAGTTGTTTCAGGTGGATGGAGTTCATTTGCTGTGGCCGACAGCTCACCTAGGAGAAGGAAAACGCTGATCTCACAGCTCCACTGTCTTGTGGCTACACGCACTCATGGGGAAGGCTTTAGGAGTAAACCCTGAGGGAAAAATCCAGAGCTGAAGTCCCTAAGGCAGTCCTACATTGAGTTCAATGCTGACTGGCAACTCCTGTGACACTGCTGGTGCCAAACAGTATTGGTCTCTGATGTTCCTTTGGATTCATCAGATGCATGGAGAGGGAGCTTGCTACATGGGCAACAGCTTGCTCTCTATATTGCACTGCCCAGACTGCTAGGACACAGAATCCATCCCAGACCTACAGAAGCCCACTACTACTACTACTAACTCAATCTTCAAGTCAACCTTAAAGGAATTGTAAACTTGGTCTCCCAAGTCCACTTGTACCTCTGATTTCTGAGTTCTCTCCCTATTCGGAAAATAGTCCACATCTTTACTCTTTGTCCCAAAGTGCATAACCTTACACATTTTTATGCTATATTCCATCTGCCACTTCGTCACCCACTCTCCTAACCTGTCCAAGTCAAAGCACAACTACGGAATTATGGGCTATCTCAAGATCCATCCCATTAGTTTCTTTATTCTGCTAAAGAGACAGTTTTCTCTCATCTCTTAAAAAGATCCAGGGACTCACTCCAGCACACCTCATCTGCAGCCCTTTGTTACCTCAGCCTATCATTTCCAGCCTCTTACACTACTTACACTCTTCCTTTCTGCAATTGCCTATCACCTCTCCTCACCTGGATCTACTTACCACTTGCCAACTCTTGGTCCATCCCTTCCCCTCACCTCTTTATATTGGCTATTCCCCCACCCCCCCCACTCTATCCTTCAGTCCAGAATGAGTCCATTCTCGGTTAAGGGCTCCTGATTTAGGAGGGAAGTACCTGAATTAGAAGCAGTTCAAAGAAAATTTACTTAATTGATTCCTAGAATTTGGCACAGTTTGGGACAACATCATGGGTTGAAGGGCTTGTTCCTGTATTGTCCTGTGTTCCTAACTCTTTCCTTCATGAGCAGAAAGACCCAGTGACCTCTCTGATGTTGCTCCAAGTAACAAACAGCAGTCCTAGCAATGGTATCTCTAGCGCGGGAACAGGGCCAAAACTGTCCAGCACTATTTCACATTCCACTCAGTATCCAGACTTGGACATACTGGGCCACTCAGATCAAAGCTTCCCTGTACGTGAACTACATCATTTTCTTCTGCTCATCCCCATGGTAGGACCACTGATTAATCAGTATGTGTGACCACTTGGTACTAGCCTGAGTCAGGAGATGAGGAGTCAACTGCAGCAGAGATGAGGCCACGTTCTTTGGCAACTGGCCCAATTGATCCTCCTCATCCTTGATCATCAAGACTGATTACCTAAAGTTTCTAGGAGTTTGGTTTGGAGTAACTGAGGCATATAGCTGGAACTGTCTAGAATGGCGATCCCAGGTAAAACAAAAATTCAGTATGTGGAGAGTGTCACTCCTTCTTGATGCTGAGCATGAACCTGGAAATCGGCCATGAGGAGCTCTCAATGTCACTGTACATGGAGTGGGTATGGCCTATACCTGCTCCTGCATCCTGGTGGTCCCCGAAGCCATTGTCCATTTGACCTGGAGATCCAGGGTGAAGCATGTCCATCAGTTTGCCAAGCAGAGTGTCACATCCCTGGAATTCAGAAACAAACCCCAATACCTCCCTCACTTGGCAGGCAATCTTGGGGTCCTCCCTTTCAGATCCTTCCTGCACAAAGCCTTTGAGATGGCTGTGGTGTTTAGAAGCTGATCACTCACTTCTTTGTGGCCATGTTTACCAAGAAGGTTGGAAAAAGGAAACAAAATTCCTTGTTGAGGTTGCTACAAGCAGCTTTGAAACAGAAGACTTGGATCTACAGACTGTTCCCAGGGGCACGTCCTGAGGCAAACATGAACTGTTGTTGTAAGGTCACCAGTTTGGTGGAAGGTTTACTTTGAGCTGCCCGAAACTGGTCTCCAGCATAAGGAGATGTCCGTAAGCAGATTCCAGGATGCAGAGCTACATGCTGATAGACGCCCTGAACACATTGCAAAGGCTTGGTGAAGAAGGACCACATAAAGAACATAAAATACGCCATTGCATATAAAGGGTTTGCACCCACAGGAAAGAGGTACAAACTGTTTATATGCAATGGAAGAATTAAACCCAGGTCACTGGTACTGCAATAGTGTAAGACAAACCACTATACTCCCAATGACACTCATTGTTTTCACTGAAATGAATGAACTAAATTTTTGAAATAAAAAACCTTGGGTGGTGAATAAATTGCTTTACAAGCATGTCCAGATGTCTCTAAAGATTCTTTGGGAGTAGGATTTTTGCATGTGGACATGTCTTTGTCTCCAGAACTGCTAAGAGTGGCCTCTCATAGTCTCCAACAATGGACAGAACTTAAGAGCAGAAGAAACAGGAGCAGGAATAGGTCATGTAATCCGAGAGCTGCCAGTTGAACCACTGATTCACCCACTGAGTAGCAGCTAAATGCAAACAAAAACATTTAGAGTTATTTAGCACACCCTGTGGACGGTGGGAGGTGGCTGCACAGTCTGTAGTCAATCCTGAAGCCATCCAGTAAGATCCCTCGAGATCAGCGGCATACCCTTTCAAATCTCATGGAAACAAAACACATTATGCAATGTCCTCCTATCTCTCCTGATTTTGATCCACAATAGTCTCAGTGTGGAACTTTCAGATTTGATTTATATTGATTTGGGCAGACACTTGCATTGTGCAATGACTCACAGTATGTCATTGAATATATGATCGATGCCAGAAAAACTTCAGGCTTTTCAATACGGACTTTGGCTGAAAGTGCCTTGTCTGATTCTATAATCTCACCAGAACTGATGGCTAACACAATTCTGGATGGTAAATCTCAAACAATTTCCTGGTTAAAGTAGTGGATATGGCCGGTCTAGCACAGGTAAAGCCCTCCCAACCAGTCAGCACAGCCCCTTCATTAAAATGGTCCTACAACCAATAGACTCACTTTCAAGGACTCTACATCTCATGTTCTCGAAATCAGTTGCTTATTTATTTAATATTGTTATTTCTTTCTTTTTGTGATTGCACAGTTTGTTGTTTTCTGCACACTGGTTGAATGCCCAAGTCGGTGTGGTCTTTCACTGATTCTGTTATGGTTATCATTCTATAGATTTATTGAGTATGCCCACAAGAAAATGAATCTCAGAGTTGTATATGGTGACATATATGTACTTTGATAATAAATGTACTTTGAACTTTGAAGTTCTGCCAAATCCAGAGCAAGGGAAATTTAAAGGGAGTCCCCCATCTGTGCAAAGTGGTTTCCATTGTATATTAGTAGAAGCATTTCATATATTGGCATTTTCCTTTCCCCGTACCCTTTCTTCCCCCGACTATTTAAAAACATTCTGTAATGGTATTCATATGCTATTTGGAGGATCTAATTAAAGCCTCAGGAATAGTAGTACTGCAAGAATATCAATACGATATACTAACTGCACTATAATAGGATATAAAGCTTTATTAGCTCTGCTTTGATCAGGCTTCACATTCACTGTAGTTAGATGATTAGTACAGATGCTTATTCACTCATTTTTAACTGAATTAATTTGCTTCCACAGATGGTCTGAAACAAACTGATTTAGAGCCATTATGTATAATTTGGTAAATCTTATAAACCTTAAGTGTTTTTTTTCCTCTCGGCCGTGAGTGAACAATTACGGCTTGTGCACAGGCGGGGTAGAGATACACATATTGTTTGATGTTGCAGTGTTCATCGAGCTTGGCAATTAGCTCGCAGATGAGTCATCACCAGTCGAGGTGATATCCACAGTGTGCAGTCGTTGGTTTTTCCCTCTGTGCGTGCCTGCATTTATATACCGGGACCCCCCCCCCCCCCCACCCCAGTTCACTTGCCTCGATCCTGATTGGCTACGTCCTTAGTTGACCTTTGAATTCTATTGGCTCGCATTTCTTTGGCTCTTAGGCATTTGTAGATGGTGTCTATTTCGATACGTTTGTTTGCAGTGTTATCAGAAGAGATAACTTCTCTTCTGATAACTCCGTAAACACACATATTGAAATAGACACCATCTACAAATCCCTAAGAGCCAAAGAAACGTGAGCCAATAGAATTACAGGAGAACTGAAGGGGTAACCAATCAGGACCAAAGCAAGCGAATGGGGGCCTATGTAAATGCGAACACTCCCAGGGAGGAACACCAACAACTGCGCACTAAGGAGGTCACCACAGCTGGTGATGAAATGTCTGCAAGCTAATTGCCAAGCTCGCCGAACACTGCAACATCAAACGCCTCAACCCGAGCTACCAATATTCACCACCATCCTTAACATACTGTACACACACACACACACACACACACACACACACACACACACACACACACACACACACACACACACACACACACACACACACACACACACACACACACACACACACACACACACACACACACACACACACACACACACTTTTTCTTTAGCTTGGTACTTACCGATGTCCATTTCCGAGTCCCCGATAGGCTTTGGCTTGTTCCTGCATCCGATTGAGGCTCTGTGCCACTGATAAGAATTGTTCGTGATATTTGACAGTTTCCTCATAATCTCCTAATGCCTCGTAGCAATCTCCCAGGTTTCCATAAGCATGCCCTCTGTCCAATACGGCATCATTACCACTCAGCTGCTGCAGGGTCGCCAGCTGCTGTTCAAAGTAGCCGATCGCATCTTCCATGACATTCATGTTCATCTTGGTGATCCCCATGTTGCCATAGACTTGTGCCTCAATGTTGGGATTTTTCAGCTTCTGCCCCAAATCCAACTGCTCTTCATAACATTTGAAAGCCATGGTGTATTTGCCAAGGGCCATGTAGACTGCTGCAAGGTGCCCATGTGCTTTGCATTCTCCCAGCAAATCACCCAGTTCTTGATAGACCTCAAGCTCTTGTGTGTGATATCCCAGTGCTTTGTCGTATTTCTGTATTAGTCGGTAGGCAGTACCCAGAGCTGCATAAGCTGAGGCTTCAAGTTTCCGATCTTTAACCTGATGAGCCAAGGTCAGCTGCTGTTCATAGAACTTAACTGCGCCATTCACATCTTTCTTGCACACTAAAATATCACCCAGATTGCCCAAGGCTCGAAATTTGGCTTGAGGATTGTTTAGAGATTGGGCTAACGATAGAACATATTTCTGACATTCTTCTGCTTTAGTATAGTTGGTAAGGGCCTTAAATGCTAGGCCCAAGTTGCAATAAGCCTTTGCCTGGCTAAGTTTATCATGCAAATCCTTGGCGAGAGCTAAATCTTGTTCGTAGTACTTTACAGCCTCTTGGTAGCTTCCAAGACAATAATGTGCGTAGCCAAGGTTATGACACACTTTTCCCTCACCTTCCATGTCTTGTAAGTCAGGAGACAAGCGTAAATACTGTTCGTAGTATGGAACAGCTTGAACGAACTCTCCTCTTGAGCAGTGGAAGTTGCCCAGGTTGCTAAGCGCACGGGCCTCACTTTGTATATCCCGCAGCTCTCGTGCTATGTTCAGATGACTTTGGTAATGTTGCAAGGCCCTATCATGGGCACCCAGGGCTTGGTAGGCAACAGCAAGATTGCCATGGGTCGATGCCTGTGATGCCCGGTCATTTACTTCCATGGAGATCTGTAGTTCTTGACGGTGGTACTTCACTGCCTGGTCATATGAGCCCAGTGCGTTATACGCATTCCCCATATTTCCATAAGCTCTTCCCTGCGCGGCATAGTCATTGAGCTCCTGAGCAATGGAGAGGTGAGTCTTGTGGAGTTTCAGTGCACTTTCATAATCTCCTTTCATCTGGTGGATTATACCTAATTAACCAAAGCACAATTAAGATTGGTTTAGCTGTCGCTGAAGTGAAAACAATTCGGATAGTCAGTCTTTGATTTTAAAAAGTGCTGCACACATCAAAGTGGAACGGGAACTTTCAGCAAGTATGTCAGAACTTACCTGCTTCAAAATTTATGATTGTTACATGTGGATTCCATTATCTTTTACTGTTCCCAATGTAGACATTAATTTACCCACCCTGGATTTTACACAGTTAGAATTGCAACATTTGCGGGTTAAGAGGCTACTTGGGGTTAATGCTGTTCAATGCCGTTGGCTGGTTTATATGGTGCAGAAAACTGTGACAAAACATTTATGATTATGTATCATTGTTATTCCTCTCCGCACCTTGTGACACATCAGGCAGCAGTTTTTTAACATTTGAGGCCAAGTTGTGAGCTCAACACTCAACCTAGCTCGGATGGAAAGCATGCAAGGAGCCAGCTGGATTTGAACCCTTGACCACTCACCTTGAAGTCCCATGCTGATGCCACTGCACCACCAGATGGCTATGCCTCATTGATATAAGTAAGACTCCATGCCTGTCCATTCACATGAATTGTGTACTTCCATTTCTGTGGCACTGTCCATCTCCACCTCTTTCTCAGGCCATCTGCTGCTGCAACTCCCACCAAAGGGGAGAAGGCAGGAGATTGGGATTGAGAGGGAAAATGTCAGCCATGAACGAATAGTGGAGCAGGCTCGATGGGCTGAATGGCCTAATTCTGTCCTAATGCCTTATGGTCTAATATTTTTCTTACTTTCTTTCATTCCAATGCTCTCTTTATTGACTTAAGCTCATTGCAAGCTCTGCTGTGATTTCCTGCCCTATAGCAAGTCCTATTCAGCACCATTACCATAACTGCTGACTGATACTGGCTCACGGTGAACTAATAATCACATTCAAATTCTCATCCTTTTGTTCAAATTCATCTGTGAAATCAGCACCTCCCATCTTCATTGCTCTGTCTGCTTTACCAGATCTCTCCCACTTTACATTCTTCCCACTCTGACCATTTGCTCCATCACAAATAGCAGACTCAATGGGCTGAATGGACTCATGTTTTATGCTCTTGGCACTAATCACAGGAATATCCTCTGTAATTTTCTTCTCCTCTATTTCTCTAAAGCACAGAACCTACTTATTTATTCAAACATTTCATTGCATACACTAAAAATGGATATTTTCCTTGGGTAAAACATGTAAATTCACTTTCCCAGTTGGTATCGGAATTAATCACCTCCTTCTCTCTCCCTCCATTTATTTGCTTATCATCATGACATACCTACTCTCACCCTATCAGAGATATTCCCTAAGTCCTATCCGTCACTCCCCCCCCCCTCTGCAACTTAAAACAAACTTGTTTCCAGAAGACCAAGAGAATAGGAGAAGAATTAGGCCATTCAGCCCATCAAGTCTGCTCCACCAGTCCACCCAGGCTGATTTATTAGCCCTCTCAGCCCTATTCTCCTGCCTTCTCCCCGTAACCTTTAATCAGGAACCTATCAACCACCACCTTAAATATATTCAATGACTTGACCTCCACAACCATTTAGGAATTGAATTCCAAAATTAACTACCTTCTGGCTAAAGAAATTCTTCCTCATCATTGTTCTAAATAGATGTTCCTCTATTCTGCAGCTCTGCCCTCTGGTCCTAGTCTCCCCCACTATAGGAAACATCCTCTCTACATCCACTCTATCTAGGCCTTTCAATATTCAAAAGGTTTCAATGAGATTCCCCCCCCCAAACCCTTCCCGATTCTTCTAAACTCTAGCAAGTACAGGCCCAGAGCCATCAAATGCTCTTCATACGTTAACCCTTTCATTTCAAAATCATTCTTGTGAACCTCCTCTGGACCCTCTCCAATGCTAGCACATCTTTTCTTAGATAAGAGACCCAAAACTGCTCACGATACTCCAAGTGCGGTCTGACCAATGCCTTATAAAGGCTCAGAATTACATCCTTGCTCTTATATTTCAGTCCTCTCCTTCCCAGCTATGACAAGTGCTTTTCAGCCAGAAGCACCATCTTTTTCTTTCTCTAAAGATACTACCAGACCCAGCGGATTGAGCAGATGAGACCTACAGTGAGATCCAACAGCTAGGAACTGCAACGATCCGTGGAGAGCGAAGGGCATGGCAAGGCACAGGAAATGTCACGGTCATCCACTACAACCGAGGAAGACACCAGTTTGTGACGTTTGTTCCTACCACTGGACCTGGACCTCTACGGTTGACAAGAGTTTAACATTGGTAGCTGAGCGAAGGGCGCTGAGTAGGCTACGGTCAATTATGGATAACTCTGAACATCCTCTACATAGCACCATCCAGAGACAGAGAAGCAGTTTCAGCGACAGGTTACTATCGATACAATGCTCCTCAGACAGGATGAAGAGGTCAATACTCCCCTATGCCATTAGGCTTTACAATTCTACCGCCAGGACTTAAGAACTTTTTAAAAGCTATTATTAATGCTTTTTGAGATAGTGATTTAGATGCATATCATATTTTTTTTTTTTTTACTGAGTTAAGTATTGTATGTAATTAGTTTTGCTACAACAAGTGTATGGGACATTGGAAAAAAAGTTGAATTTCCCCATGGGGATGAATAAAGTATCTATCTATCTATCTATCTATCTAAGAGTGGATCTGCCCCAGTGTAACAGCTCTTCCACTTTAAAAACTCTCCTCCACAGGTTTCCTGTCATTGCCAGACCACCACCAAACCTATTAAGAGCTTCCAACAATTTTTGGAGGGGGGGGGGGGTCATAGCCTTCCTTAGGAGCATAGAATCATTATTCCCATTACACTCCCTATGATTCTCTAGTCTGCTCAAAGCAAAGTAAACCTAGGACAATCAAAAGTTCTGATGCTCATCCCCCTTCCCCTTCTTCCATGGTCCTCTGTCCTCTCCTGTCAGTTTCCCATTTCTCCAGCCCTTTGTCTCTTCCACCAGTCAACCTCCCAGCTCATTACTTCACCCCTCCCCCAGTTTCACCTATCACCTACCACCTTGTACGTCTTTCCTCCCCCCACATTCATATTCTGACTTCTTCTTTCTTCCTTTCCAGTCCTGATGGAGGGTCTCGGCCAAAACTTCAACTGTTTATTCCCATCAATAGATGCTGCCTGACCTGCTAAGCTCCTCCAGCACATTGTGTGCATTACTCTAGGTTTCCAGCATCTGCCGTAATTCTTGTGTCTACATCTAGTAGTGAATCTGTAGAATTTGTTACCACAGGCAGCTGTGGAGACCAAGTCTTTATGTATATTTAAGGCAGAGGTTGATAGATTCTTGACTGGTCCAGACAAGGATACAGGGAGAAGGCAGGAGTTTGAGGGCTGAGAAGAAAGTTTGATCAGCCATGATGAAATTGAGGAGCAGACTCAATTGGCAAAATGGTCTAATTATGTTCCTACATTTTACAGTCTTACAATCTTATCTAACCTCCTGTAGTGATCATCTCCACTATGAATTTTAAAAATTCTCAGCTCAGGATACTAATGAGACAGGAAATTCCAGACCACAATGATTTCAGAGAGTTCAGTGTTCTTTTCTAGCACTCTTTAGTTTTTCAATCCCTGAATAAAAACTTCCTGAGTTTGTGTCAAAAGGAAGCATCAGTTTTAGATTAAATACTTCACGTAATGGATATAGAGAAAGCTGAAGTAATCAGAAACAAAAGACAGAAATGTTGGAAATGGTCAACCAGTCAGTAAGCATTTTAATGAGAAGATTCAAGGATTAAATGCTTTCAAATGAAGACATATTTCAAAAATATTAGTCTGCTCTTCTTTCAGATATTGAATGGCCAGCTATACAGTTTTCTTTTTGCTGCACATCAGCGTTTTGCAAATACACAGACTGATGTGTAAGTAACAAGGCAGCACACACAAAACACTGGAGGAACTCAGCAGGCCAGGCAGCATCTATGGAAAAGAGTAAACAGTCAGCGTTGCAGGCCGAGACCCTTCATCAGGAAACTCGGCATTTTTTCACGTTTGGAAATGACATGGACAGACAGTGTTTGTCAACTAAAGGACTTTTCTCTTCTGTTTTCTTTTAGAGATACAGCATGGAACAGGCCCTTCTAGTACTGTGAGCCGCATCACCCAGCAACTCCCGATTTAATCCTAACCCAATCACAGGACATTTACAATGACCAAATAACCTATCACTGGTATGTCTTTGGACTGAGAGAGGAAACTGGAGCACCCAGAGGAAACCGGAGCACCCGAAGGAAACCCACGCGATGTACGAGCTCCTTACAGAGGATGCCAAGATTGAACTCCGAACTCCGACACCCCGAGTTGTAATAGCATACGCTAACCACTACACTACTGTGGGGTGCTTAAAAAGGCCAGAGTTGAGCCAAACTATCTCAGGCCTAGTTCCTTTAAAATGGTAGCATTGCACAAACATTTATGTAAAACTTTTTCTTGAAAGTTTTATATTGCTAGTCTTGTCCAATATCTTGTTCAGTGTCCATTCATCTTGATAGGGCTTTGACAACTAATTCCTACTGATTACTCAATGTTTGCTTAAGGTTGTTATAGCCAGGGGAGGTAGTTGGGGATAAGCTCCCACTATCTGTTAAATACTGCCAATGGCATACAACTTAAGTAGCCTCCAACTTCTGGCTTTCACATGTGGCTTACCTACTAAGCTTGGCAGAACTATTTCTACTGACAGAAGACAGGGAAAAGGTGGGTCACAAGCTCCTTAAAACCAGTCATTTTGAGCAGATGGGGCTCATCAGCCGTGGTTGGCAGCTCATCTAGGAGAAGGAGAAGGAAAACTCTGATCTCAAACCTTCTCAGCACACACAAAATGCCGGAGGAACTCAAGATGTCAGGCAGCATCTATGGAAAAGAGTATAGCTGATGTTTCAGGCGAGGCCCCTCATAAAGCCTGGAGAGAAAAGGAAGAGTTCGAAGGCGGGTGGGAGGGAAGAAAGAAACATAAGGTGATAGGTGAAACTGGGAAGGGAGAGGGGATAAATAAAGAGCTGGGAGTTTGATTGGTGTAAGATATACAAGGCTGGAGAAGGGGGAGTCTGATAGGAGAGGACAGGAGGCCATGGAGGAAAGAAAAGGGGGAGGAGCACCAGAGGCAGGTGATGGGTAGGTAAGGAGATAAGGTGAGAGAGGGAAATAGGAATAGGGAATGGTGAAGGGGAAGGGGGATATTACCAGAACTTCGAGAAATCAACATTCATGTCATCAGATTGGAGGCTACCCAGAAAGAATGCTCCTCCAACCTAAGTGTGGCTTCATCATGACAATAGAGGAGGCCATGGACTGATATGTCAGAATAGGAATGGGAAGTGGAATTAAAATTGGTGGCCACCGGGAGATCCCACTTTTTCTGGCAGACAGAGTAAACTCCAAGGGAAAAATCCAGAGTTACAGTTCCTAAGGCCGTCCTGTGTTGAATTCAACATTGATCGGAAAATCCTGTTCACCACTGGTGCCAAGCTGTAGCAGTCTCAGCCGTTCCTTTGGATTTATCAGCTGTGATGGGGAGCCTGCTGCACGGGCAACAGCTTGATTCCTGAAGAAGATTCTCAGCCTGAAATGTCAACTGTTGATTTATTTCCAAAGACACAGCCCGACCTGCTGAGTTCCCCCAGCATTTTGTGTGGGTTGCTTTGGATTTCCAGCATCTGCAGACTTTCTCATGTTTATAGCTTGCTCTCCATATTACACTGCACTGGCTTTGCTTACTGGTTTGGGTATCATATAGAGAGTTAGGACGCAATATCCACGATCGACCCTGACGAATGGAGGGCCTCAGGAAGGACCAAAGCTGAAATAAATCTGGGTCTGAACCGAATGCCACACGCTTCAGATTTCCCATGAGGACTCAGTGTATCGTGACATAACATCGGTAGTTAATGGAAGTCTGCAAGATTTTTTTCCCCAATCTATAGCTGAAGCCAGATGCAGTGGCTCTCCCAATGCTCCAGCTGATTACAGTTAACTCAGAAAAGAGAGTGAGTCCAACCTTTGAACTTCTGGTATGCAGGATCTGGCACAATATTGACCAATGAGTTCACCGGCTCTTGGCCATAAGAAATATTCATGCTCAGCGTTCTGCACAAAGATCCTTCTTTTGGGGAACAGGCTCCTCTAGCAGCTTTGCTGTACATCTGATGTCAAGCTTGTCTAGACATACTCAATATCAAAGTTGAAATTTGAAGGTGCATCTGGGTTCCCTTAGAACTGTAGGATAGAGAGACAATATTATAAAGAGCTAGGGCGATTTAGCTGGTCGGCAGGAATTCGAATGAGGGCAGAAGGATTTAAAAGTGAATTCCTATTAAAGCGCTGTCAGCCCGCTGCATTCATGAAAACCAAAGGTACTGACAGTCACGCTCTTTATCTCTATTCAGAGCTAAGTGCGTAAACTTGTACAGACCAACATACTTACAAGACAGCTCCACAGAACGAGTAAAGAAGATAAAGATGACAACCATGTACCAAGACAGAAAATGTTTTTAAGTAACTGGATATCACAATAGGTTGATATGTAAGTAATTGCATACAACAGCAAAGGGCTCTTAGAAGATCACATAAAGAAGCAGAAAATAAATCAGCAAGTGACCTGGATGGTTACTGCAGGCAAAATTAAATAGACGTTACTCAAGTCCCTGCGATAGGAATACAGTATTACCCTTGGCACAATCCCAAACAGGGGAGGGGGGGATGAGGTTAGTATTTGTAACACTAACACAAGAAAATCTGCAGATGCTGGAAATCCAAAGCAAAACACACAAAATGCTGCAGGAACTCAGCAGGCCAGGCAGCATCCATGGAAAAGAGTAAATAGTTGACATTTCGGGCCAAGACCCTCCATCAGGACAGAGAAGTAAGGGGCAAGATGCCAGAATAAAAAGGTTGGGGGGGAGAGAGAAAGGAGGATAGCTGGAGAAAATAGGAGATAGGTGAAGCCAGGTGGGTGGGAAAAGTAAAGGGCTGGGGAAGAAGGAATCTGATAGGAGAAGAGAGTGGAACCACAGGAGAAAGGGAAGCAGGAGGGGATCCAGGGAGAAGAAATAGGCAAGTGAGAAGAGGTAAATGATGAAGGGTCTCAGCCCAAAAGGTCGACTGGTTACTCTTTTCCATAGATTCTGGCTGAACTGCTGAGTTTCGCCTGAATATTTGTAACATCTGACCTCTGACAAGAGAAGATAGCACTTTCTTTATCAGCTGATCATGAAAATTATCCATGCCGCCATCTCTGAAACCAGACAACCTATTTGAAAGCTACATGAATCAGGTTCAGAAGCTTCCGGAATAAGAGTGTGATTTCCAAACATTTTTTTTTGTCACAAATAATGAAATCGAAAGCTAAGTGTATTAGTATCATGAAGTGACGCACTGTGCCTTTAAACATCCACTTTTCTCTCATGGGCTTGTATTGGTTCTGTATATTTATTCAAACTGAGGCCGAGCTGGATTAATCTAATCAGCAATGTAGCTTTAAACCAAAGCAGGCAAATTACTGCATTTAAAAAAAACAGAATTTTGGCATGTCTTTTCAAATTTGACCTTAGTCAGATGATTTATAACCGCAATCTCCTTCGGCCTGTTATCTGAATTCTGCCTTAGCGGGGGAAGTCGGAGTAAAGCCATCTTTTATATGCATTGTACAGTGGGTATGTGATGGCACATACTTATGGGGCCTCCGTAATACAGTCGGCATTAGACAGCTGCTATCAATTTAGCAGCCTTTCGACCATATTACAGTCCCATTTTCAAGTTGCTGGAAATTCGAGCCATTCAGGTCTATTTTATCCTCTGGCCATGTTGATTTTACTGTTTGCTCTTAAATTTTCTGAAAAAAGCAGAAAGAAATTTGAGCTTTGTGAAAAAAAAAAGAAATGCACTGGATCTCTCTCCAGGCCTAGGAGTACTCTACAGCTGAGTGTTAGTGCAGTGAGAGTTTGGAATACCAAAGAAATCTTCGTGTAAACTGGATAGTCCCTAATGCGCAGTCTTCCGCACTTAGCAGAAACAATGCAAAACTGGGCCAAAACAAAACCTGCACTGGAATCAGCAGGTCCTGTTGTATGCTCTCGCGTGTATATTAAATTGGATTCTGTATGGATTCCTGCTTTAAATAGTTTCACTTATTTGACAGTACTAGTTTTAGCTTTTAACAATCTTCGCTATGTATGCAAAGAACCCTCAAATCTCTACATTATTCGCCAAAGCTACTGTTTTCACAAGCAATTGGCCACCTCTAAGAACACAAATACCCACAGGGGCTGTTTTGACCAGGAACATGATCTCCTTCAGTATGATTCACGACAAAACCCTGAATATTGCGTTCCACGATTCGACAACTCCAAAGAAAAACATGTCTTTTTATCAGTCAATGCAGGAAATAATCTTGCTACTTCAATTTTGTATAACCTGTCAGAACTTGACAGAATTGAGGAAAAAGCTGATTTACACCATCAGTAGAAGAACAAGAAAAATAATTCCGGTGGAATATTGGCACATGGCAGGGTGACATTCACATACCACAGGAGTGTGCAAATTTCCCTCAATCGAATACTGTGAACGTTGCATTCCTCACATACCTCAACTGCTTCAACAAGTCAGTTTAATTTATTTTTGATCAAGCCCCTCCAAGCTATCACCTATTTTCAGTCCCCTCCCCCTCTAGGCTCCGTCCACCAACAATCTACACAGGTTACCCACTGGCTTCCACCCACTCCCCTCACCAAATATTCTGGCTCCATCTGCTCTTCACCTTTTCCATACGATTCCCATTATCACTTTACTTATTGATCAGATTCGAGCAGTGATAGCCTTCGCATCCCTGTTTTATTGGTTTATTATTGAGTGGTTTATCGAATTATTATTGTCATATGTGTCAAGGATGCAGTGGAAAGCTCGCCCTGCACACTGTTCATACAGTTCAGAACATTACACAAGGTGTTGTAATAGAACAAGGTAAAACAATAACCACGTAGAATAAAGTTTAATAGCTACAAAGAAAGTGCAGTGTAGGTAAAGACAATCACAATCTCAATAAGGTAGATTGTGAGGTCAACTGACCATCTTATTGTCCTAAGGAATGTAGTAGGGTAGAAGCTGTCTTTGAGCCTGCTTTCAGTCTTTTGTATCTTCGGCCCGATGGGAGAGGGGAGAACAGAGAATGGCCAGAGTGAGTGGAGGATTTGACTATGCTGGTTGCTTTTCTGAGACAGCGAGAAGTGTAGACAGGGTCCATGGAGGGGAGGCTGGTTTCCGTAATGTGCTGATCTGTGTCCACGACTCTCTTCAGCTTCTTGCAGTCACATGCCGAGCAGTTGCTGTGATGCAAACAGATATGATACTTTCTACGGTGCATCACAGCTGGCTGATGGCGTAGTGGTATCAGCACTGGACTTCACGGCACGTGGTCCTGAGTTCAAACCCAGCCAGGCCCCAACCTGAGCAGCAGCAGTATCTGTGTGGAAGAAAGGCCTGGCAATCTACTTCCATATCTTGTCATGAAAACCCTGTGGTCCGTGAGGTCATGAAGAGTCGGACTCGACTTAACGACTGAACAATGACAACAACATGGTGCAAGGTCGACAGAGACATGCCAAAATTCTTTAACCTCCTGAGGAAGTAGAGGTGTTGGCAAACTTCTTTGAGTGTGGCATCTATGTGCTTGTCATCCTCTAGCTAGTGTCCCTACCTCTCCTCCCCCTACCTGACCCCATTTCTCTTTTTTTTTTGTCTGCCTCCATCTATCTCCAGCCCATCCTCTGGCCTCTGCGACACCTCTCCCTTTTCTACTGACTATCCTCCATCTCCACCCTCAGCCGTGCTGCAGGTTTTGACCCAAACTCTGATGATATCTCTTGCACACACCCCTCCATAGATACTGCTCAACTCACTGAGTTCCTCCAGCAGATTATAGCTGGGTGTTTTAACTCTTGGCATTTCTCTTTAATCGTGATTCAATAAAATATTTTCCATTTTTGTTGAAAATAAATAACTTTTAAAGATAAAGGCCTTGCATATGTGCCTCAACCTGTAGTGCTAAACTTAACAAGGCACTAGGCTGATTGTCAAAAGAGAATCAATCAAAAATAAATTTATTTTACTGGTTAGATAGATTAAGGCATCTATCAATAACCACCAACCATTATATGTCTATTAAATGTTGATAGGGTGCAAGAGATACAGAATCTATATTGTATCTATCCACCTATTTATTTATTGAGATATCACACAGAATAGGCCCTTCAGGCCCTTTGAGCCATGCCACACAGAAATCCCCCAGTTTAATCCTAGCCTAATCATGGGACAATTTACAATGATCAATTAACCTCTGTCTTTGTACTGTAGGAGGAAACCCACACGGTTACAAGGAGAACACCTTACAGGCAGCAGCAGGAATTGAACTGGGGTCACCTGCACTGTAAAGCGTTTGTGCTAACCACTACACTACCGTGCTGCCTCTAAATACGTAAATAAATAAGACAGAGGGATATGAACTTGTGTGGTCAGAATGGCCTAGTTTATTAGGGTTTTAAATGATTAGTTTAATTAGCTCAGTACAACATGACTTGAGGACCTGAGTTATTGAAAGCCTGACTTTATCCACTGGAGCATGGAGAATGAAGGGAGATTTGATAGGGGTAAGAGTGGTTTAGATGGTGTAAATGCAAGCTGGCCTTTTCCACTGAGGTTGGGCTAGAACTAGAGATCATAGGTTTAGGATGAAAGGTGAAACAAGAAAGGTCAGAGTCGTCTCTACTTCCTGAGGAGACTGAGGTCCTTTAACATCTGCTGGACGATGCTGAGGATGCTCTATGAGTCTGTGGTGGCCAGTGCTATCATGTTTGCTGTTGTGTGCTAGGGCAGCAGGCTGAGGGTAGCAGACACCAACAGAATCAACAAACTCATTCGTAAGGCCAGTGATGTTGTGGGGATGGAACTGGACTCTCTGATGGTGGTGTCTGAAAAGAGGATGCTGTCCAAGTTGCAAGCCATCTTGGACAATGTCTCCCATCCACTCCATAATGTACTGGTTAGGCACAGGAGTACATTTAGCCAGAGACTCATTCCACCGAGATGCAACACTGAGCGTCATAGGAAGTCATTCCTGCCCGTGGCCATCAAACTTTACAACTCCTCCCTTGGAGTGTCAGACACCCCGAGCCAATAGGCTGGTCCTGGACTTATTTCCACTTGACATAACTTACTTATTATTATTTATTTATTTATTGTTTTATACTGCTATATTTCTACACTATTCTTAGTTGGTGCGACTGTAATGAAACCCAATTTCCCTCAGGATCAATAAAGTATGTCTGTCTGTCTGTCTGTCTGTCTGAAATGTTGAAGCAGAACGTGAGGGGGGATTCCTTCAGTGAGAAGGTGGTTAGAGTAAGGAACAAGCATCCAGTGGAAGTGGTGGATGCAGGTTCGATTTCAACATTGAACAGAAGTTTGGATAAGTAGATGGGTGGGAGGGTTATGGAGGGCTAAGGTCTAGGTTCAGGTTGATGGGACTATCCAGATTAATAGGTTGGCATAGACTAGATGGGCCTAAGGGCCTGCTTCTGTGTTGGAAAGGTCTGTGACTCTAACACATTGGGCTGAATGACCTGTTCATATACTGTATTGTTCTATGTATATAAAACAAAAAATCAAAACAATTCAATGTGTTGTTAATGCAGAACAGAGTCAGCTTTCTTATCACTGTTTTGAATGGTGTGAAATTTGTCATTTTGCAGCACAGAGACATATAATTACTAGAGATTACATTTACATTCAGTTGATATTCAGTTTAACAAGTACAGCAAAACAAATGGCTCGATCAGGCAATTCCGCGAGCTCCCCACACACTCAGCCACATGCATAACATCACAATAAACATATTCAACACAGATCATTCTAAAAAAACTGTTTTGAACTAGTCTACATAGTGACAAAGAGATGCATGGATGAACTCTCAAGAAGGCAGCACACCAGTGTCTTCACTTCATTAGGGGTTTAAAGAGACCTGGCACATCACCAAAGGTTCTAACAAATTTCCGTGGAAAACATCCTAGTGCACAGGGTCCAAAGAGGCTGCAGAGGGCTGTGGGCTCAGCCAGCACCACCACTGCTACAACCTTCGACACCATCCAGGATATCTTCAAAAAGGCAGCATTATTAAGGAGCCCCACCATCTAAGAAACATAAGAAACCTATAGGCCAACACAGGCCCTTCGGCCCACAAAGTTGTGCCGAACATGTCCCTACCTTAGAAATTACTAGGCCTCTATTTTTCTAAGCTCCATGTACCTATCTAAAATTCTCTTAAAAGACCCTATCATATCCACCTCCACCATCATTACTGGATGCCCATTCCACGCACTCACCACTCTCTGAGTAAAAAACTCACCCCTGACGTCTCCTCTGTATCTGCTCCCCAGCACCTTAAACCTGTGCCCTCTTGTGGCAGCTATTTCAGCCCTGGGAAAAAACCTCTGACTATCCACACGATCAATGCCTCTCATCGTCTTATACACCTCTATCAAGTCACCGCTCATCCTCCGTTGCTCAAAGGAAAAACGGCCAAGTTCACTCAAACTATTCTCATTAAGTGTGGCACAGGCAGTAATCCCGAGATTACTACCTTTGCGGTCCTGCTTCTCAACTTCCTTCCTCACTCCCTGCAGTCTTTTTCAAGACCTTTTCCCTTTTCCTACCAATGTCATTGGTACCAATATATACCACGACCTCTGGCTGTTCTCCCTCCCACTGCAGGATATCTTGGACGCGATCTGAAACATCCCTGACCCTGCAAACTACCATCCGAGTTTCTTTCCTGCGTCCACAGAATCGCCTGTCTGGCCCCCTAACTATAGAGTCCCCTATTACTACTGCCTTCCTCTTCCTTTCCCTACCCTTCTGAGCCACAGGGCCAGACTCGGAGCCAGAGGCACGGCCACTGTTGCTTCCCCCAGGTAGGCTGTCACCCCCAACAGTACTCAAACAGGAGTACTTATTGTCAAGGGGTACAGCCACAGGGGTACTCTCTAATACCTGACTCTCCCCCTTCCCCCTCCTGACTGTGACCCACTTGTCTGTCTCCTGTGGCCCCGGTGTGACCACCTGCCTATAACTCCTTTCTATCACCTCCTCGCTCTCCCTGACCAGACAAAGGTTCCCTAATGCAGTCCCTTAGGAGCTGCAGCTCGACACACCTGGTGCATATGTGCCATCCGGGAGGCCTGGAGACTCCAGGACCTCCCACACCTGACACCGAGCACAGAAAACTGGCCTGACACACATACTTCCTCCTTTCTGCAATTAATACAGGTAAACCTACCTCATCTCGTCCCGTTACCGCCTAAGCCCATTGAACCAAAGCCCTATCATTCTGCTGCCTCTCATGCCGCTGCCCTCTTCTCATTACTATCACCAGGGAGGCAGTAAAGTAGGGGTTCCCAACCTTTTTTATGCCACAAGACCAATACCATTAAGCAAGGGGTCTGTGGACCCCAGGTTGGGAACCCATGAGGTAAAGTAATCAGAAGACACACAAACAACATTTTGGGAACAACTTCTCTCCGCCATCAGATTTCTGAGTGGTCCATAAGCACCACCTCACTTATACATTTATTTAATTTCTTATTGTAATTAATGGCAATTTTTTTAGTGTTTTTACTGTAGTGCTGCCTCAAAACAACATTTGACAGTGATAATAAGCCTGATTCTAATTCACAGGAGGCACAGTGGGATGATTAACAGGATTATTTTTTGGTTCAAGCCGCCTGTGGTGTTTTGAGTCTGGTTTTCTTGTTGTCGAATGTTGAGCTCAGAGCGGTTCAGTGTGGGACTACTGATGGAGCGTCCTTCTCCTGCTGATGTCTAATACAGCGCTCTGTGCACGCTATTAAGAAAAGCAGCATTATGATCAAAGAAAGGGAAAGCACATGAACTGAGAAAATCATTGCTGAAACTAATCCAGAATTTCAACAATATTAGTGGAACCCCTAACATTGTTTTAAAATGCTCCAAAAATAAACAGTTCTAGAACAGTGTTGGGAAAGCAACACACGCAAAATGCTGGAGGAACTTAGTAAGTTAGGTAGCATCTATCGAAATGAATAAACAGTCGATGTTTCGGGCCAAGACACTGCTTCGGGATTGAGAAAGAAGGGGGAATGCGTCAGAATCAGTATTTGCAGGCTGCTTGTGGAAATGGGAGTCATTAGCAGTTGGGCCTCCTGTATTCACTGCTTTGACCTGAGGAAGTTGGTCTTTAAAGGGAACAGCACGAGACAGCTATCATTCCCTCAGATACAGGGGAGTAGTGGTGAGGAATGAGTGCTGGGGAGGCTGACAGAGGAACTTGCTAAGACATAAGAGGATGTCAGATATGTGGGTTATGACCAAAGAAAAAAGGTCTGGAGTCGCTTAGCACTTTAGTGAAAGGGCAATTATTAGGTGCGTCAAAAATCAAACTTACAAATATTGGTGAAAATAGTGAAAAGAAAACTGACAATATTTACAAGAAGATATCTACTAGAAAACACAATAATAACTCCGCACTTACTCTTGTCCACTGTGGACTCCCAGCAGCCCCGATCTCTCCCTCACTGAGGGTGACCAGCTTCTTTTATAGGCACTAGGACCTTTAATTACTAACAAAGTTAAATTAAGGCTACATCTGAATATGAATATGATGCACCCCACAACGTAGTTACAATCACATTACAAAATAAACTTCTTCCTTAAATACAGTATACAAACAACATGTACACATCACGTACACATCCCCATTACTAAAGAAACGGAATATTCCGCCGTGTATGGCGGGAAAGGCGCCATAAACCCAATGGAGCACATTAGCTCAGTTTAGGACCCATTATCAGAATATACGGGGGAAGACATTGAAGTGTGCACACTCAGCACAACGGCAGCAGTGAGGAGGCAATGTTTGTGTGTATGTGAATGTGTGTGTGCAAGGAGTTCATTTACCAAGTGCTCTCCATCACAGAGGAATACTGAGAGCCGGAGCTCATGCAAAATACCAGCACATCTGCCAGTGTAGAGTGAACTCACAGAAGGAAGCTGCCAGGGAGGTGACTGAAGGGCATGAGTGCCTCTGATGAATGCTGACACATTTGGGTGCCCCGTAGTGCAGCCAAATGTTCCTTCCAGGTATGAATGCAGGAGTCACATTTATCAAAAAGCCAATTCCCCATTTTGCTAATGAGGGTTTCCTTAACTTCAGCAATGTGACAGTAAGCAGTAAAGAGTCATAACTCACTCTAGTATTATCTTAGCTACTGGTTTATATAATTTATTTTGAGTCTTTTTCCTAGTCTGAACTTTTACCTCTTCTCATCTGCCCATCATCATGGAGTTTCATTGAATGGTAGCCCACAGGCTTGTGCACAGCATTGACATCCAATGTGACTGTCAAACCCAGTCAGAGTCATGGGTTTTGGACTTCCTGATAGAGGAGGGTAACAGAAAACACTCACATCTGAGGATCCTTAAATTCCCATAGAAAATTGCTCCTGGACAGTAGGTAATCATCCTGCTAGAAGCTACAATTTTCAATTAAACAGTAGGAAGGCAAAATCTATTTTCTTCAACCCCCATAACATACTCTGGATTCTTGCTGCTACGCTATGCGGTATTGAAGCTACCAACCTTTCTCCTCAGCTCATTGACAAGGAAGCCAATAAATGGTGACTCGTTGTCAGAGCGCAAACAGGAAATGCTTTACTTCACTGAGCACTTAAGTCTTAATAATGGACATCAAAAATGAGAAAGTGTGGATTGCTGGAAATGCAAAGCAATGCACACAAAATTCTGGAGGAACTCAGCAGGCCAGGCAGCATCTATGGATGGATGCCCCCTGGCCTGCTGAGTCCCTCCTGCATTTTGTGTGTGTGTTGGATCAAAAATAGACACAGGATTGGCCATTCAGTCATCATGTTTGCTTTGTTAGTCAATATGACCACGACTGATCTTTCTTGCACCAATCTCGTAGCTCTTGATTCCAAGATTTACAATGTCTGACTTGGGTATATTCATTCAAGGGCAAATTCCAAAGACTTGCCTCTGCTTATTTTTTAACACAACACTTTTTTTTTACCACAGGGCTTTAAAAATATTCCACCTACACCGTTTGCCTTGAAGTGATTGTGTTCCTATAAACACTCCCAGCAGCCTTAAAAAAAATCTGTTTGGTCATGCTAAATATTCTACTCACGTACATCAAGTGTATTCCCTGCACCTGGTCAAATGCAAAGAGGCCGCAGTCTAAATACTATCACATGCTCTCTTTAGACGACATGATGCAAGCTTTTAATAATAAGAGCATGCCATGCACGTAATATGTTGTAGTTCCATTAGTAATGTAATGGGACCGCATAATCGCCTCAGGCCTGTGCAAATTACACCATGAGCAGGTATTTTTCAAGTCCGTTATCGAGCAAGAAAAGTTTAATTTTTTTTCCCTCATAAATAACTTACAAGACTGTATTTTATATGTATGGTCTCAAGCCACAGTGTTTTTGCAACCACTCCTGGCAACCAGATAACTCTGGGGCAGGAATATACCATTCCAGGCATGAAGGCCATCCAGCCTTTCCTTAGCATTTGGGAGCTCTGAGCTATTTGGCCACTCTGCAATGCAATGTAAATATTTAAATTTTGTTACTGATCATGTGAAAGCTAGGTTTTCACTTAGTAAACATAAAACCATTTTTTAAAATTGTATCTCGATTCCCCTCTTCCACCCTCTTCACAAATTCAGACAAATGTGCAGTGAACTGCCGGCGCTGAAATGAACGGCACATACTTGGCAACAGACTGGCTTTATAAATCACTGTTTTATTATTTTTTAATGAGCAGCCTGAGTATTACTGAAATATCGGATTCAGTGTTGCCACAGCAAAGGATTATTGCAATTAACTAAGTTCAATAATTTCCTGCACCAGGATATGTCAGGCTGTCCCTTTCTTGTTAGTTCTCTGCACTGTAAGAATTTCTACAAGGTTCAGCAACCTCTTGGTAAAGATTTTAAGACAGTGGCCATCTTTGATTACTTAGGCATATTAATATCACTATTTCACTCTCTGCTACTTGAACCTCTCTGATGAGAGCCATTTTACAAACTGTCTTAACGCTGGCAGTGTTTCAACGGTAATGCATTCAAGGTCATTATCAGTAATGAATAGTGAATTTGGTCTTGCAAGTCCAGCACCAACAGGAAAACAAAGCCCTGACCCCAAGTGACCACATTATTTTAACAAGCAGAGGACATAGCTTCATTGTACACAGGAAGCCGCCAATGTAATGATTAATGACTCAAGGAGTATCTAGGATCCTTGCAACATATGAATCTACCCACAGAGCAGCTTGCTTTAATAAGTTAACTAAATATTCTGAACAAAATATGGCATGCATACACCTGCCTAAAGATGCAGAGACAACGGCAGCCACTAAACTTCCTTGCTTACTGAGATGATACTCAACATTTAGCTGTCACCCTCCCTCCATCCTTAGCTGCTTCCTCTAGTCCAGGGCTTCCCAAACTGCGGTCCATAGACCCCTCAGTTAATGGTCGAGGTACATGGCATAAAAAAAAACTGGGCAGCCCCTGCTCTAACCTGGCCTCAGTTCCTGAAGAAAATGAACCATGTTTGTTGCATGCAATTCTTTGGGCCACGTGTGTTACTGAAATTTGCAGCAGCTAGCCATGACCATACTGCTGCTGTAGCCATCTAATAATGGTATTCTCTTCAAACTTCTGGGCCATAGGACTCCAACAAGTTGGGGACCTGAAAACAGAAGGAGGCACCACATCTCCATTTAGTCAAATTTGATTAGTGCTCTGTAATACCTATCTGACCAACCAGCAAAGCCTGTCTGGATGAGGAAGTGGAGGGATGGGTGAGTAAATTTGCTGATGACACAAAGGTTGGGGGTGTTGTGGATAGTGTGGAGGGCTGTCAGAGGTTACAGTGGGACATTGTTAGGATGCAAAACTGGGCTGAGAAATGACAGATGGAATTCCACCCGAATAAATGTGAGGTGGTTCATTTTGGTAGGTCAAATATGATGGCAGAATATAGTATTAATGGTAAGACTCTTGGCAGTGTGGAGGATCAGAGGGATCTTGGGGTCCGAGTCCATAGGACACTCAAAGGTGCTACGCAGGTTGACTCTGTGGTTAAGAAGGCATACAGTGCATTGGCCTTCATCAATCGTGGGACAGAGTTTAAGAGCTGAGAGGTAAAGTTGAAGCTGCAGTGGTATGCGAAAGTTTGGGAACCCCTGGTCAAAATATCTGTTACTGTGAATAGTGAAGTGAGTAGAAGGTGAACTGATCTCGAAGTTAAAGATGAAACATTCTTTTCAACATTTTAAGCAAGATTAGTATATTATTTTTGTTTTGTACAATTTTAGAGTGAAAAAAGGAAAGGAGAATGATGCAAAAGTTTGGGCACCTCAAGACATTTGAGCTCTCAGATAACTTTTACCAAGATCTCAGACCTTCGTTAGCTTGTTAGGGCTATGGCTTGTTCACAGTCATCATTAGGAAATGCAAATTTCAAAGCTTTATAAATACCCTGACTCCTCAAACCTTGTCCCAACAATCAGCAGCCATGGGCTCCTCTAAGCAGCTGCCTAGCACTCTGAAAATTAAAATAAATGATGCCTACAAAGCAGAAGGCTAAAAGATGATAGCAAAGCACATTCAGGTAGCCATTTCCTCAGTTCATAACGTGATTAAGAAATGGCAGCTAACAGGAATGGTGGAGGTCAAGTTGAGGTCTGGAAGACCAAGAAAACTTTCTGAGAGAACTGCTCATAGGATTGCTAGAAAGGCAAATCAAAACCCCCGTTTGACTGCAAAAGACCTTCAGGAAGATTTAGCAGACTCTGGAGTGCCGGTGAACTGTTTTACTGTGCAGCGACACCTGCACAAATATGACCTTCATGGAAGAGTCATCAGAAGAAAATCTTTCCTGCGTCCTCACCACAAAATTCAGCATCAGAAGTTTGCAAAGGAACATCTAAACAAGTCTAATACATTTTGGAAACAAGTCCTGTGGACTGATGAAGTTAAAATCGTACTTATTGGCCGCAATGCGCAAAGGTATGTTTGGAGAAAAAAAGGGTGCAGAATTTCATGAAAAGAACACCTCTCCAATTGTTAAGCACGGGGGTGGATCGATCATGCTTTGGGCTTGTATTGCAGCCAGCAGCACGGGGAACATTTCACTGAATTCAATTAAATACCAGCAAATTCTGGAAGCAAACATCACAATGTCTGTAAAAAAGCTGAAGATGAAAAGAGGATGGCTTATACAACAGGATAATGATCCTAACCACACCTCAAAATCCACAACGGACTACCTCAAGAGGCGCAAGCTGAAGGTTTTGCCGTGGCCTCACAGTCCCCCGACCTAAACATCATCAAAAATCTGTGGATAGACCTCAAAAGAACAGTGCATGAAAGACGGCCCAAGAATCTCACAGAACTAGAAGCCTTTTTGCAAGGAAGAATGGGTGAAAATCCCCCAAACAAGAACTGGAAGACACTTAGCTGGCTACAAAAAGTGTTTACAATCTGTGATACTTGCCAAAGAGGGTGTTACTAAGTACTGACCATGCAGGGTGCCCGAAGTTTTGCTTTGGGCCCTTTTCTTTTTTTTGTTATTTTGAAACTGTAAAAGATGGAACTAAAAAAGTAATCTTGCTTAAAATACTAAATAAATGTGTCATCTTTAACTTTATGCCTTTTGGAAATCAGGTTGTCTTTTACTCGCTTAACTATTCACAGTAACAGAAATTTTGACCAGAGTGCCCAAACTTTTGCATGCCACTGTATATAGGACCCTGGTCAGACCCCACTTGGAGTACTGTGCTCAGTTCTGGTCGCCTCACTACAGGAAGGATGTGGAAACCATAGAAAGGATGCAGAGGAGATTTACAAGGATATTACCTGGATTGGGGAGCATGCCTTATGAGAATAGGTTGAGTGAACTTGGCCTTTTCTCCTTGGAGCAACGGAGTATGAGAGGTGACCTGATAGAGGTGTACAAGATGATGAGAGGCATTGATCGTGTGGATAGTCAGAGGCTTTTTCCCAGGGCTGAGATGGCTACCATGAGAGGGCACAGTTTTAAGGTGCTTGAGAGTAGGTACAGAGGAGATGTCAGGGGTAAGTTTTTTACACAGAGTGGTGAGTGCATGGAATGGGCTGCCGGTAATGGTGGTGGAGGCGGATACAATAGGGTCTTTCACTCTCACTCTCTCATTTTAAAACTATCCCTGTCTTTGTCTGCATTCCATACTGAAGAAAAGTGCCTCTCTGCATCTATGCTCTACAAAAATTTACCAACTTGAAAGTCAATGCAATTGGCCTTCAACTTTTTAAACACAATGGAACTTAACTACTTTCCCAAAGGATGTCTTCATAACGCATCCATTTCATTTCTGATAGCCTTCTGGTGAAGCATCCAAAGACAGATGCAGCATCTGTCCAGAGTGAAGTTCCAATCCCTTAGAGAAAGAAGCCAATGTTCCATTGTGTTGGATAACCACTGTCCAGGACCCAGGGGAGGGGTTGCGAAGCTCAGCTTTCTAACACAGCAGTTGATTCTTCCAGGGGTCAGTAATAGTTTTTAGTTAGTTAAACTACCAACCAATATCCCTTGCTCAGCTTCCTGTCATAAACAAGAATCAGTCTTCAGTTCTGAATGTAAATTGCACACAATAATCAGTCTAAACTTAAAAGGATGGTTTTGCAAACATACAGCACTGTCTATAGAACACAGGTTGCTGGCCCACAGCACAGGGCCGTCTGCTCAAGGGATGCAGTGTAAAACAATGGGATTATGTTAATTGGGCTTGCATCAAACGAGACAACACTGGCTAAATTATTTAGTCCAAGGAAGTTTGCAGACCAGACTATCACTTAGGCCATGAAACAGCTGAACCAATCAAGAATTGTGAGAGTTGTGTACTCAAAATCAGCCCTCACAACATTAATTTTGGGTGTCTGGGATCTCCCTCCCCAGAAGCCTTTAGACTATCTGTGGGAAAAGGTATCTGAAAAAATCTCACACGCTGTTAAATCACCAAATGGCAATAAAACAGTATAAATGTAAAATAGTCAGGATTGTTAGGAATAGTCAATGAATGATAAGAAAAATGACAGAAAGATGGGGTGACTAGAATCCATTTCTCTGCCTCTGATTTCTGCAACTGAAGGCTCAGTCATCTGCAATTCATTGGTATGTCCCTAGCTTATAGAAATTGTACCTGTGTTTTGGAGATACTTTGCCTTTTAGAAATTGTAATTTACAAACCTTTTATAAGATAGAAAACCTCTGTGAGTTTTAAATATGTTTTAAGGATTTTTTCTAAATTTAAACATGTCTCAGTAAAAATAAATGAAACATGTTAAAACTACTTTGTTAGCTTGAAGTATCTCCTTGGCAGGGAGGAAGGCCCCACACCTCAAATAGTAGGTATTGGACAGCTGAATACTGGGGGATAAACAGGGAAGTGATATTGCCTTTGAAGAATAGATGGCTACAGTATCACCTCCCATGAGCGAGGGTACCGGCAGCTATCTATATCGTATGGGGTTTAAGATTATTGTTTAAGTTCAGAACTTTAAGGACAGCAAACCCAATACCATCACATCATTACACTTTGCACCAGAGAACCAGCATTGAATAACCCAAAGTCCAATTATCCTCCATCCTCTAGTTTGCTTCTCAAAACTACTGTTATAAAAACCATGTATATATCTCAATGAATTATACACATCTACTTTAAAAAAATTCAAAAACAAAACAAATGTGTGAACTTCACCGAGATAAAACACGCCATTCATGCAGTAGTAACTTCGAGCTACAAACTAAACCATGAAAGATTATTTGGCTTGAGTTTGGAAATTACTCAGTATTGGTTCTCTGGTACAAAAATTACCACTGCATCAATAGTGTGTTATCTCTCATTAAAATGCATACATTTGCTTGATTAAAAAAAACTTTAAAACCTAATGACAATAATACTATATTTTCTGAAAAACATGAAATTCTGCTTAGAACAATCATAGACTGCTCACTTTGAAGAAAAATGAATCTTTTAGATTCAAAGTGGATAATCTCCCACGTCCTTATATGTCTTTGTAACTTCTAGCTACGCAGCCCACTAGTAAAATTGGACGTGAACACGGTTGATCAGCAGTACTTGGAAAGAAGCATTTGTGTTTCCTTTTCCATTCTTCAGAAGATATGTCACATCAGGTCTCCAATAAATAAACAGTTATGGAATGCTCCACTAGAAATAGTATGGATCAACACTTGGAATTGTTTTACAAACTTGGCATCATTGCCTGCTTCACATCAAACTGTTCGCCAGAAGACCTTTTTGCCCAAAACAAAGCAACAGAACAACTGGAAACAAGCCTGTGGTTATAAAAGTCCCATTCCTAGCTAAAGCTAAAATATGTCAAATATGTTATCTGGTAAGCCTTTTGTGGTTGAGACAGCAACAGGGAAGGCTGTGTTTTTTATAAATCTCCAAGTTCAGCAACCTTTCCCAGGCAGAGTACATCTGCTTGATTTGTTTCTTCTTGGCTGTTTTTGAGCTGGATGTTTGTTGGGAAGGAGGTACTGTGGTACTTCCTTCAGTGCTTTGCTCTCTTTCGAAGAGGTAGTGAAGAATGCGGGCTATTTCAGCTCATTGATCACAATAAAAATAAACTACTGGTGGAAATACAGCAAGAAGCTGCTTTGTAATCTTAGGTATGGTTCTATAAAGATTACAGACAAAGTGACAAATTGGTGCAGGGAACTTATTTCTTGAAATGCTGCCGTGCAGAGTTGATGTGATGAAGATGTGTGAAGCAATAAAGGAGCCAGAAAGACTTGATATACAGTATGCTTCTCTAATCATGATATTTTCAACTGCCTTAACGCCAATATTTGAAAATCAACTCTACACAAAATGATTTGTTGCCAATAAGTATATATAGCATATATAACTATTTATCTCATTTGTTTGTGAAACACTCTGGTTCTGTTGGCTGCATAAGTCTAGGGAAGATAATCTCTGGCCCCACCAAACGTGTGAGACTGAGGTGTAAGGCAACCCCGAAACCCCCTGTTTGTGTGGATGCTGTGTGATTTGTGACCCTGTCACAAATCAGTACCACAAAATAACAAGACAGTACACCGCATACAATTAAACGGTTTAGCTTTATAATTCTTAATTTGACTAAGCAGGTTAGTAAAGAAAAAGCAAAAAAAGTAAAGGGCCCATTTTAATGAACATTCTAATGTGCACAAGTTGGCGCTCATGGTTTTCCCTTCACCAATCCTCCTTCAATCACCCCATCCTTCGTTGGATCATGGCCCCGCTCTGGGTTGAGTCCTATGACCTCCTCTCCGGCGTTTTCTCCCTCCGTCTCCCACCAAAACCAAAACCCAGCTTATACACGTGTCAGGCACACAACATGAAAACACACTCCCTTCATTGGATGGCTCACATTCCAAAGCACCCATCTATATACTACTAAAACTCGCATGCTGTGTTTGTGACCTCCAATTAGCGCAAATGGTACATTACAGCGGCACTATTTTTGGCTAAATCAACTTAAAATGCGCTAATTTACAGAATGCAGGCAAATAATCCTGAAGTCAATTATCAGCTCCTTGGTCTTGCTGACGCTGAATGAGAGGTTGTAGTTGTGGTATCACTCAGACAGATTTTCAATCTCCCTCCTAAATGTTCATTTGTCATTACCATTGATTATGTCTACACCAGTAGTGTCATTAGTAAACTTAAATATGGCATGGAGCTGAGCCTCACAGTCAGAAGTGTAAAGTGCGTAGAGCTGTGGGCTTATGGTGCTCCTGTGCGGATGGAGATTGTGGAGGAGATGTTGATGCCAATCTGAACTGACAGTACTGTCTGAAAATGAACAAACTGAGGATCCCATTGCACCAGGACGTACTGAGACCAATACTTCCTATTACTAGTAAAATATATACGAACTAATGTGAAAATCTCACTTTGAAATGGAATGACAAGCAGGATCATAAGTAAAACTATCTGTAGGCAAAAATGAATTATTATTGCAAATTCAAACTTTTGATCACAAATAGTTTCGATAATATACAAAAAACAGCATTTTGTGGTTTAAAGGTGAGCTTTATTTGTCACACGTACCTCGAAACATTGAAAGATACAGAGAAATGTCAAATTTTGCATCAATGACCAACACAGATCATGGATTTTGCTAGGGGCAGCCTGTTAGTGTTGTTATACTTCCAGTGCCAACACAGCATGCCTGCATCATCATGCTATTCATAACATTACAATCGCCTTTTTTATTGACTAAACATCTATTCATATTAAAATACAAACTATAAATAGTTACTGATATTCATTGGTCATGTAAAACACTCATCATCATCATTATGTGCCATGCCGTATGATGTGGGTGATCATGGTCTCTCCATGACAATGATTGTTTTGGCAAATTTTTCTACAGAAATGGTTTGCCATTGCCTTCTTCTGGGCAGTGTCTTCACAAGACAGGTGACCCCAGCCATTATCAATACTCTCCAGGGATTGTCTGCCTGGTGTCAGTGGTCATATAACTAGGACTTGTGATATGCACCAGCTGTTCATATGGCTTCAGATGACCCTGATCGGTGGGGGGGGGGGGGGTAGCTAAGCAGGTATCACACCTTGCCCAAGGGTGACCTGCATTCTAGCGAAGGGAAGGGGCACCTTACACCTCCTTTGGTAGAGACATATTTCCACCCTGTCACCCAGATTTATAACACTACATTTCCCAAAATATAATTTTTTATGGCTATAGATGACCAAAAAGTTTAATGTTCTGATTATTTATTTCAGAACCCAATTCAGAACTATGGCAAAACCGGTAAGAGTCTTTTTATTGGTAATAAGGTTCCTTCATCTTTGGGGCAAAAACTATCCGGATTTGAACTACTCAAAACTTCCATGAGAAAAACTCTAAGGATCACCCAATGTATTTTCTCCTGTAAGCAGGATGTCCTGGAAAGGACCTTTCTGCAAAATGCTTTTACTTCCATGTAGCGATTTCAATTTAATAACATGGATCGTACAGCTCTGAACTGCAACATTGATCATGTCTCATTAGATTTACAATTGCAAATATTAAATTTTCTAAAGTTTTATGATGCGTTCTAGTTCTGGGTGTTCTTTTTTATATCGGGGTGGCCTGCAGATAATGCACACTGAACTGAAATGTACTGAAATATGCCTTTTGATTTTGTGGTTTTGTATTCTGTGTTTTTGCTTTTTTTGCCATTTGCATGATTTTTTGCATGGGGAGGGGGCATTTTGATGTTTGATATTTTTCTTTGGGCGAGGTGATCCATGGTTCTTCTTTCTTTCATGACTGGCTGTGAGGAAGACAAATCTCAGGGTTGTATACTGCATACATAAGATCATAAGATATAAGAGCAGAAGTAGGCCATGGGCTGACCCACTTCATCCAGTCCCCACTCTCCTGCCTTCACCCCATACCCTTTGATGCCCTGGCTAATCAACAACCTATCTATCTCTGCCTTATATCCACCCAATGACTTGGCCTCCACAGCTGCCCGTAGCAACAAATTCCACAGATTTACCAACCTCTGACTAAAATAATTTCTGCGCTTCTCTGTTCTAAATGGACGTCCTTCAATCCTGATGTCGTGCCCTCTTGTCCTAGACTCCCCTACCATGGGAAATAACTTTTCCATATCTAATCTGTTCAGGCCTTTTAACATTTGGAATGTTTCTATGAGATCCCCCCCCAATTCTCCTGAACTCCAGGGAATACAGCCCAAGAGCTGCCAGACGTTCCTCATACAGTTACCCTTTCATTCCTGGAATCATTCTCGTGAATCTTCTCTGAACCCTCTCCAATGTCAGTATATCCTTTCTAAAATGAGGAGCCCAAAACTGCACACAATACTCCAAGTGTGGTCTCCAAGTATAGAGCCTCAACATCACATCCCTGCTCTTATACTCTATACTTCTAGAAATGAATGCCAACATTCTTCACCACTGACTCAACCTGGAGGTTAACCTTTAGGGTATCCTGCACAAGGACTCCCAAGTCCCTTTGCATCTCTGCATTTTGAATTCTCTCCCCACCTAAGTAATAGTCTGCCCATTTATTTCTTCCATCAAAGTGCATGACCATACACTTTCCAACATTGTATTTCATTTGCCACTTCTTTGCCCATTCCCCTAAACTATCTAAGTCTCTCTGCAGGCTCTCTGTTTCCTCAACACTACCTGCTCCTCCACCTATCTTTGTATCATTGGCAAATTTAGCCACAAATCCATTAATCCCATAGTCCAAATCACTGACATACATTGTAAAAAGCAGCTGTCCCAATACCGACCCCTGTGGAACTCCACTGGTACATGCTTTGATTAAAAAATGCACACTGACCTTTGAACTTTGCTGTCAAAATCGAAGTAAAACTGAACTACAAACAAGAAATGCTGAAAATATTCATTCAAGGCTTAGGTACCCATTAAATGAAACTTATTTATAGCGCGGGGAAAGAATGAGGTCATTCGTCACTGATGAATGCAAGTTGCTGATTAAGATCTACATATTTCAGAAAAAAAGAGAGCAATTTTTAAGATCAGAAGAAGGCAACATTGTTAACAAGATTAATGGTGATTGTTATGTGATGAATAGTGATCACAAAGCTGGCACTTTCAGGATGCTATTGAAATTACTCATGGCGCTAAGCCTGATATATTCTTGCTCTTTCTGTATAAATAGCATTACAAATGCTTCTCGTTGTGTTGTCACTTGAGTATGCGTGTTGCTTACATCTGAATGCTCCTGTAATGGTAGTTGGTGTCTGAGGAACTGCTTTCAATCACAGTTATTCCCCTGCGAATAGATGATGTGCACAGGTTCTGATTAGCTTTGCAGAGAGACACCTCTGTTTGTTTTTAGGGTTGCCAGCGGCAGGGTCCAAGAGACCCAACTTCCATGAACCTTAAGGGGCTCAGTAAGGTTCCCTGGTCACCCTTTTAGCATGTGACCTCACATAATTCCAACAGTCAGTGTCCAACAGTTACTTAACTTAATTGACTGTGGATTTGCACTTGGACACAGACCTGCAGTTAATGAACAACATGGCGCTAAATTGAACTGAGCTGAACTACACTGAACATTCCTAGACTGCTTCAAGGACTCTGTGGTTTGATGGTTAATATTCTCTGTGTTATTCACGCGTTTCTTTTTTGCTGTTTGCATGATTTGCTCTTTTTTTGTGAATTAGACGTTTGATGTTTCCATGGTGTTTCTTTGTTTTGTGTCTGCCTGCAGGAGGACAAATCTCAGGGCTGTATACTGCATGTATGTTGAACTTCTGAACTTTAACTTCAGGAAACTGAAATCATGAAAATACATAGCTCTTACTGAGTGGAAAGGCTGAGCAGCATTTCATGTTCCTGGGTGTCAATACATCTGAAGATCTATCCTGGATCTGACAGGTTGATGCACTCATGAAGAAGGCATGCCAGCAGCTATATTTCTTCAGAAGTTTATGGACACTTAGCCTGTCACCAAAAACTCTAGCAAATATCTGCAGGTGAACCGTGGAGAGCGTTCTAACTAGTTGCATCACCATCTGGTTGCATTGGCAGAGGCGCCAATGCACAGGATCAGAAAAGAGTTGTAAATTTAGCCAGCTTCATCATGGTTCTAGCCTCAAAAAAGGTGATGTCTCAAGAAGGCAGCATCCATCATGAAGGACATTCACCATGCCCTTTTATTACTACCGTCAGAGAGGAGGTACAGGAGCCCGAAAACACACTCAATGTTTCAGGAACACCTTCTTCCTCTCTGCCATCAGATTTCTAAATAGTCCATGACCTCCAAATACTACTTGACTATTTTGCTCTTTTTGCACTATTCTTTATATATACATTATAACTTACAGTAATTTTTAAGCCTTGCACTGCACTGTTGCCGCAAAGCAACAAATTTCCCAGTGATAATAAACCTGTTTCTGATTCTGGCCCAATTTATTCCTGAACATGAGGAAGTCTGCAGATGCTGGAAATCCAAAATGACACACAAAACTCAGCAGGTCAGGTAGCATCTATGACAAGAGTAGACAGTCAACATTTCGGACTGAGACCCCTCTCCAGGGCTGCTTTGTTGACTGATGCCCGTAATCAATAAGACAAAGTCTGAAAGTGCTTCGTACCTGCAAGATGAAATAATAAATTTCTAGAAAGCATTCAGCAGATCAGGCTGAACCTGTGGAAATAGAAATGACCAATGTTCCATTCTAGGGCCCTTTGTGCCAGACCTGAAACCTTAGCTGCTTCTCTTACCACTGATGTGGACTGAACTGCTGAATGTTTCCAGCTTTTGCTAGTTTTAACTCAGATTTGCAGGATCTGCAGGTTTCACACTTTGATTTTCATTTGGTAAGTGCAGTCATTTGAAATTCCAAGATAGGTTGTAACTGAAGAGGCCAGCCAAAGTCAGAAACATTTCCTACACTCAATGATACCAAGATAGGCCATTAGTTGTCCCAGCCTCTGCCTCAGCTACATGGAACAATGACTTTCTTCTGTAATGAACATCAACCAATCATTTGTCTGCCAAGGAATTGCCCAAAACTAATTTGCAAAATCTTTTCTGGTGAAAAGTATATTCCAGAACTGAATTATGTCAAGATGAGACTGATAAACTGAGAGATAAAAGGCAAAAGCATGGCGTTCAGGAACAAGACCACTTACTGCATGATTTTCAAACCCAGAAAGAGGAAATAAAAGGAGGGGCTGAAATGGGTTGCATGTGCAAACCATACTTGCAGAGGGAGGATTAGTAGTAGGAAAGGCATCTTATTTCAGGAGTAACTATTAAACTGAGAACAAATTAGAAAGCAACTTTTATCTTCACTCCACTTCTGTATTCGTGCACACAAAGGGTACTTGTATCACACTGCACTTTTGGATAGAATGTGCATGCACCACATCTAAAGATGCTACATGCATCAAAGTTTGGGTGTACTGGTTAAGGGCAGCAACCTTGGACATAATAGAGGTCCTCTCAAATGCTTCATATATCACTCACAGCACACTTGCCTGCACTGAGTTCTATTGATCACATTCCATTAAAGAAAAAAAAGAGGGTAAACAGAAAGTGAGAGTGAATAAAGCATTCTCATTAACATTGGATAAATGCACCAGCAGCTCTTACTGATTTGCAATTTAGATCTTCCAGGGTTAACTTGAAACAGAAATTATGTCATGGAATTTTAAAATACCAGCTGTTATGTTAACAGAGTTCTTTACTAAACTGGCTTTTTGCCAATCTATCTGCTTCTTTGGATGCTGATAACTGGTAATGCTTTTTTTCAGGAGATGGTGAACAACTGCCAGGAATTAAGGCAAATCCTCTCCATGTAATACCGCAGGCAGCTGTGGTCACTCAGGGCTCGGTGTTTCTTTACTCTATAAACTGAATAGACAGGAGAAGGGGATGCATGCTTTCAAGGAAATAGAATCACAGAGACACTTCTGGTAGCTTTTGTGCACAAACTTGCTTCCCTTTGAAGCTCCTCATTCAGTTTCTTCAATTTAAAGCAAACAATCTTGAATTGACAAACCTTGTATTCTAGTATCACCGGGGAAGGTAGACTGAGCACATTTTTACAGGCCAAGTACTGCTCCTTATTCAGTAAATAGAAGACTCTTTGGGATTTTGGGCCCATTTTGCCTGCCTAATTCAATTTTCAGACAAGCTTCATAGACAGGGTTATAGAAATTTAACAGCTGCAGAGGCTTTAAAAATAAATTGAGTGATGTGATGATATAAGATCATATTTTAGTGTTTGAAGATTTTGGTTTACTGGGCATCTTTCCTAAACTATCTTTCTCATATCAAGTCCTACCTTTAAAGCAATCAAAGGAACGGGTAATATTAGTTTGAGATTTGTTTAAATTATGAACAGTTTTGATTGGAAAATAAGTAACAATGGCCACCATTTCTTTTGGCACCTATGAGAACGCAAGCATCTGGAAAAACTATTTCCACATATACTTCTGTAACGTGGATTCTTTGGCATCAGGAGTGGATGAGGTGGAGATCTGTGCAGCTTTGAAGGGAAAGGTGAATGAATGACTTGAAGCAGAGAAGGTGCAGGATATTGAAGTGTGAGGAGCAGCAGGATTCATGAGCCATTAGCAGAGAGCAGCAGTCAGACAAATACGGTCATCTCTGTTGGAAATGAAGTGTACAAACAGGCTTATCAGTTGAATTGTGCAGCTAAAACATATTACAGCGAGTATGCAATTTAGCAGAAAATCAAAAATGAATTGCAATAACGATGCTAAGTCACCCATTAGCTCCGTTAATAGCCGTACAAGTGCGAGCAACAGGGCTCGATTCATCAATTCAACTGTGGAATATGCAAAGTAGAACACTAATGGTGGAAATAAATTGCAGACGGCCTGATTTACTAACATAATCCATCAGATTATTGCGAGTTACAACAGCATATAAAGAAGAATCTAAGTGATGTTTTCTCATCAAAACCAAAGAAAATGATCTTGAGAAATTCCGCTTACCCTCCAACTTGGAAATAATGAGGACCGTAGCTAATTACTTAACACTGCTAAATATGCATCATCATCATCATTATGTGCCGTGTCGCTGAATATGCATACACGTGTTAACTGTCTTACAAGCTCTACAGATGAACATTTTATCAAGTGTCATCCTAGGTTTACCTCGGCATTTCACATAAGGGTATTGTTACCCAAAATGCACAAAGTATCTTGTCTGAAATTAAACAACAAAGAGAGATTATGAGAATATTTAAGAACTACTGGGCCAAGTCAGATTGATGACTAGCCAGAGGTTCCATAGAGAATTGTCAGCTTGCTGTGATCTACGCGTTAGCGCATCCAGGCCTGCCCACCACAGCACACAAATACAGGATGTACTGTACGTCAATTGGCAGTTCATCAGACCCCCTGCTCCTCGCTGAGAGCAGCTAACCCCAAGCAGTTGTTTCATAATGCATTGAAATTAGGGGCCAGATACAAAGTGAATAGGGTTGCTACATTCCATTGAAAGTTCAGTAAAGTCAAGTGGTTTGATAGACACAGTAAAGTGTAAAGTCCGCACAGAAACAGGTGTTATGGCCCATTCAGTCAATGCCAAACCACTTAAGCTGCCTACGCCCATCGACCAGCAGACGGACCATAGCCCACCACACCCCTCCCATCCATGTACCTATCCAAACTTCTCTTGAACGTTGAAATCAAAATTGCATTCATCACTTGCACTGGCGGCTCATTTCACAGCCTCACCAACCTCTGAGTGAAGATGTCTCCCCTCATATTCCCTTTAAACACTTGGTTTATTTTCTTCTAATTAATATTAATACATTAAATCATATTTTATTATTTGAAATTTGCCTATTATTTGAATTCATACTGTTGTTTTAAAAATTATTCAGAATCAGTAACAGGTTTATTATCACTGACATGAAGTTTGGCACATTGTGACAGCAAGGCATAAAAAGTACTATTAAGTAATAATAAACACTATAAGTTTATAATAAATAAATAATTATGCAAAAGAGCTATCATGTTCATGGGTTCACAGACCATTCAGAAATCGGATAGCAGAGGGAAGAAGCTGTTCCTAAAATGCTGAGCACAAGTCTTCAGGCTCCTGTACCTCCTCCCTGATGATAACAATGAGAAGAGGGCATGGTGAGAATCCTTCACGATGGGTGCCTCCTTCTTGGGGCACCACTTTTGAAGATGTCCTCGGTGGCAGGAATGGTTGTGCCAATTATGACGTTGGCTGAGTGTACAATCCTCTGAAGCCTCCTTCCATCCTGTGCATTGCAACTTCCATAGCAGGCAGAAATGCAGCCTGTCAGCATGCACTGTCTACAGAAATTTGCTAGTGCTTTTTTGTGATATATCAAATTTCCTCAAACTCCCAGTGAAGTATAGACACTGGCATTCTCCTTCGTGATTGCATCAATATGCTGGGCCCAGTATAGATCCTCTGAGATGCTGACACACAGGAACTTGAAGCTGCTCACCCTTTCCACTGCTGATCCCTCAATGAGGATTGGTGTGCGTTCTCCTGACTTCCCCTTCCTGAAGTTCGTAGTCAATTCTTTGATCTTACTGACATTGAATGCTTGCTTGTTGTTGCAGCAGCACTTACCCAGCCGATCTATCCTGCTCCTGTATGCCTCCTTGTTGCCATTCAACCAGCAAAAGTGATGTCCTCAGCATATGTAAAGGTGGTGCTTGAGCTGTGCCTAGTATAGAGAGGGTAGAGCAGTGGGCTGAGCACACACCTTCTTTGTTGATTGTCAGCGAGGGGGAGATGCTATTACCGATCAACAGTGATAGTGGTCACCCAATAAGGAAGTCGAGGATCTGGCTGCAGAGGGAGGAACAGAGGCCCAGGATCTGAAGCTTGTTGATTGATATCGATGGGGTGACAGTGCTGAATGCTGAGCTGTAACCTGACCAGTGGAATGCATTCAGACCGGTTGCATCTCTGCCTGGTATAGAGGTATTGGTACTGTCCAGGTACTCCAAAGCTGGGAGAACAACCAGTGAGATTGCGTCTGCTGTGGGCAAAGTGCAGAGCATCCAGCTCCTTATTCAGGCTGGAGTTAATTCTAGCCATGACCAGCCTCTCAAAGCACTTCATCACACTAGATGTGCGTGCTACTGGGCAATAGTTGTTGAGACTGCTCATCATGTTCTTCATGGGCACTGGTATGATTGATGGCCTTTTGCAGCAGGTGGGAACCTCCAAATGCAGCACTGAGAGGTTGAAGATGGCTTTGAAGACTCAAGCCAGTTGGTCAGCAGAGGTTTTCAGTACCTAGCCAAGTGCACCATCGGGGCCTGATGCTTGCAAGGGCTCAGCCTCCTGACGGTTGTTCTCCCTTTCAAAGTGACCACAAAAGGTACTAAGCTCATCGGAAAGTGAAGCATCACATACGTTTGTGCTGTTAGGATTTACCTTATAGGAAGTAATGGCATGCAAACCCTGCCACAGCTGTTGTGCATCCAATTGCATCTCTAATTTTTTCATGGAATTGTCTTTTAGAGTCATATCTGGACTTCTTGTAGGATTCTGGATCACTGGTCTTGAATACCACAAGTCTAACTCTCGGCAATCTGCAAGTCTCCTAGTTCATCCATGATTTTTCTCTTAGGTATACTTGGTATATTCTTTGAGATATGCACTCATCTGTGCAGATCTTGGTGATGAATGTGGCATATTCATTCAGATCCAAAAATGAATCACTGAGTATAGTCCTGTCTACCAATTCAAAGCAGTCCTGTAAGTGCTCCTCCACATCCCTCAACTAAACCTTCGCGGTTCTCACCACTGGTGCTGCAGACCTCAGTCTCTGCCTGCATGCCATGGCTCAATGTACAGGAGGTGATCGCACAAAGTGTGGGCATGGGGAGGAATGGTAAACGTTCTTGATGGTGGTTAACAATGAACAGATTGGCTCCCCTGGTTCCACAGGTGCCCCGCTAGTGGCAGTTTGTCAGAGACGTCTTCAGGCTGGCCTAGTTGAAGTCACCCACAATGATCAGGAAAGCATCAGGGTGCACTGTGTAATGACTGTTGATCACAGTGTTCAGCTCCCCCACTGCCAGCATGACGTTTCCCGGGTGGAATGTACACTGCTACCAGGATGATGGAGGAAAACTCCCTCAGCAATTAGAGTGGACAATATTTGGCCACCAGATGGTCCAAGTCAGGTGAACAGGACTGAGATAAAACGAATTATTCACATATTTTTCAGTTCTTTACAAATGTCTTTGATCCCCAGTGGCATCAAGAAAATGCTGTAAAGGCCTTCCAAGCACACATGAGAAGACATTCAACAAGGGCTTCAGATTTCATCCATGCTCTTCCTCTGGCTCAATATTACAACAGGCAACAGAACCTCTCTATCTCCACTGGAAATTCACCAATTCACATCTGCAGTAACCCACAAGTTGATCCTGTGTGGGCAAGCATGTGCAAGCAGGTGGGCTTATGGAGGATGAATGCGTCCAAATGATTGAATGAGAATTGCTGGCTGCAGTTCCAACTAAAATGATAGATTATTGGTTACCGCATCACTAACTATTCCAGTTAGAGAGAAAACAACCCAGGCGAGGGCACAGCAAAGATAAGCAGCTAAATGAGGACAGGTGTACTGATCAAACTATAGATAGGGGTGTTCCATCCAGATGTAATTTGACAACAATTAATCTGAAAGGGAATACAAAGATTGGTCTGAGAGGCAAGCCATGCAGCTAAATGCGAGACCAGCCCAGGAGAAAGTAAGCCAGAAATCAGGTCAGAAGGACTAAGGTGGAACATAGTGGTGTGTGGAAACATAATATACCTAAAGCTGAGTTTTTGCAAAGGGTGCCATTGTCCTTTGAGATATAAAGAGAATATTAGCTGAATTCTTTGAAATTCTGGGATTTGCAGCAAGACTGACAACAAGGAATTGGCCCACGTTTACTTTGATTGTCATTAAGTGGACCATATATTGGTTTATATATAAAGTCTTCGGAGTCCATGATAAGATTGAGAACACACTTTGCAAAGAAAGTTTAATGAATGGACCAGAGGATTAGCCCAAGGTGAGATGTTGCTAAGGAAAAATCATTACGGGCAGCCCATGATTTGGTTTGTGTTTTTTTTTTGGCATTTCGGGAACAACAGCAATATTTATATCTGCGATAGCATGCGAGTCAAGGAAAGAATTTTAAAAATGTTTGCTCAGTATGAGCTGGAGTTTCAGGATGGTGGTCATACCATTACAAGAATCTCGGATACTTGGCTGGAAATTACACAGTTTCAATAAAATTTGGCAAAGTTGATGCTGTTACAGAAGAAGAAAGAGTGAGAGCTCTGGGGAAGAGTTCAGTGTCCACAAGACTTCTGTTGCTTATGGAACTACTGAAAAGCCCTAATCAAGTGGATGCCTTGAGGTAAGACTGCCATGCAATGTATTGATGGTTCATAAGCTTTCAAAACCTTATGAGTGATGGTAGTGTGGAAATAGATTTACATATTAACAATTAGGAACGTAAACATTATATCAACAAAATATATTTTAAAATTTCCCTTAAATACACGACCATTTCTGACACCTCTGTCCCCTTTCTCAATCTCTTTGTCTCCATCTTAGGAGACAAACTGTCTACCAACATCTCTTATAAACCTACCTGTTCACACATCTATCTTGACTACACCTCTTCCCACCCTGTTTCCTGTAAAAATGCTATTCCCTTTTCTCAGATCCTTTGTCTGCCGTATCTGTTCCCAGGATGAGTCCCTCCTTTCCAGGACATCAGTGATGTCCTCCTTCTTCAAAGAAAGGGATTTCCCTTCCTCCACCATTAATGCTGCCCTCATCCGCATCTCCTCCACTTCCTGTACATCCATGCTCACCCCATTTTTCTGCCACCTTAACAAGGATAGAATTCCTCTTGTCCTCACCTACCACCCCATGAGCCTCCACATCCAACATATCATTCCCTGTAACTTCAGCCATCTTCAATGGGATCCTACCACCAAACACATCTTTAATTCAGCCCCACCTCCAATCTCTGCTTTGTGTATGGATCACTCCCTTTGTGATTCTCCCACCTCACTCATCTCCCTCCTAGCACATATCACTGCAAACACCAGAAATGCTGCACCTACCTATTTACCTCCTCCCTTACCTCCATTCAGGGCCCCAGATGGTCCTTCCAGTTGATGCAACACTTCGCCTACAAATCTGTTGGTGTCGTCTATTGTATCAGGTGCTTGTACATTGGTGAGTCCGCTTTGTCGAGTACCTCTGCTCCATCCACTAAAAGTGGAATTTCCCAGTGGCCATCCATTTTAATTCCTATCCCCATTCCCTTTCCAACATGTCAATAAATGGCTTCCTCTTTTGCCTCAGTGAGGCTATTCTCGGGGTGGGGGATCACTCAGTCTAGGTAGCACCCAACCTGATGGCATGAATATTGATTTCCCCTTCTGGTAAAAAAATTCCCTTTGCATTCTCCATTCTTCTGTTCCTCACTCTACCCTCTTATCTCTTTTCCTTACCTGCCTATCACCCTCCTTTGGTGCCCCTCCTTCTTCCCTTTCTCCCATAGTCCACTTTCCTCTCTGTTCAGATTCCTTCCTCTCCAGCCTTTACCTTTCCCACCCACCTGGCTTCACCCATCACCTTCTAACTAGTCTTCCTTCCCCTCCCTCCACCTTTTTATTGTCATCTTCTTCCTTCTTTTCCAGTCTTGAAGAAGGGCCTCAGCCCAAAGTATCGACTATTTATTCACTTCCACAAATGTTGCCTCACCTGCTGAGTAATTCCAACATTCTATGTGTGCTGATCTGGATTTCCAGCATCTGAGAATGTCTTGTGTAGATATATTTACATATGTCAGCTTAACGCTCTGAGACAAGAGGGACTGAAAACAGGAAGAACCACAATTTGGGAAGCATTGTCAGACAAGACAGAGGAAAGGTTTGGCATTCATAACTAGTCAATAGAGGTCAGGATGCAATCCAGAGTGAAAACTGAGTCAGTTAGATGGAGGGTATTCAGAAGCAACCAAAGCGGAAATTAGAATCCAGTGTTAAGGAAATAGCAGCCACGCAGCTTGAAAATCACAATACTGTATAATTAAGCAGAATCAACATGGTTTTGTGAACAGCAAATCATGGGTGACCAATTTATTCAATTTATTAGAGCTTGTTGAAAATACAAACATCTGTAAATTCATAAGACATACAGAGCGTACAAATATTCATTCCTATGAACAGCAGAACTGGTTTTCTCTCTCTCCACTTTCAGTAAGTGTTCTTTCTTATCAGTTTGATGTCCTTCATTACAATACTGTGGAGAAATAATGACCAAATCAATGATGATTTTTTTGTGTATTTTCTAACTCCTGGATAAAATTGACTTTTATACTTCTGTGAAAAATGTAATCAGCTCATATCAGAGGACTGCCTGTACCTATATAAGGCAGAAATACAGAATAATTTCTTCTCTCAGAGGTATGTGAATTCTCTAGCCCAGAGAACAGCAGAGGTGAGTTACTGAATATATGCAAGGAACAAGATAACCAGCTTTTCGATCAGTTGGGGAGTCAAGGGTAATGGGAAATGGGCAGGAAAGTTAGGCTGAGCATTTGATCGGGACCTCTGTGCTGCTACTGAATTCCACAGTCAGTTTGAAGGGACACAAAGCCTTTTACTTCTCCTAATTCTTGTGCTTTGTCCCTCTTGAAGTTGAATATTAAAAATTAGCTTTATTTGTCACTATTCCTCAAAACATTGAAACATACAGTAGAATCGAGAAGAAGAAAATAGCACCAGTGAACAATGCAACCAAGGGCAACATTCTTCAGATGGTTCAAGAAACTACTTCTTTCACTTCCTTTACACCTTCTTATTCTTTCAAATGTGGTTCTGCTACTGTTGAAGCCTGTGAGCAACATTTTGCTGGTGTGCTTTTGGGCTGATTGAGTGATCTAGCACTTTGCTGTCTCTGAGGGAGTTCAGTAAGGCTTCAAGTGAACTGTACAGCCTGGATGCCAAGAAGCCTGGAGACCATGATCAACTCAATTTCTTGCTGATCTCACCAATTAAAGCATCGAAGAAGATTGAAATCAATGAGTATGAGAGCGGGTGTTCAGTGCCGTCCACCTGCATGTGACCGGTCTCGCTCTCCCTCTCACCCGCTGCACCTCCGCGGAGGAAGGTGCCGGCAATACAACAGTCTGTCTCTCTCTTTCTCCTTCTTACTCGATGCTACCAGAGGATGGTGCCAGAGTCCTGGGTCTCCGGCAAGGTTTAATCGACATGGTTTGTGGATTGGACTCTGTAGTTCACATTATGATACATTTCTGGTTGCTGGTCATTCCTTTTTTTGGTGTTGTTTTGTGCAATTTAAATCGAGGCAGACCGACTCTATGGCCTATCGATAGCAAGCGATGCGGTTCTGAATTGAACTGAACTGAACATGCCTGGACTCTTTTAATGACTTTGTGATTTTGTGTTTTGTATTCTGTGTTTTACGCTTTCTTTTGTGGTTTGCACAACTTGTTTTTTTTTATGCGTTGATGTTTTCCTTTGAATGGGTTCCATGGTATTTCTTTGTTTCGTGGCTGTCTGTGGGAAGATGAATCTTAGGGTTGTATACCGCGTACATAATTTGATAAAAATGTACTTTGAATCTTTGAAATGTGACATTCACGTCAACGGCCAATAGAGTCCAAAGGTGTTCTGGGGACAGCCTGTAAGTGTCACTGTGCATCTGGCACCAACATAACATGCCCACAACGTACTAACTCAAAACCACACATCTTTGGAATGTGGGGGGAAACCCACAAGGTCATAGGGAGAATGTACAAAGATGTATAAAGTCCTTGGGAACTGAACCCCACTCGGTGATCACTGGCACTGTAAAGTGTCATGCTAACTGCTATGCTACTGTGCCCATAAAGCACGATACAGACCCTTCAGCCCATGATGTCATGCCAACCTTTTAGCCTACTCCAAGATTAATCTAACCAATCCCTCCCACATAGCCCATGATTTATCTTTCATCCATGTGCTGGATGAAAAGAGACAAAGAGTCTCTTAAATGTTCCTAATGTACCCATTTCTACCCTCGCCCCTGGCAGTGCGTTCCATGCACTTACCATTGAACTTGAGTTCATGGATTTTAATAAAGTACTAAATACTATCTATAATTGCAGCTATGTGCAATTATAAATTGCTCACACATGACTTGCTGTTCATAAAACCATGATGATCCCACCTAATCGCATTGTGATGTTAATGACAATTGGATTGCAATGACAGACAGAATGCTTGGGATATGAACATGTGTGAGCCATTTGGCCACCCAGTGTCTGTTCCTGCACTCAAGAAGAACATGTCCTCAGATGCATTTTCCAGCCTGTTCCCTTTAACTCACCGGTTTCTGAAATTCTATCACTCTTTGCTTCTACAAATCTGGAGCAGAAATAGGCCACTTGGTTTTCCCCCCACTACCTACCCGAGTCTATTCCTCCATTCAATAACTTCAGTGCTGATCTGGTTTTGTCCTCATGTCCATCCCACTCAATGTATCTCATCAGGACAAGTAGAACTGCTTCAGGCTTTGCTGCTTGTGATTGAGAAGTGCTATTAGCTTGAGTTAAGTTTAATAAATAATAGACTAAATTGAGAGCTATGTACTGTAATGGAAACAATTAGTGTAACTGGTATTATCAGTACCTGTAGTAAAACTTCCCTAAGCCTATTAAAGAAAGATAATCCATTATGTGCACTGGCAGGATTTTGGTGCTCCCAACTCTCTCCATGGTGGAGCCGTTTCTGTGCACTGAGGAGTGGTCAGCCTGAACCTTCCTAAAGTCCACAATCATCTGTTTAGTCTTGTCCCCCCTCCCCCAATAGGACATATTTAGGATATATAACAAATAATTAAGTTCAACAGCAGCCATTCTTCAGCCATGAACATGGATTGTAGATTAAACTTAAAATGCAGCCCTGAACAAGAGTTTTCCTAGGGCTGTGGAAACCAGTTGACTGAAAACCAGACAATGCTGATTAACATTCATTTTGGGTGTCTGACTTGTGGGTGTGAACAAAGAGGTGTGGAAAATCTATATGTAATTCAAAGGAAGCATTGTAGATATATGGTAACTGTAGAATTGTCCTGCTGTTACCTTTGATCTTTGGCATCTAAAATGTCACTGGGCCTAATAGGCCTCTTCCTTCAAGAGTGTCTCTTTTTTTTGAATAAACACTTCTGTATCCACTGGCTTCAGTGTCTCTCCAGTGACTTTGTTCACGTTACAAGACCCCTGATACCAGACAGAACGATTGTTCTTGAGTCATTAAGCACAAAAACAGGTCTTTCAGCTCACCCTATCCATGATGACAATCAAGTAGCATCTATATTAATTGTATATATTTCCTTGGATGTAAAAGTCCCTCCTGAAATTAATATAAAAACAATATATAAACAGAAATATCTTCCTCTTCTATTGCTTAATTAAGGTGAAATCCTGAAAAGATGATCCTGTAATACATAAGCTCCACATATAGTCATACAGAACAGAAACGGACCCTTCCCACCCACTATTATTTATTCCAATCATCAATAATGTATATACAACAGGGGTTCCCAACCTGGGGTCCACTGACCCCTTGCCTAATGGTATTGGTCCATGACATTTAAAAAATAAGGTTGGGAACCCCTGATCTACAGTAATCCCACTTACCAACTCTAGGCCTGTAGCTCGACATACTTCAGCAATTCAAGTGCATATCCAGAAGTTTCTCTCAAATATTGTGAAACTACTTGGAGATATGATGTGGTGTCCATTACAGAGACTTGGACGGCTCAGGGACAGGAACGGTTACTTCAAGTGCCGGGTTTTAGATGTTTCAGAAAGGACAGGGAGGGAGGCAAAAGAGGTGGGGGCGTGGCACTGTTGATCAGAGATAGTGTCACGGCTGCAGAAAAGGTGGACACCATGGAGGGATTGTCTACAGAGTCTCTGTGGGTGGAGGTTAGGAACAGGAAGGGGTCAATAACTTTACTGGGTGTTCTTTATAGGCTGCCCAATAGTAACAGGGATATTGAGGAGCAGATAGGGAAACAGATTCTGGAAAGGTGTAATAATAAGAGTTGTCGTGATGGGAGATTCCAATTTCCCAAATATCGATTGGCATCACCATAGAGCAGGGGGTTTAGATGGGGTGGAGTTTGTTAGGTGAGTTCAGGAAGGTTTCTTGACACAATATGTAGATAAGCCTACAAGAGGAGAGGCTGTACTTGATTTGGTATTGGGAAATGAACCTGGTCAGGTGTCAGATCTCTCAGTGGGAGAGCATTTTGGAGATAGAGATCATAATTCTGTCTCCTTTACAATAGCATTGGAGAGAGATGGGAACAGATAAGTTAGAAAAGCGTTTAATTGGAGTAAGGGTAATTATGAGGCTATCAGGCAGGAAGTTGGAGGCTTAAATTGGAAACAGATGTTCTCAGGGAAAAGTATGGAAGAAATGTGGCAAATATTCAGGGGATACTTGTGTGGAGTTCTGCATAGGTACGTTCCAATGAGACAGGGAAGTTATGGAAGGGTACAGGAACAATGGTGTACAAAGGCTGTAATAAATCTAGTCAAGAAGAAGAGAAAAGTTTACTGGAGATTCAGAGAGCTAGGTAATGTTAGAGATCTAGATAATTATAAGGCTAATAGGAAGGAGCTTAAGAAGGAAATTCGGAGAGCCAGAAGGGCCATGAGAAGGCCTTGGCGGGCAGGATTAAAGTAAACCCCAAGGCATTCTACAAGTATGTGAAGAGCAAGAGGATAAGACATGAAAGAATAGGACCTATCAAGTGTGACAGTGGGAAAGTGTGTATGGAACTGGAGGAAGTAGCAGAGGTACTTAATGAATACTTTACTTCAGTATTCACTATGGAAAAGGATCTTGGTGATTGTAGTGATGACTTTCAGCAGACTGAAAAGCTTGAGCATGTAGATATTAAGAGAAAGAGGATGTTGCCTGGATTGGGGAGCATGTCTTACAAGAATAGGTTGAGTGAACTTGGCCTTTTTCCCTTAGAGCGACCTGATAGAGGTGTATTAGATGATGAGAGGCATTGATCATGTGAACAGTCAGAGGCTTTTTCCCAGGGCAGAAATGGTTGCCACATGAGGACACAGGTTTAAGATGCTAGCGAGTAGGTACAGAGGAGATGTCAGGGGTAAGTTTTTTACTCAGAGAGTGGTGAGTGCGTGGAATGGGCTGCCGGCAACGGTGGTGGAGGCAGATATGATAGGGTCTTCTAAGAGACTTTTAGATAGGTACATGGAGCTTAGTAAAATAGAGGGCTATAGGTAAGCCTAGTAATTTCTAAGATAGGGACATGTTCGACACAAATTAGTGGGCCAAAGGGCCTGTATTATGCTGTAGGTTTTCTATGTTTCTATGTTCTATGTTTCTACTTTATTCCACCACCTTCTGAAGCAAAGCATTCCAGATTGCAACCATTCTCTGGGTATAGAAACAATCTTCCTTGGATCCTTCCTGCACCTCTTAGCCCTCACCTTAAACCAATTCTTTATAAAGTCATAGATTATGATCTTACACGGCAGATACATCCTATTGTTACTGTGGATAAAACCTATTTAAGACAGAAAAGTTTTACTTCCCCAAGAAAGGCAACCCTCAGGGTGGAGGAGCAACACCTTATATTCTGTATGAGTACCCTGCAACCTGATGGCATAAATTTCACCCACTCCCTTCCTCTACTCCCCACTCCCCACTCCAATTTTTTACTTCCTCGCAACTGCCTACTACTGCCCCCTGGGTCCCCTCCTCCTTCCCTTTCTCCTATTGTTCACTCTCCACTCCAATCAGATTCTTCCTTCTCTAGCCTTTGACCTTTCCCACCCACCTGGTGTCTCCTATCACCTTCCAACTAGCCTCTTTCCCCTCCTCCCACCTTTTTATTCTGGTATCTTCCCCCTTCCTTCTCAGTCCTGAAGAAGGGTCTTGGCCTGAAACATCGACTGTTTATTCTCCATAGATGCCGCCTGACCTGCTGAGATCTCCCAGCGTTTTCTGAGTGTTGCTTATCATGACTTTGGGATTTTCAAATCACCTTCCATTTATCCCATACAGGATAGAAACAGAATTAAATATTACATTCAGTGTTGTTTTCTTCAGATATGTGACAATCATTCCAGTGGAACCTTGCCATTATCCTCTAACACGCCTAAAAATAGTCCATTAATACTACAGAAGCCGAACAAAACCAGCTCATTCCATCGCTGCCTGCTAGAGTCAGTCACATCCTTCTTGGTTCAGTGCCACTGTTTGCCCATAAACTCCTTCAGTTCCAGCTGCATGCAGCACTTGTACATTATACATCATGTCCTCGGGGGGTTCTGTGCGGTATCGTACAGTTACTTTATTGCTTCCATTGTAATATTAAAAAAGAATTGACATATGTGAGGTTTTATTTCTTCCCTCCATGCTGTTTCAATTTTCTGTCTACACCTGACTGTGCACATTGAGTGCAGTCTAAAAACAGAACGGAAACGTTTGCTTGCATTCTGGCCTTCAACAGACAGCAAGCAATCGAGAAAGGAACCTTTCACTTGTGGACAACTTCTCCCCGAAGACAACTCGGACGCTTCATTCTGATGATATGAGGAATGTGGAGAAAATACAAACAACGTAGCACATTCCGGCACAATCGTCATCATGAATCATGTAGAAAGCGCTATATGGACCCAATGTTGATTTAATTATTTATTTATTGAGCTGAAGTGCGGAATAGGCCCTACTGGCCCTTCGAGCCACGCCGCCCAGCAGTCCCCCAATCTAACCCTAGCCTAATCACAAGACAAGTTACAATGATCAATGAACCTAGCAACTGTTATGATTTATGGACTGTGGGAGGAAACCAGAGCACCTGGAAGAAACCCTTGCAGCCATGGGAAGAGCGTACAGAATCCCTTGCAGTCAGGGGCTGGTATTGAACCTGGCTCGCCAGTACTCCGCTACCATGCTGCCCTGCCATAAAAATCTGTCGTATCAGTTAATAATGCATTAAGCATATAATTATCGGTTACTGGCAATAGACAATCTGGCAAGGAAGCACTGTGGAGAGCATTCTGACTAGTATGGTGGGGCTACTGCACAGGGTCGAAGTAAGCTGCAGAGAGATGTACAATTGGTCTGCTCCATCATGGGTACTAGCCTCCATAATATCCAAGACATCTTCAAGGAGTGGTGCCTCAAAAAGGTGGTGTCCATCATTAAGGACTCCCTCCACTATATATTTTGTAATTCACAGTTTTTTTCTCTATTATCATGTATTACATTGTACTGCTGTCGCAAAGTTAACAAATTTCATGACATAAGCTGGTGATATTAAACCTGATTCTGATTACCTGTCACAAGGGGTGTATCCAGATTTCAGGCCTCAGTTAACTGTTATTCCCGTTGTATTTTCTGCCTTTTAACAGGCTTTGCTGCAAATAGCATATTGAATCATCTTCCCCAATGCCCTGAGGCAACAGTCATACAGTGTATGGTTATTTCTAGGTAAATGTACCAATGCCTGCAAAAATGCTCGGTGGCATGTTTTCAGTTGTCTCTAGTCAGGGGATATCAATTCTTAATTCCTTTAATCTGGCGTCTTTTTCTCTGTGACACCACGTAAAACATGTTATGCTGGGGTGCTTCTGAAAAGCGTTGCAGAATAATAGCAAGTCAGACATTTACAGATCTCAGGGATGCAATTGGGATCTGCTGTGGCTGCTCTTTCGGAGGTACGTTTTCCTTTGTCAGCAGATACAGGTAATGAGGGCTCACTGTAAGACACCAGCATTCATACTCAGTTATCCCTTCTTGTATACTGGGTTCTGGAAACAGACCATTACAATATTGGTTTAAATTGATCTGATCTGAAAACTTTGAAAAATTAATATCGGAAATATTATATGACTTGTGGGAGATGTGCACAGTAATTCTACTTTTATTATGGTGTTTTACCAGTGTATCTTTAACAGCGCAGAATAGGCACTGTTTTATAAGCAAACTTTCCTAGTGGAAATGCACCCGTTCCTTTCAAGCTGCAGAAATGTGCAGTACCTTAAGTATCTGCATCAAAATGGGTCTTCTATCTACCGCTTTCTCGAAATGACCTGCCTATTTCCCTCAGTACGCTACAGGATATGCATTATAATTCAGTCTATCACCTTATTTTGATATTGATACTGGAGATCTTTTCTGTGTCTCTCCTTCTTCTGCAGCTTGTTGAAACAAATAATCTATTGTTTCTCCTTTCTCTCTCTCTCCCCCCTCTCCATCCCTCTCTCCCTTCCTCCCTCCCTCCTCTCCCTGTTTTCTTTCCCTTACCTCCTTCCTACCCTCCTTTCCCTCTCTCTGTCTCTCACTCCCTCCCTTCTGCCTCACCCCTCTTCCCCTCTCCCTTCCTCCGTCTCCCTCCCACTCTCTCTCTTTCCATCTATCGAAATGGTACTCATCACTGGAATTTCTGCTTAATAACATCAGTGTTGCGGGCACGGATGTGTACTGCAGCTATCGAATTACAAGAATGCGCATTCCACATTATCCAGTAGCTACACACCGAACAACTGTCAAGTACACAAATCACTGAGCTGAGAGCCACACATGTGCGACAGGTATCCAGAAATCAAAAAATAATCATAATTCTGTGGCTGCAGGGCAGAAAATAGCACATCAGGAGCACAATGAAAAAGTAAAATGTTAAAAATGCCCCACTGGGCAATAAGACTGATCATGCAGTGGTAATAAATCTAACCCACGAGCAAAATAATTCCACTCCAATATGTTAGATTGCACAGACAGAAAAATCAACTGTCAAGATTTTCACATTGGGAATGGGCCCCGAAGACAAAAATATTTATCATGCAGTTGCAACCCACAAAAAAATTCTATATGTAATAATATGACTTCAGTGTTTGTATGCTTATTCATTTGGAATCTTATTCAGATGCCATGTCACCATCGTTCTGGGATATTGAAAAATACTGAGCTATTCTTTTGGTCCTTTGTTTAACTAAAGGGGTTTTTCTAATCACTCATTCCACAGATTAATTGTTTTTAAACACTAGAAAGTCTGCAGATGCTGGAAATCCAAAACAACACACAGAAAACGCTGGAGGAACTCAGCAGGTCCGGCAGCATCTATGGGAAAGAGTAAACAGTCGATGTTTCAGGCTGAGACCCTTCATCAGGACTGGAAAAATTGTTCTTCAGATACTTTCACAGAACCTGGGTAATTTATGATTGTTATATTTCATGATGAGTTGCTTTTTGATTCATATTATAAAACTAATTTGTACGTTGTTTATAAATTGTCTGGTAACAGCTTACAGGTTGTCCTGATAAAGGGCTTCGGTCCAAAATGTTGACTCTACTGCTTTCCATTGATGCTGACTGACCTCCTGAATTCCTCCAGCAATTTTCTGTGTGTTGCTCTGAATTTCCAGCATCTCCAGAAGCCCTTGTTTCTTACATGTTTATAAATACTGATTTTGAAGCAGATACAAATGGAATTTCCCTTTAAGCAACATATCTTTGAACCATCTTAATGAACTAGCAATTTCACTATCTCTAAAAGACTTGGCAGACTTAACTCTCAAGTATGCAGGTACAGCACTATGATATCTGAAGCTACATTGCCATGATTGGAAGAGAGGGAGGAGGGGTGGAATCCAAGCCAGGCCGAAACCCAGAGGAATGAAACTTCCTCTACCCAGCATCTTGTTAGCAAATGTACAGTTGCTGGAGAACAAGAATGAGGACCTCAAGACAAGATTGCTGAATCAGTGGGAAATAAGGAACTGCTGTGTTTTGCGTTTCATGGACACATTGCTCACTCCAGACATGCCAGATAAATTGGTAAGACCCAAGAGCATCTCAATACCAGACTGCTGATTTGGAAAGGCAAAAGGTCTGTGTTTCATGACAAACTCTTTGTGGTGCTCAGACACAGCGGTCCTGTCGCGTTCTTGTTCCCCCAACCTGGAACATCTTATGATTAAGTGCCGACTGTCCTACTTACCAAGAGAGTTCTCCTCCAGGATCCTAACAGCCATTTACATACCACCAATAACAGATGTTAGGCATGCACTCAATGTTTCAAAATGCCATGATTACCAAGCAAGAAAGAGCCTACCCCAAAGCTTTCCAAATTATAGTCGAGGACTTCAATGAGGCTTGTTGAAAGAAATTTCTGCCCAATTATCATCAACATATCACCTGCAGTACCAGGGCTCCCAATACATTCAACCACCATTTCATTACAATTAGGAATGCCTACCATTCCATGCCTAGACCACGTTTTGGGAAATCTGATCACATAGCTGTCTTCCACCAACCTGCATACAGGCAGAGGCTAAAGGGCAAGGCACAGAGATAAAAACAACAAAGAGGTAGTCACAGGAGTGACTACAGGACTGCTTCAAGTCAGTAGACTGGGCTGTGTTCAAGGACTCATCAGAGGATCTGAACCAATGCACATGGTGTCATGGACTTTATTAAAACAGCCATAGACAAGCGTGTCCCCACAGAATCATTCAGAGTCTGCCCTAATCAGAAGCCTTAGATGAACCATGAGTTCCACAGTCTCCCAAGGGCCAGATCAGTGGCATTCAGGTCTGGCAACCAAGATAAGAACAAAAGATGCAGGTACAATCTCCAGAAAGCCATCTCACGCACGAATTGGCAATTCCAGGCCAAACTTGAATCAGTGAATGATGCTAAACAGCAGTGGCAGGGCTTGAATGCTATCACCTCCTGCAAAATAAAACCAAGCGACATAGGTGACAACAAGGCTTCACTCCCAGACGAGCTCAATGCCTTCTATGCGTGCTTTGGCCATCAAAACATGGAGGCATCTCCACAAACTTCCAAAGACCCCGGAAACCCTGTGATATCAGTTTCTGAAGCCAACGTGAGAACATCCTTTAGGCAGATGAACTGATGGAAAGCATACAGTCCAGATGGTGTACCTGGCCGAGTACTAAAGACCTGTGCTAATCAACTCACAGGAATGATAAACCAACATCTTTAACCTCTCACTTTGGCAGTCTGAGGTATCTATCTGCTACGAGCAGGCTTCAATTATACCAGAGCCCAAGAAGAATATGGTAATCTGCTCAATGGCTATCGTCCAGCAGCACTTATGTTCACTGTGATGAAGTTCTTTGAGAGGGTGGTGATGAAAGGTATCAACTCTTGCCTGAGAAGTGACAGGTCACAACAGGTCAACAGCAGATATGACTTCAATGGCTCTTCACTCAATTCTGGAACATCTGGACAGTGAAGACATAAACCTCAGGATGCTCTTCATTGACTATCAATTTCAAAACTGTCACCCCATCAGAACTAATCAATAAGCTTCAAGTCCTAGGCCTCAATACCTCCTTGTGCAAATGATCCTCGACTTCCTCACTTGCAGACCCCAATCAATTTGGACTGGAACAACATCTCCTCCACAATCTCCATCAGCATAGGTGCACCACAAGGCTGTGTGCTTAGCCCCTGCTCAACTCGCTTTACGCTTACAACTGTGAGACAAAGCACAGCTCTAATGCCATATCTAAGTTTACTGTTGACACCACTGTTGTTGTCCAAATCAAGGGTGGTTACGAATCAGCTTTTAGGAGGGAGATTGAAAATCTGGCTGAGAAGTATCATAACAACAACCTGTCAATCAACGTCAGCAAAATCAAGGAGCTGATTATTGACTTCAGGAGAAGGAAACCAGAGATCCATGAGCCAGTCCAAATCGAGGGATCAGAGGTGGACAGGGTTAGCAACTTTAAAATCTGCAGTGTTATCATTTCAGAAGACCTGTCCTAGGTCTAGGACGTAAATGCCTTTATGAAGGAAGCACAGCAGTGACTCAACTTTCTTATAAGTTTGTGAAGGTTCGGCATTACATCTAAAACTTTGACAAATTCTATACATGTGTAGTGGAGAATTTATTGATTAATTGCATCACAGCCTGGTATAAAAATACCAATGCCCTTGAATGGAAAAGCCTACAAAACGTAGTGGATACAGCCCAGTCTGCTCAAAGCCATCCCCACCATTGAGGTCATCTACAGGGAGCACTAAGGAAACCAGCATCCATCAAGGACCTCCACCACCCAGGCCAGGCTCTCTTCTCACTGTTGCCATCAGGAAGAAGGTACAGAGCCTCAAGACCTGTACCACCAGATTCAGGAACAGCAATTGCCCCTCAACCACCAGCCTCTCTAACCAGAGGGGATAACTTCAACCACCCCATCACTGAACTGGACTCACTTTCAAGGGCTCTTCATCTCACATTTTTGATGTCTATTGCTTATTTATTATCATTATTTCTTTTTCTCTTTCATTTTTTATTTTCAGTCTGTTGTTTATTTTTGCACTTTGGTTTTTGTCCATCCTGTTGGGAATGGTCTTTCATTGAATCTATTGCTTTTTTTGTGTTGGTGCATGGCCTAGTGGATAAGGCATCGGTCTAGTGATCTGAAGGTCACTGGTACGAGCCTCAGCTGAGGCAGTGTGTTGTGTCCTTGAGCAAGACACTTAACACATTGCTCTGCGACGACACCGGTGCCAAGCTGTTTGGGTCCTAGTGCCCTTCCCTTGGATAACATCAGTGGTGTGGAGAGGGGAAGGCTTGCAGCTTAGGCAACTGCCGGTCTCCCATACAACCCTGCCCAGGCCTGCGCCCTGGAAACCTTCCAAGGTGAAAATCCATGGTCTCACTAGACTAATGGATGCCTATTCCTTTTCTTGTATTTACTGTGATTGCCTGCCAGAAAGTGAATCTCAGGATTGTACACGGTGACATCTATGTACTTTGATAATAAATTTACTTTGAATCATACAACATACAAAATGTTGGAGGAACCCAGCAGGTCAGGCAGCATATATGGAAATGAATAAATAGTCGATGTTTCAGGCCAAGACCCTCCTTCAGGCCTGAAAAGGAAGGGGAAAAACTCCAGAATAAAAATGTGGGGGAGAGGGTAAGAAAGATAGTTAGAAGGTGGTAGGTGAAGCCAGGTGGGTTGGAAAGCTAAAGGGCTGAAGAGGAAGGAATTTGATAGGAGAGGAGAGTGAACCATTGGACAAAGGGCAAGAGGAGAAGACCCAGAAGAAGGTGATAGGCAGGTGAGAAGAGGTAGGGGGCCAAAGTGGAGATAAAAAGGGGAGGGAGAGGGAAAATTCTTTTTACCGGAAGGAGGAATCGATATCCATGCCATCAGGTTGGAGACTACCCGGACAGAATATAAGGTACTGCTGCTCCACCCTGAGGGTGGTCTCATCTTGGCACAAGAGGAGGCCATGGACCTACATGTCAGAACAGGAATGGAAATTGGAATTAAAATGTTTGATCACCAGGAAGGTCTGCTTTTGGTGGATGGAGCGGAGGTGCTTCACAAAGTGGTCTCACAATTCATGAACACTCTTTTTTATTCAATTGGTTCCGGAATAAAATAACTTTAGGACAAGATCAATACAGTTGATAAGTGAATATGGGTCTTTTTTCTGCGGTTATCTTGTTTAGATATTGTTTGCTGTATAGAATGAAAAGACACTCTTTGTTGGGATTTCCTTATGCTTGTATGGTTGAGCAACAGATATATCAATCAGTGCTCCACTTGGTCTGCACTGTACAATGCTCACATCATAAAACCATAAGATATAGGTGCAGAATTAGGCTATCCCTGACTATTGAGTCTGCTCTGCCATTTCATTGGGGCCAATTTATCATCTTTCTCAATACCATTGACCTGCCTTCTCCCCGAAACCTTTGACACCCTCACTAATCAAAAACCTATCAACTTCTACTTTAAATATACCCAATGACTGGTCCCCACAGCCATCTGTCTGAGTGATTTCCACAGATTCACCTCCTTCTGGCTAAAGAAATTCCTCCTCATCTCTGTTCTAAAGGGACATCCTTGCATTTTTACCCTAGACTCAGACACTTCAACAGCTTAAAGTAGCTGATATTCCCATTACTGACATCTCTTAACTCCTCTGTTATTCATAACCCTTCAAACCAACACAAGCCCCATAGGTAGACCTTAATGGAGTCTCCTACCTCTAGTGCAGTTGACAACACAAACTCCATAGGTAGATCTCCATGGAGTCTCCTAACATCTGCTGCAGTTAACAACACAAACTCATAGGTAGACCTCAATGCAATCTGCTAACCTCCACTGCCATTGACAAGAGTTGCACGAGATGTTTCAAATGATTAAACACCTGATGGCTGAAGTGTGTGGAATTCAATTGCAAGCTTTAATCTTTTTGAGATGCTTGAGTCACACTTTTACTTTGTTCGAAACATATAACACTGTAACCTAGAACAACAGGGGTAACTACTCTCAGCATGTGCACATGTAAACAATTTCTGAAATTCTGCACAACCAACAAGATTGCCCATTCACAGAGCATGTTCAGACATTCTATTGTAAGCCCCTCTCACTCCAATGAAAAATCAATGTAGCAAATATTCTCTAGCTGAAGAAATGGGAACTTGGCTCATGTTAAAATTCAGAACAATGTAAGTTACAAACTTCAACATTTTTCTCTGACGCCTTTGAAAGGAATAGAAATGCTGGGAACTGAAACAAAAAATGAAATATTTAGTCTCCCAGGAACCAGTTCCATAACTTAATGAGATAATGACTGACCTGCACTTTAGGGAACAAGTGCAGAGAGACAGAGGGGTGTAAAATGAGGGTAAAAGCAAAAAGTAGTATGGTGAAAAGTAAAAGTGGCAGGCAGGCAAATCCAGGGCAAAAAGCAAAAAGAGCCACTTTTCAACATAATTGTATAAGGGCTAAGAGTGTTGTAAAAACAAGCCTGAAGGCTTTGTGTGTCAATGCGAGGAGCATTCGCAACAAGGTGGATGAATTGAATGTGCAGATAGTTATTAAAGAATATGATATAGTTGGGATCACAGAGACATGGCTCCAGGTGACCAAGGATGGGAGCTCAACATCCAGGGATATTCAATATTCAGGAGGGATAGACAGGAAAGAAAAGGAGGTGGGGTAGCATTGCTGGTTAGAGAGGAGATTAGTGCAATAGAAAGGAAGGACATTAGCCTGGAGGATGTGGAATCGATATGGGTAGAGCTACATAACACAAGGGGGCAGAAAATGCTGGTGGGAGTTGTGTACAGGCCACCTAACAGTAGTAGTGAGGTTGGGGATGGCATTAAACAGGAAATTAGAAATGCGTGCAATAAAGGAACAGTAGTTATAATGGGTGACTTCAATCTACATATAGATTGGGTGAACCAAATTGGTAAGGGTGCTGAGGAAGAGGATTTCTTGGAATGTATGCGGGATGGTTTTCTGAACCAACATGTTGAGGAACCAACTAGAGAGCAGGCCATTCTAGATTGGGTATTGAGCAATGAGGAAAGGTTAGTTAGCAATCTTGTCGTGCGAGGCCCCTTGGGTATGAGTGACCATAATATGGTGGAATTCTTCATTAAGATGGAGAGTGACATAGTTAATTCAGAAACAAAGGTTCTGAACTTAAAGAAGGGTAACTTTGAAGGTATGAAACGTGAATTAGCTAAGATAGACTGGCAAATGATACTTCAAGGGTTGACGGTGGATATGCAATGGCAAGCATTTAAAGATTGCATGGATGAACTATAACAATTGTTCATCCCAGTTTGGCAAAAGAACAAACCAGGGAAGGTAGTGCACCCATGGCTGACAAGGGAAATTAGGGATAGTATCAAGTTCAAAGAAGAAACATATAAATTAGCAAAAAAATGCGGCACACCTGAGGACTGGGAGAAATTCAGAGACCAGCAGAGGAGGACAAAGGGCTTAATTAGGAAAGGGAAAAAAGATTGAGAGAAAGCTGGCAGGGAACATAAAAACTGACTGTAAAAGCTTTTATAGATACGTGAAAAGAAAAAGATTGGTCAAGACAAATGTAGGTCCTTTACAGTCAGAAACAGGTGAATTGATCATAGGGAACAAAGACATGGCAGACCAATTGAATAACTACTTTGGTTCTGTCTTCACTAAGGAGGACATAAATAATCTTCTGGAAATAGTAAGGGACCGAGGGTCTAGTGAGATGGAGGAACTGAGGGAAATACATGTTAATAGGGAAGTGGTGTTAGGTAAATTGAAGGGATTAAAGGCAGATAAATCCCCAGGGCCAGATGGGGTCCGCATCCCAGAGTGCTTAAGGAAGTAGCCCAAAAAATAGTGGATGCACTAGTGATAATTTTTCAAATCTCCTTAGATTCTGGATTAGTTCCTGAGGATTGGAGGGTGGCTAATGTAACCCCACTTTTTAAAAAAGGAGGGAGAGAGAAACCGGGGAATTATAGACCGGTTAGTCTGACATCGGTGGTGGGGAAAATGCTAGAGTCGGTTATCAAAGATGTGATAACAGCACATTTGGAAAGAGGTGAAATCATCGGACAAAGTCAGCATGGATTTGTGAAAGGAAAATCATGTCTGACAAATCTTATAGAATTTATTGAAGATGTAACTAGTAGAGTGGATAGGGGAGAGCAAGTGGATGTGGTATATTTAGATTTTCAAAAGGCTTTTGACAAGGTCCCACACAGGAGATTAGTGTGCAAACTTAAAGCACACGATATTGGGGGTATGGTATTGATGTGGATAGAGAATTGGTTGACAGACAGGAAGCAAAGAGTGGGAGTAAACGGGACCTTTTCAGAATGGCAGGCAGTGACTAGTGGGGTACTACAAGGCTCAGTGCTGGGACCCCAGTTGTTTACAATATATATTAATGATTTAGAAGAGGGAATTAAATGTAGCATCTCCAAGTTTGCGGGTGACATGAAGCTGGGCGGCGATGTTAGCTGTGAGGAGGATGCTAAGAGGATGCAGGGTGACTTGGATAGGTTAGGTGAGTGGGCAAATTCATGGCAGATTCAATTTAATGTGGATAAATGTGAGGTTATCCACTTTAGTTGCAAGAACAGGAAAACAGATTATTATCTGAATGGTGGCCGATTAGGAAAAGGGGAGGTGCAACGAGACCTGGGTGTCATTGTACACCAGTCATTGAAGGTGGGCATGCAGGTACAGCAGGCGGTGAAAAAGGCAAATGGTACGTTGGCATTCATAGCAAAAGGATTTGAGTACAGGAGCAGGGAGGTTCTACTGCAGTTGTACAAGGCCTTGGTGAGACCGCACCTAGAATATTCTGTGCAGTTTTGGTCCCCTAATCTGAGGAAAGACATTCTTGCCATAAAGGGAGTACAGAGAAGGTTCACCAGATTGATTCCTGGGATGGCAGGACTTTCAGATGAAGGAAGACTGGATCGACTAGGCTTATACTCACTGGAATTTAGAAGATTGAGGGGGGATCTTATTGAAACGTATAAAATTCTAAAGGAATTAGACAGGCTAGATGCAGGAAGATTGTTTCCGATGTTGGGGAAGTCCAGAATGAGGGGTCACAGTTTAAGGATAAAGGGGAAGCCTTTTAGGACCGAGATGAGGAAAAACTTCTTCACACAGAGACTGGTGGATCTGTGGAATTCTCTGCCACAGGAAACAGTTGAGGCCGTTTCATTGGCTATATTTATGAGGAAGTTAGATATGGCCCTTGTGGCTAAAGGGATCAAGGGGTATGGAGAAAAAGCAGGTACAGGGTTCTGAGTTGGATGATCAGCCATGATCATACTGAATGGCGGTGCAGGCTCGAAGGGCCAAATGGCCTACTCCTGCACCTATTTTCTATGTTTCTATGTTTAGTCCCACATTACCTGATGTTCTTATCGAAGAAAAATCAATATCAGTCTTAGGAACTGTAATTCCCCCATTTATAACAAACTCCATTACTGACCCCATGTTCCTTTCTCTCACCTCACAAAAATGTGTCAATCTGAGATTTGAGCACTTCAATTTACCCAGATTTCTCAGCCTTTCAACAGTTGGAATTCAAAATTTCTATTAACCTTTTTATCAAATGCACTTTCTAAACGGGCTAGCTCTAATTTCAAGATTATGTCCTAGATTCCCCAGCAAATGAAAGTTTCTCAACTCTATCAAATTTCTTCTTTATTTTAAACACCTCAACCAGATCTCACCTTTACTTTCTGAACTCAATGGAAAAACCAGCCAAACTATATAATCCGATAATACAATCCTTACATCTCAGCCTCATTCTGGTGAAAGTGTGGCGCAGGGCATTTTATTTTTCCTGGGACTGTTTGTGAAATGATTTAATGTTCCAGATAGAGTGTGACCATAAGCCTGGGGCAACAGCTGTAGTCCAGATCCTTCAAGAAAAATGCCAACTTACCAAAAAGCACTTCAGTCAGTTTGGTTTGTTCTTCTCCATGAAAGCTTAGAACAATGCATGGGAACTTGGACCACATTATCCAGGACACGCTGTTGATATGCACCAAGGCAACATGATCCTTATCACACATTACCACAATGGGGGGAAGGTATGGTAAATCAATGATGTACCTGCATGCTTGGTTTCTTGCCACAGTCCAAAGACGTACCAGTTAGCAGGTTAACTGGTCATTAGAAATTCTCCTATGATTGGGCTCGTGTTAAGTAGGTGGGTTGCTAGGTTGGGCTGGTAAGGCATATTCCACTCTGTATCTCTAAATAAAAGTAAATACAACAAACCATCCCCTGCTCTAAAATAATTCCCCACAAAACCTTTTTCCCAGCTCTCCAGAACACTGAAACACACCGGACTGACACCTTACCCTGATTCTGGGATCCTCACAACAATATGCTGCTGGTTCTGACTCCTCCCACCAGGAATCCTCAAAACACACCACAAGACCTCCTAACTCCAATCCTTTCCCCAACTATTAGCTTATCCTTCCCACAGTACCACTTTCATTCGTCCTCCCTGCAAAGTCACCATATCTGAATTTACTGTGTTTCCCCACAACTGCAACAGCCAGAATTATTCCCCATCACCACCATGAACTCAGTGTCAGTCTCCTATAACACCCCAGTCAAATACAAACACAGAAATTTCTCCACCCCCTCTGGTCTTCTCCTATCATTTCGCATTTCCCCCTCCCCTTCCTACTTTCAAATCTCTTACTACCTTTCCTTTCAGTTAGTCCCGACGAAGGGTCTCGGCCCAAAACGTCAACAGTGCTTCTCCCTATAGATGCTGCCTGGCCTGCTGTGTTCCACCAGCATTTTGTGTGTGTTGCTTGAATTTCCAGCATCTGCAGATTTCCTCATGAATGTTGCAGGGGTATTTGGTTAAAAAAAGGGTATTCTAATTTCTTAAGTTTTATCTGCCCTTCTATTAAAAAAGATTCATAGCCTGCATTGGTGGACTATGAAAATATGAATCTGGACAATCTATAACACACGGAAGTCTATTTACTTCTACAGGTTCCAGAACTAAACAGATCCACTGAGATAATTATCCCATCCAAGAAGCGCAGGTCTTTCTTCCTGTGCATTTGTGACAATTACATGGTGGAAAGCATTAGTTGCTACAATTTGGTTTTAACTGAACGGTGCTAATACCAGATCTACCAACATGATTGCTCTGATTCTATTTCCCTCTCCAGCTCTAAATCAGTATTCCTACTTAAAAGAGCTTTGCAATTCTATTTTTGTACCTTTTATGTGCCTTGGTAATATTCCATATCTCAATATTTCCGGATGAAAAAAACTTTTATTTTTCCCCTTATCTTTCCTCGCTTGACAATAAAGAGTCTCAGTCAGTATAATTCTACTAGTCAACAAAATTATGGAAACAAGTTTTCGCTATTTAACCTTTGTACTCCACTATGTTTCATTCTTCTGGTGACCTTTCTTAAAATCCATGAAAGAGAAACTGGATCAACGCAGAGTAGGGCAGTATTCATCCTTGTGCCCCACCCAAAGTATTTGCTCCAGACGCAAACTTCTGGCGGCTCAATGGGCAACAGTGAGTTAATTCTAACCAACAGTAGCTACAGTAAAGACCAGACACTCACACTTAGACTGTAAGGATATTTTACTAACACTCGTATTTCTTCAGCTTCCTGGATCCTCGTCTACCTTGCATTGAAATTGTACACAACATTTTTACTTCAGAATTGTTCTACATACTCTCGATATTCCTTACAGCCAAATAACATATCTTATATTTATACTATACTCAAATTCATTTATTTATCACATGACCATCAAAACATACAGTGAAATGCGGCATTTGCACTAACAACCAATGTAACCTAAGAATGAGCTGGGGGTAATGCAGAAGATCCCAAGGTTAAGTGATTGCTTTCAAATTCATTAAGCAGGTTAAAAGTTCAAAAAGCTAATAGGTTTTTACACCTCCTTTGGCCTCTCCAGTATATATCTTTTAGTAAAATTAGTAAATTTATAGTATGGAAGTGATTGCTGATGCATTAGTTGGGACAGTTTACTATAACAGATAGACAACTTGTGGTTTTTTATATTAGTTATTAGCCTAAGTTCAGTGGTAGCCTTTGAATCATAAAGTCACAAATTCATCCTAATTTATATAAGCAGGTAATCTTGGATGACGAGAAGTATTGTCAGTTGTGCCACTTTTTAGATAAGCGTTCAACTAAAATTTGACAAGAGGCTTAGGAAAAGCAAAATACTGTGACAATCTACTACTACTTTCTGGCTTCTCCCACAAAGCCAATGTCAAATCCAATTTACTCCCTCATCTTGAATGCAAAGCGACTGAACCCTCTTGACTAACCTTTCATGCAGGACCTTGTCAAATGCCTTGCTAAAGTCCAGGTAGACAACATCCACTGTCTTGCCTTCATCATTTTTCCTGGTAACTTCCTCAAAAAACTCCATAAGATTGGTTAGACATGACCTACCACACACAAAGCCACATTGACTACTTTAGTAGTCCATGTCTAACCAAATACTTATATATCTAGTCCCTTAGAATACATTCCAATAACCTTTCCACTACTGATGTCAGGTTTACTGGCCTATAATTTCCTGGTTTACTTAAGAGCCTTTCTTAAACAGCAGAACAACATTAGCCATCTCCAATCCTCTGATCTTCCAGAGGACCAATTTCGTCCCTTGCAATCCTTTAGCTCTTAATAGTTCTGTAAAATTCCTTAGGATTCTCCTTCACTTTGTCTGCCAGGGCAAACTCATGCCTTCTTTTAGCCTTCCTGATTTCTTCCTTAAATGTTCCCTTGCATCTCTTACACTCCATAAGCACCACATTTGTTCCTACCTGCCTATACTTGTTGTGCACCTCCCTTTTTTTCTTAACCAAGGCCTCAATATCTCTTGAAAACCAAGGTTCCCTACACCTGTTCTCTATACCTTTTATTCTGACAGATACATACAAGCTTTGTACTTTCAAAATTTCACATTCGAAAGCCTCCCACTTACTCAAGAACACCTTTGCCAGAAATCAGCCTATCCCAATCCACACTTGCCACATCCTTTAAGACAACCTCAAAATTGGCCTTTCTCCAATTTAGAATCTCAAACCACAGTCCAGACCTATCTTTTTGCATAGTTACTTCGAAACTAATGGCATTGTGATCGTTAGATGCAAAGTGTTCTCTCACCCAAACTTCTGTCACCTTCCCTGTCTCATTCCCTAATACCAGATCAAGTATTGCAGACTCTCTCATTACAACATCCACATACTGATTAAGGAAACTTTCTTAAACACATTTCACCAAGTCTATCCCATCTAGTCCTTTTACAGCATAAGAGTCCCTGTCAAAGTTAAAATCACCTTTTTGAACAACCTTGTGTTTCTTGCAACAGTCTGTGATATCTCGAGAGATTTATTCCTCTAAATCCCTCGAACTGTTGGTAGTCTGTAACATAGCCCCATTAATGTGGTCATACCTTTCTTATTACTCAGTTCCATCCATAATGTCTTACTAGACAAGTTCCCCAGTATTTCCTGACTGAGCACTGACATGACGTTTTCACTGACAACCCTCGTCTTTTTATTCACCCCCCCCCACCTGTCCCTTCGAAAGCAATGGGACCCTGAAATATTGAGCTGCCAGTCCTACCCCTCCTGCACACCAAGTTTCACTAATGGCTTCAATATCATATTGATTCATGTTATCATTGTCATAAATGGCTACTCTAGCAGAGGATAAATTTGTATGTGCGAAGAGGTTACAAGATATTCCAAGACATTTCTCAGCTGAAGTTTAGTGGAACAGAGGTGGGGAGGGGCTCTAATTGAAATCTATCGAATATTGAAAGGCCCAGATAGAGTAGATGTTGAGAGGACGTTTCCAATATTAGTGGATGCTAGGACCAAAGGGCACAGCCTCTGAGTTTTTGAGGTGTATTGTACAACCTTTATACTTATACTGACACAACACATCTGCTTATTTATTCTTCCTGTCGTTTGTGAGAGCTTCTTGCATGTAAATATCCATTCTATGCATTAAATTTCAGAAGGAGTTTCCTGTGAACTACTGAAAAATGTTGACAGAAAGAGGAAGATGGTCAGTAATGGGTGGCCTGGTATCAATCATGCTGGTGAAGAGATTTTGTCTGAAACTGGAAGAAACCTCCAGATGGAATAAGTAACATTATCTAATCTTCCACTCCAGAATTCCTCAGGTAATAAAACTATACTTGCATCAATGACACATCATACATGCATCTAATGAAGGGGTATTGCAGGGGGAAAATAGATCACATCACCAATAAGCGGTGAAGCAAAGCATCAACCTGAAATATTATCACTCTTCTCTCCACAGGTTCTGTCTGTTTCCAGCATTTCATCATTTTTGTTATTAATGTCCTAAAGAACTCTGTGCAATCACCATTCTGCTATTCCAAAATTCAGAGAGCTGCAGAATAACTTTAAATTCGAATTCTTATGGAATTTTTTTTTTCTTATTGAATAGCTCTTTTGACAGTAATAAAGGAGAAAGGAGCACATGATAAAAAGATAGAAGAATCTCCCAGACGTAACAGCAGACAACACCTCGTTTTCCGTCTGGGCGGCCTCCTACCTGGTGATGCTGATTTCTCCTTCCCCCATTCCTCCATTCCGCACTCTGATCTTTTACCCCTTCTCACCTGCCTATCACTTCCCCCTGGGTCTGCTCTTCCTTCTCTTTCTCCCATGGTCCATTCTTGTATCCTATCAGATTCCTTCTCCAGCCCTTGACCTTACCCACCCACCTGGCTATCACCTTCCAGCTAGACTCCTTCCCCTCATCCCACCTTTTTATTTGCTGTTTTCCCCCTTCCTTCTCAGCACAAAACATCGACTGTTTATTCATTCTCAAAGATGCTGCCTGAACTGCTGAATTCCTCCAGCATTTTGTGTGTGTGTGTGTGTGTGTGTGTGTGTGTGTGTGTGTGTGTGTGTGTGTGTGTGTGTGTGTGTGTGTGTGTGTGTGTGTGTGTGTGTGTGTGTGTGCGTGCGTGCGTGCATGTTGCTCCAGCAGACATGTCCTTAATACATAAGGACCTTAAAGAAATTGCTATTATTGAAAAATCAGTATAGAAGAAATAAAAGGACCACCCTATTTACCTACGCTGCCTTCTGTAGGGATTTGGGATATATAGACATATGCCAGGATCATTCCATTCCTCAATACACCCTTAGGGCCCTGCAATTCACGGTGTATGACCTATCATTAATAGGTTTTAATGCATCGTCTTGTTCTTACTGGAATTAAATTTCATCTGCCATTTGCTGCATAAATTAATACTGCTCTGAAACCCATGACTATTCTCCCCTTGACACCACCGCCAATTTTCACACGGTCTGCAAATGCAACAATTGTACATTTTATATCCAGATCTATCAAGCATATGGCAAAGAGTAAGAATCTCAACACTGAATCCTTTCAACCACCATTGGTCAACACACACAAATTGTTGAGGAAGCCAGTCAGTCAGGCAGTATCTGGGGAAAATGAACAGTTGATGTTTCATACTGAGCCCTTTCTTCAGGACGGAACAGTTGACATTTTGGGTCGAGACTCTTGGTCTCGGCCTGAAACATCAACAATTCATTTCCCTGCTACCTGACCTGCTGAGTTCCTCCAGAATATTGTGTGTTGCTCCCAATTCCTAGGATCTGCAGACTCTTTTGAGGTCTACTCCTATATCAATTCTTAAGCTCTTAAAACACTCAATTCATAATTATAGAACTTGTTTTAACAAAATTTTACTGCAGAAATGTATGAAGCATGCAGATATGATTAAAACCCTGCTTGAAATCTGGTTTTTGCTCATTCCAAACTTAGCAAAATGCAGCGATATCTTGACACCCTTGAAGAGGTTCTTTCTTACCGAGATTAGAGGAAGCTCGTCCCTCTGCCGCACGGTCCTTCTGGTTCTCTGCGATGCTCAGCTGTTGTTCATGATACTGCTTCGCCCTCTCCAAATCCTGCATGCAGCGAGCTGCATGCCCCAACCCCGCATACGCTCTCATCTCGATGGCCTTCTCGCCTAGCTCCTGTGCTAGCTCCAGCACGTGGTTGTGGTAGGACATTGCTTTGTCAAAGTTTCTCCTGTAATGATAGGCACTGCCGAGGTTGCTGTAGGCCCGTGCTTCCTCTCTCTTGTTGCCCAATTCCTTCGCAATTCTGAGATGCTGCTCATGGCATTCTACTGCATTTTCAAAGTCGCCCATTGCTATGTAAACAGCTCCCATATTGCCTAGTTCTCTGGCTTCTGAGAGTTCGTCTTTGGATTGTTTAGCTAGAAGAACACACTGTTTGTGACTGGCCAGTGCATTTGGGTAGTCTCCAATGGCCGTGTAGACATGACCCAGGCTGCTCAATGCTGACGAGGCTGCCTGCAATATAGAAAATAAAACTTCATTCAAAGGCACAACAAAAGTAGCTTCATATTGTGTACCATAACAACTGATACAAATCAGCAATTAGGCTGTCTGGTGCATAGATCGTTTGAGAAATCTATTTGAGATCAATCTCTTTCAAATAGTTATTTTGAGACAGACTTTGCTATAAAATCTTTCATTTCCTGGTATGTGGGGCTTGAGGTTAAATGAGATTTCAATCGATGCTGCCACAAAAGGAAAAAAAAATTGCTTGACATATGTAAGTGATGATAAACCTGATTCTGATCTGGGTCTCTATTGTGGACTGAGAGTGGGAAGGGGGCAGGGAGAGAAGAATCGTGGTTGGGAAAAGGGGAAGGAAGAGGACCGGGAGTGGGATGCACCAGATAAACATTCTGTAATGATCAATAAACCAATTGTTTGGAATCAAATGACCTTGCCTGGTGTCAGAGGGCTGGGTGTATCAGCACCACACTAACTCCCCCAGCCCTTGGCACTCTGCCACCTGTCCCACACCATTCCTGCAGGGCTGCACCCTCACCATTCCCAACAGTCTTCACTCCCGCCAGATATACAAACTTCCTTTCCCCTCCACGCTGACAAATACAGTACTGTGCAGAAGTCTAGCTATATATATATATATATATATATATATATATATATATATGTGCCTAAGACTTTTGCACAGTACATACACACACACACACACACACACACACACACACACACACACACACACACACTCTCTCTCTCTCTCACTCAATTATTTATTTAATATTTACATATCAGTGTCTGCTAGGAGTTATGCAAAGCACCAGGAGATATGAAAACGTGACAAAAGTCACACTTACTGGAAAAAAGTTAAAACTAGGGATCCAAGAACAGTGTTTTACATCTAGGAATCACATTTCCTATCGCAACTACAACAGCTGTTCTAACCTCTTAGGTAAGCTTGGCAATGCACAAAGTCTGTTTTCAATTTTGAATGAACGTTTACATTAATTCATAGACATCTAGCTCCAAAAACTGACCGACCTTGATCAAGTTTAAAATATTTGTTCTGTATTTAATATTTCAATAATACTCAAGTAATCTTGCATATATATATTGTTTGATTAAGCATTCTTGTTTGTTTGAATAATTCATTATGGGTTATATACATAAACATGTTATTTCCATATGTCATCACGCTACTACACGATACATGCGCTCTTCACTTAAAGTAAGCTCAAAGTTTGACTCCCGTAGATTCCTTTCAATTAGTTTAATGTTTTGAAGTCACAAAACGTAACCATATTATCTGCTAATAAGATCAAATTCCAAATTCTAACAGAACAAGCAGGCAAGAAATGCAAGAATCAGGGTTTCATGGATCAGACTGCAAGGGCTACTGTCTGTAAATGGTTCTTGGGTAACAGTATGGGCAGCAGTACCCATGGGTTTGTTACGGGTGTCCACGAAGAAGGGTCTTGGCCTGAAGCATCAATTCTTTAAGTCTATCCATAGACGCTGCCTAATCGGCTGAACCCCTCCAGCATTTTGTGTGTGTCATGTGTCTCAGGATTCAGGAGATCAGCAGCCTGGGAACAGATTTATTCTGTCCATAAGCTTTGTACCTTTTTGTCAATCTCCTTAGCAAGTTAATTATGCTACAAAATATTTGCCAAAGTAACAGATTAATTTTGGACATTAGCTAAGTGCTGTGAGCAATGCCAATATTTAAAGGCTTCCATGATCTAAAGAAAAATTCTAATGGAAAGATGAATTTTGCATGGAACATTTGCTATAAAAGTTCTCCCAATAGCAAAGTATTTCCTACCCTTAACATTCATAACTTAGCTGCCTCCTTGAAAATCATTAATGCAAGGAACTTCAATGCTGGCGATCTTGGGAATACAGTTACAGATTATATTGGATGAAAGAGGTGAGATGTCACTGACATATGAACTCTGTTGATAAGCAGCAAATCTAATAGGGAGCAGCACCTAATATGTCCAAAGTCAAGATAGCTTTGAGGCCTAGCTGCATCAGCGACTGGGCAATGACTACATACACATTTGCAGGAAAAAACTGGATATTAGGTGTTTTATGGAATGAAATTATCACCAGAAAAAGCAAACAAGCCATTAAAAGCAATTACACTTATACAGCATCATTTAGATCCCAACCTCCAAGAGGACCACAACCTTGTTGTGGTTTGGGGGCTTGTGTGCCTCATTGTCCCAGAGAACTACGTTGGCTGGAGTCAGGGCTTTATGCTTTGGCTCTTGGTAAAGTAACCCATGCCAAGCAGGTCAAAGGATAGATACCAGACTAAGAGTGGTCCACCGGTCCTCAAGGCTAACAACCCTGACTGACATCTGAGTGCAACGGTATTCCTGAGTCTCTACCTGGGTCTTGCATAACCGATTAGCAGTGAAAACCCAGAGGGAACTACTGGCATGATGAAGGTAGCTCTGAATGCCACCAGAGATGGAGGACCTTCATTGCTGCCCTAAACGCCAGTGGGGTAATGGGCAGAGAGCAAGTTTTACATCCCAAACACTTCTGATGCAACGTGAATTATTCTTGAAGTGTCTGCAGTGTCTCAGTGCAGAAAAAGGGGTAAAAATACACTGAAAAATATATCTGCCGTTGTAACATTTCAGATTGTATACAGACATGTCAATGCATTTTACATTGCCTCCATTGGAATGAATTTCATTGGTAGAGTACATTGTGCTGATGATTATTGTCTTTTAATAATGTTGCATGTAGCTAGGATGATGGAAATATGCCACTAATTGTATTCAAAAAGCTTCTATAGGATACTTTATATCCACCTGAGAGGGGAAACATTTCAACTGTGCAACATTCACATTGTACTAACCAGGAGCACTGGCATTTCTCCTCTCTTCTGTAGGACTACAGTCACAGAGTGATAGAAAAGTACAGCACAGAAACAGGCCTTTCAGTCCATCTATCTCATGACAAACCATTTAAATACCATGATCCCACTGACCCACACCCAGAGCATAGCCCTCCATACCCTTCCCATCTATGTACCCATCCGAACTTCTCTTAAACTTTGAAGTCAAGCTCGCGTGCACCACTTGTGCTGACAGCTCGTTCCACACTCTCACAACCCTCTGAGTGAAGAAGTTCCCCTCATGTTCCTATTGAACATTTCACCTTTCACCCTTAACCCATGACCTCTAGTTGTAGTTCCACCCAACGTCAGAGGAAAAAGCCTGTTGCATTTACCATATCTATACCCTTCATAATTTCATATACCTCTATCAAATCTCCCCTCGATCTTCTATACTCTAAGGAATACAGTCCTAACCTATTCAATCTTTCCATATTACTCAGGTCCAGTCCTAGCAACTTCCTTGTAAACTTTCTCTGTACTCCTTCAACCTTACTTACATCTTTCTTATAGGTAGGTGACCAAAACTGCACACAATACTCCACATTAGGCCTCGCCAATGTCATATACAACTTTAACATAACATACCATTTCCTGTACTTAATACTTTGATTCATGAAGGGCAATGTGCCAATAAACTTCCTTTATGACCCTATCTACCTGTTCGGACACTTTCAATGAATGATGGATCTGCATTCCCAGATTCCTTTGTTCTACCACACTCCTCAGTAGCCTACCATTGACTGTAAACCATAAAGACCTTAAATTTGTATTGAATCTAACTTTGACTCAAACCATTTTGAATCCATTCCCTGTGTGCATACATTTAATAACAAAACTCATTCTGATGCATCCATTATATACACTTACAAAGTTTTTAACACTTCCCACTGAATAGAATATCCAGTCAGGGGTTTACCTGAATATCTAGATTCATGTCTAGGAGATATCCAATTGTTCTTTTGAATATTGCATACATGGCAAAATAAGTCTCCTCTGGAAATATCAGTATAATGCAGGATTGCAACAACATTATTCCTCATTGTATGCTTATTTCACATTTCCATTTTTTTGGTTCAGATTAAACTTACTGTAGCATCTGTAAAGTATTTCTGAATGCACTATGCACATATTTGTCAAGGTTCCATTAAATTTGCAAGGGCAGTGGTTGCCAACCTAGGCTGTGTGGCCTCTCCATGGATTAGGGGACTCCAGGGTGCAGTGGGGCAAGAGGAGACATGTAAGGACTTTGCTAACTGAGGGTCCTTGCAGTTTTAATACAATTAATCTTAAAATGAATCTTCTCAAGAGAGTAAGAATAAATTGCCTTGAATGGGAAGTTCTACAAAGAGTGGTGGATATGGCCCAGTCCATCACGGGTAAAGCCCTACCTACCATTAGCACGTCTACATGAAATGCTTTTGCAGGAAAGCAGCATCCAACATCAGGGACCCCCACCATCTATGTCATGCTCTCTTCTTGCTGTTGCCATCAGGAAGAAGATATAGGAGCCTCAGGACTCACACCACCAGATTCAGGAACAATTATTACCGCTCTTAAACCAAAGGGGATAACTTCGTTCAACTTCATTTGTCCCATCATTGAAATTTTCCCTCAACCTATCGGCTCATTTTCAAGGACTCTTCCTCTCATGTTCTCAATATTGATTGCTTATTTATTATTATTTCAACACAGCACACAACGAACAAACAATTTATTTCTTCCTTTCTGTATGAGCACAGTTTGTCGTCTTCTGCACACTGGTTGAACACCCAATTTGGTGAGGTATTTCATTGATTCTGTTATGGTTATTATTCTATTATGGATTTACTGAGCATACTTGCAAGAAAATGAATCTCAGGGCTGTATGTGGTGACATAGATGTACTTTGATAATAAATTTACTTTGAATTTTAAAATGAAAATATACTTGGCATATGAGGTGCCCAGCTGTCGGACTGCTCAGAATTCCTGGGAATCCCCAGGACAGTACCAAACCTTAGTAGGAGCAACACTGACATCACTGGGGCCTTGGGGAAGGTTGGAGGGGGTGGAATGTTTCACTAGATCTGATCAAGTGGGGCAAAGAGCAAGAGGACTTGAATCTGTGAGCAGCAGTTGATGTTTCAGTGCTGGCAAGCTTAAGAGTGCCACAAATCGTACTGGTGGTGATTATAAATGGGATATTTGATGCAATATGACAGGACATATGGCAAAATATTGGATGATAACCAATGTGAATATATAATATTAGTGTGTACAGATGAATCCCACAGGACATGTGCAACTCCAATGAACTGTATTTCTCAAGGATATTTAGAATCATGAAGCTCCTAAATTTCTCAGTTTGCATTGGTTCTGTTGTATTTGGCAAATCGTCATGGATTTAAAGGAACTTAAGTACACAATAGAGTTCTTGGCCAGGGTGAATATTACCTGCAGGGAGCAGGGACTGTTGAGAGCATCCTTTCCCCACCTTCCTACTCAAAATCAATTACATGTTATGTCATACTAAACAAAACCAGTTGAGTACTGCGGCAAATAAGTCCCTCAGTATCAGAGTTCAGAATTCCCCTTCCAGATCAGATTTTTATATGTAAAAATGAAGATATCTTTTTACAGATTCTCTGATTATTTTCCTCTCACTTTCTCCTCTATTCATGTTATCTGCCTCTCCCTCACTTTCTCCTCGAGATACAATTTTACCTGTCCACTCGATCACTGTGCAGAAGACAAGGGAGTGAGTATCAGCGCGGTTGTTCAATTTTAGAGAGCATTTCAATCAGCCTTCCCTCTCTTACTGGGCAGAGAGCTCTAGGATTTATGGTTGGGAATGGCAATTCATTTCCCAATAAGATGGGATGTGAACTAGAAGTAATTTTCAGATGTTCTCAAGCATCTCTCCTTTGTGGTAGAGGTCGTGAGCTTGGATGATGCTGTCAGCGAAGCCTGGATGAATTTAAGTTTGGCTGGGTAGCATAGCAGTTAGCATAACACTATTATAGCTCCAGCTGCCCACGTTCAACTCTGCCGCTATCTGTAAGGAGTTTGTACATTCTCAATGTGACCATGTGGGTTTCCTTCAGGTGCTCCATAGAGTCATGGAGTCATAGAAAACTACAGCACAGACACAGGCTCTTTGGCCCATCCAGTCCATACTGAACCATTTAAACTGCCTAATCCCATCCACCTGCACCCAGACCATAGTCCTCCATACCCCTCCCATCCATGTACCTATTCAAATTTGTCTCGAACGTTGAAATCGAAATTGTATCCACCACTTGCGCTGGCGGCTCATTCCACATCCTCACCACTCTTTGAGTGAAGAAGTTTCCCCTTTTGTTCCCCTTAAACATTTCACTTTTCACCCTTAACCTATGACCTCCTGATGTAGTTTCACCCAACCTCAGCAGAAAAAGCCTGCTGGCATTTACCCTATCTATACCCTTCATAAGTTTGCATACCTCTATTAAATCTCCCACCAATCTAGGGAGTTAAGTTCTCCAGTTTCCTCTTGCATTACAAAGACGTACGGGTTATAGGTTAATTGATCATTTCAGTGTAATTAGGCGGTACAGACTCATTGGGCTGGAAGGCCCTGTTACCATGCTATACGTCTAAAATAAAATCTAGTAACAGCAGTGTATTTTGTAGATGGTACAGTGTGTCAGTGCTGGAGGGAAATAAGTGCCTATGGAGGTGAATGGGATGCAGGTAAAGCAGATGCCTTCTCCTCCGAGTGTTGCTGAAGCTGTACTCAAGCAGGCAATTAAAGAGAATTCCAATACGCTCCGAACCAAGAAATTTTGTCTCTCAGGAGGCAAAAGGCGCTCCCAGCCTTTGACCTGCACTAGTATCCACAAGATACAGCTGATGAACTTCTGGTCAATGCCACTTCACTGCCCAAACACTGATGCTGGTAATTGCAGGGGCTCAGGGTGAGTGTTAAAACCTTTCAGTGTAAAGAATCAGAATCACAGTCAGAATCAGGTTGAATATCACTGGCATATGTTGTGAAATTTGTTGTCATACGGCAGGAGTACAGTGTGTTACATAATAATAAAAACTGTAAATTACATTAATAACTATTTATTCTGTATATTTATAAAGTTAAAAAAGTTAAAGGTTAAAGTCTGCGGATGTACCGTGGAGAGCATTCTAACTGGCTGCATCACTGTCTGGTATGGGGAGAGGGTGCTACTGCACAGGATTAAAATCAGCTGCAGAGAATTGTTAACTCTGTCAGGTCCATCATGGGCACTAGTCTCTGTAGTATTCAGCTCATCTTCAAGGAGCGATGCTTCAAAAAGGCGGCATCCATCATAAAAGATCCCCACCTTCCCATGGCATGCCCTTTTCTCATTGTTACCATCAGAAAGGAGATACAGAAGCCTGAAAGCCCACACTCACCACTTTTGTACTACTTATTGAATTTAATTATTTATATATACATGTACTTCACTTACTGTAATTCACAATCTTTTCTCTATTATCATGTGTTGCATTGTACTGCTGCCGCAAAGGCAACAAATTTCACAACACATGCCGGTGACGTTAAACCTGATTCTGATTAAATAAGTAGTGCAAAAAGGGGAAAAAAAGTATTATGGGTTCAATGTCCAATCAGACATCAAATGGTAGACAGGAAGAAGCTATTCCTGAATCGTTAAGTGTGTGCCTTCAGGTTCCAGTACCTCCTTCCTGATGGTAGCAATAAGAACAAGGCATGTCCTGGGTGATGGGGGTGGGGGTCCTTAATGATGGATGCCGTCTTTTTGAGGCACTGCTCCTTGAGGATGTCCTGGATGCTGGGGAGGCGAGTGTCCATGATGGAGCTGACTGAGTTGACTATTTCCTGCAGCTTATTTCAATGCTCTGCAGAAGCACAGCAGACGGTGGTTCAAAGAATAGATAGATTTTCTGTTTCTGGAGAAAATGACAACCCAGCTCTATGATGTGAATGTCACTAGTTACTGTATGTCCACATCTGCACATTGTTTCATGCATGTATAGACTGTCTCTGCAAATGGAGTGAACATTTCTGTCATCTGCAAATCTCCTCACTTTCAATCTTATGATGAAAGAAGATCACAGGTGAAGCTGCTAAAAGACTGCTCTGGTTATCTTTTGGAAGATTCACTCTGCTTATATCTGCAATAGAGATTGGAAATTAAACTGCACTGACAATCTTACAGGGCTGCCAGGATTCTAAGCAGGTTAAGTGAGAGAGCAGGGAAGTGTCATCTGAATTATAGGAAGAGTAACTGTGAATTTATCCACACTGGTAGAAATAAAAAGGCAGAGTGCATTGATAAATGTTGATATGTAAAGGAATTTTGTCCATAAATCACAAAATGTTAATATTCACAGGCTATAAGATATAGAAACAGAACTCAGCCTATTGACTATCATCTGCCATTCAATCATGGTTGATTTTTCTTTCAACTGTTCTATCATGTTTTCTCCCCATAACCCTTAACCACCTTACAAATCAAGAAGGTATGAACTCTTTTCTTAAATAAACTCAATGAACTTGCCACCACAGCCCTCTGTAGCAATGAACACCACAGATTCACCACCATCAAGCGTAAGAAATTTCTCCTCACCTCAGTTTTAAAGGAATATCCCTTTACTTTGAGGATGTGCCCTTAGATCTTTGACTCTCCAACACAGAAAATAATTAAGATGGATAACTATATTCTTGTCCTCGATGAATTACAAAGGTACCTCTGGTGACCACATCTGACACCCTCCAGATAGATTTGCTCTCTTGACCCAAGACAGAATAGAGAAGTTGCAAAAAAGTTTTACTAGATTAATTCATAAAGTGGAAAATGTATTGACTCAAGAGGAATTCAGTAGAGTGTCCATATATTTTTGTTAGCTCAGAAGGTGACCTCATTAAAATGTATATAGTTCTTAGATTGGGTGGCAGGGTGGAGCTACGTCTGTACCAAAGGAGATGTAAAGCGTTCCTTCCCTCTGCAGGTCATCCTTGGGCAAGCTGTAGCACCTGCTTAGCACCCCCCCCCCCCCCACAACCAATCAGGGTCACATGATGGTCATATGAGCAGCCAGTGCATAATACAAGTCCTCGCTATGCAATCACTGACGCCAGGCAGATAATCTCTGGAGAGTATTGATAATGGCTGGGGTCACCCATCTTGGAAAGACACTGCCCAGAAGAAGGTAAGGGCAAACCAGTTCTGTAGAAAAACTTGCCAAGAACAATATTGCTCATGGATAGACCATGATCGCCCACGGCATACAATAAAGCACATAATGATGACGATGATGATGATAGAAGCCATAGCAGAGTTTTGTGATGAGAGGTGACTCATCTCTGCAGGGAAGTTTATCACTCAAATTCTTATTGTTGGCAAAGGGAAGTGGTCACTTAGGACCGAGGTGAGAAGGGCTTTTCCCACTGCAGAAAAATCAGGATAATCAGCTGGCAAGTTAAGTTCAAGATCAATAGGATTTAAAAACCCAGAAGAATTCAAGGAACATGGACATCAGGCAGGAAGGAAAGAGCTATACAGCCACCATCTACATTTAAAGCTTATATTCTTAATTTCTTGGACACTCAGTCTGAATGAGAACAGTAATAACAATTTTTAGTCAGTAACTAGATATTCGTGTTAAAACAAGTGATTGGGGTCACTTGATTCAGCTGAAATTTAAGCTCGCATATACAAAAGAATTATACAGTTTTCAAAACCCAAATTCCCACACAACAGAATGCTAAATACAAAAAAAAATGGATGCACCTATTCTGCTCAATACAAAATGTTTTTTCCCCATAAAGAGTGCATTAGATTTCTTCTATCTCGTTCCTACCCTAAATTCCCACAAACCTAAAAAACTGGAAACTGTTAGTCACAGCACTTTATCATTTTCCAGCTGAAAGGCTGATTGTTACTAAATCTTTACTAGACTTTCCATTGAGAGACATGGGTTGAGCTGCTTGCTCACTCCATACACCAAAAGCGGAATTACCCAGTGGATGACCTTTTTAATTCCTGTTCCATTCCAACACGTCGGTCGATGGCCTCCTTTTGTGCCAGGATGAGGCCTCTCTCAGTGTGGAAGAGCAACACCTCATAGTCCATCTAGGCAGCCTCCATAAGATAAAGGAGCAGAATTAGGCCATTTGTCCTATCAAGTGTGCTCCACCATTTCATCATGGCTGATCCATTTCTCTCTTAGCCCCAAACTCCTGATCTCTTCATGCCCTCACCAATCAAGAATCAACCAACTTTTACCTTAAATATACACAATGACTTGGTCTCCACAGCTGTCTGTGGCAACAAATTCACAGCAACCTGATGGCAAGAACATCTATTTCATCCTCTGGTAATTTTTTTCCTTCCTCCTTCTCTCTCCTTCCATTCCCAACTCTGATCGCTTACCTCTTCTCCTCACCCGCCTACAACATCCCCCGATGCCCCTTCCTTCCTCCCCTTCTCCCATGGTCCAGCATTTTGTGTGTGTAGCTATAATCTCTGTGGCTTCCCTTTTGGAATTAAGCTGGTTTAGAAGTCGCACTCCAGAGATACACACGTACAATCCAAGCAGATATTTCAGTGCAGCCATGAAACAAAGTCTTACTTTCAGAGCAATGACTTTCAGAGGCAATGTTATATCAAAGAGCCATTTGAAACAGACAGGAGAACACATAGCACCAAGAGTGAATATCAAGGGCCTCTCCTCAACTATGCCCAACCCACAATGGTCAAAGCTGATTTCTTCAACATGTATTGAAGCATTTCTGTTTTCCAGCACCTTCAGTTCTTTTGATTTTAAATATCAAAACATCAGCTGGTCACACCTTCCACTGTGTGGAACCTTATGGTGCAGAAAGCAACCGTTACATAGGAAACACTAGAGTCCGTGTCTTACTTTGCGTTCATTTCCCATGACAAAGGTTTTGGATAATATACAAAATTTATCAGAAATTTTAAAAACTTATTTTTGATTTTCCCTGCACTAAAACACAACTAAATATTTACATTTTTTCCTAATCAAATGGTAAACTCCCAATGAAAACTGCCAATGTATTTATCCTGTGTCAGCAGGAATAAGGCAACATATTTACATATCGTCTTAAAGGTGAAAATTATAGATAGATAGATACTTTTCTGATCCCGAAGGAAATTATAGTGTCACAGTAGCATTACAAGTGTACAGATAGACAAATATTAGAAGAGAAGTAAGAAAGAATTAAAAAAAAGTTACATCCAACAGTCTGACAGGAAGGGGTCATCACTTCCCTGACTATAGGTTGACTTATTATAGACCCTAATGACCGAGGGTAAGAATGACCTCATATAGCGCTCTTTGGAGCAGCGCAGTCATCTTAGTCTGTTACTCAAAGTGTTCCTCTGTTCAGCCAAGGTAGCATGCAGAGGGTGAGAAACGTTGTCCAGAATTGCCAGGATTTTCCATAGCCAGTGCTTTGTTCTACCACAGCCTCCGGTGTGTCCAGTTTGACTCCTATAACAGAGCCAGCCTTTCTAATCAGTTTATTGAGCCTGTTGGCATCACCCACGTTGATGCCACTGCCCCAGCACATCACCATATAGAAGGTTGTACTGGTGACACGTGAAGGAAAGGCCTGCATACTCCAAAGGACCTCAGTCTCCTCAGGAAGTAGAGGTGACTCTGGCCCTTCTTGTACACAACCTCTGTGTTGGTGCTCCACTCAAGTCTGTTGACCAGGTGCACCCCCAGGTACTTGTAGGTCTTCACCACATCCACGTCCTCACCATCAATAGTAACAGAAAGCAGTGCAAACCTAGTCTTCCTAACGTTAATCTGTCAAAATTTTACAACAAGCAGGTAAGCTTTGAGCAACATAGAAAAAGAGACAGGGGTAAAGGAGCAGTGATGAGGTAAGGAAATTAAGATTAGGAAGGGTATTTCTGAATTTAAGGGATATTGAAGGAAACTTTACACCTGCTGCAGAGAAGTGTTCAGATCTTCAGTGCAAGGATTTTTGGCTATTGAGGAGGAATTTTTATGTTGATCATCAGGAGTTAAGGCATTGGCTGCTGTTGGACTATAATGAAGATGTTCATGCGGAAGGGGTATATTCACAGAGGATAGTATGATGAAATGATCAAAGATGGCCTGGTAATCTTGTTCAGGGAACATTCTTGCCTTGCACCAGAATCCAAGGTTCTGCCAGATGTCCAGACATCCTTTCCCAGCCCTTCCCAGAAAATTACAGCAGCAGTTCCAAAGAAATTTCTGGACTAATTACAATCTGATGCATAAATTCTCAGAGGTATACATGCTCTGGGGAAGAGACATAACTATGGGATATATGGAGAAAGAGTTACCAGGTACAATATTTGCTAAGTTCTCCATGGTTCTATGTAATCATGTGATGGGTAACACTGAAAGCTAACAACTAACTGATCAAAGAATTTACATTTCCTTATGACTCACTTCTGAATACACTTGAGTCAATTGCTAGAAACATAGAAAACCTACAGCACAACACAGGCCCTTTGGCCCACAAAGCTGTGCCGAACATGTCCTTAGAACTACCTGTGCTTTCCCATAGCCCTCTATTTTTCTAAGCTTCATGTATCCATCCAGGAGTCTCTTAAAAGACCCTATCGTTTCTGCCTCCACCGCCACCGCCACCAGCCAGCAGTCCATTCCACGCACTCCCCACCCTCTGCGTAAAAAACCTACCCCTGACATCTTCTCTGTACCTACTTCCAAGCACCTTAAAATGACGCCCACAGAATATAAAACATCAAACCACAGAGTCAGTGAAGCGGACAGGAATATTCAGCTTAGTTCAGTTCAGCTCTGTGCTGTTCATTGGCTGCAGGCTGCAAAGCCTGTCTTCCAGGTAAGAGATTTAGAGCAGTCTAAGAGTCAACTTTAGATGGCTCTGAAAAATAGTGAGCAGAAACGGCCTCTCTGGTCTACATTCCCAGTGATTTTAATTCCTTTAGAGTGGCAGGGCAGTAGAGGGTATGAAAGAATTTTTTGAAGCAAAATTACAGAATAATAGAATATGAAGACTGGAAGGTTGAAATTTGTTTTATTTTATTTTGCTTTTATAATAAACTAGAGGTGCATTAAAGACTTTGTGCCCGTCCCAACAATTTTAAAATCCAATTATACAAATCCCTTATTGTTAGGCAAAGACTTAACTGAGAACATTATTCCATCCAGTAATAAACAGGATGACGTATTTCATTCTAAATGTTCAAATTTCAAAGTCAATTTATGATGAAAGTACATATACATCATCCCAAGATTCATTTTATTTTGGGCATTCACAATAAATACAAAGGAACACAGTAGAATCAACGTACAACTCCACACAACAAAGATGGGCAGACAACCAATGTGCAAATTATACAAATACAAAAAAAGAGAAAAAACAAAATAGTACTATATAAGTAAGTAATAAATATTGTGATTATGAGTTGGAGAGTCTTTGAAAGTGAGTCGATTGTTTGTGGAGTCAGCTCAGTGTTGGGGTGAGTGAAGTTATCCACTCTGGTTCAGGAGCCTGATGGTACTGTTCCTGAACCTAGTGGTGTGGGAGCTATGGTTACTGTGCCTCCTTTGCGATGGCAGCAGTGAGAAAAGAACATGGCAACCTGTGCAGCAAGATTATGAAATGGGTTAAAACCACCATATGCTTATGAGACATGAGAAATTCTACAGATGCTGGAAATCCAAAGCAAAACACACAAAATGCTGCAGGAACTCAGCAAGTCAGTCCTGAAGAAGTCCAGCTTATGACGTACTGCTCATCATGTGATGCCTGGTAGATTGAGAATAATCAGGTTTAAACTCATTGATTTGATAAACCAGACAAATGACTTGACAAAATGTTCCATCATTCCTTCTAAGTTGCTGCGGGATGTTCCTCAAAAAATCAGCACTGGAAGTTTGGGTCAAAATAATCAAAATCTTTCCATATATGGATAAAAGTCTAGCCTTGAGTTGTAAACTATAATTTTATAAACCTCACATTACCCAGACAAAATTATTTTCAGATACTAGAAGTTCATAGGTAAACTGTTTTTTTCTTTCTTCCCCAAACCAAGCAAAGAAACTCTGAGTTTGTTTTTATCCAAGTCAGATTCTACAACAGAGCCAGAATGTAACTATTTATGAAACCCTGGTTTGACTCCAGTGGTTAGCCACTGAAAATGTCAGTGAACTGCCAGAAACAGCCATACTTCAGACGGAAGCCAACAAGCAGCATCTAATTATGTGTAGAGCATGTTGTGCGGTGCCATTTCAGAAGAACACGTCAATTTTGATAACCAATTGAGGCTTCAGTAAAAATGAGCAAAAATGAGGGTTATAAAGTTGAACTCTGAATGCACCACTTTTCCAATTTCCACACCAATCCCAAGCTTACCATCAAACCAGCAGACAAAGGGGTGCTGTTGTGGGGTGCGCACTGCCTTACTGAGGCCAGACAGCAACTCTGAAACACATCCCCCTAGCGACCCCTTGAAAAGGACCCCCACTCTGGACCAACACAATCACTGACCTCATCAACTCTGGAGAACTCCCATCCACTACCACCAAATTCATAGTTTTCTTAGCCCGCACTGTTCCTATCTCTTACCCAAGATCCAAAAATGTAACTGAACAGTGAGGCCCATTGTCTCTGCCTACTCCTGCCCTACCAAAATCATGTCCACATACTTTGACTCCATTCGATTCCTGTTGGCTCAGTCCCTTCCCACTTACATCCACCAAACTTCTCATGCTCATGATCTCTCAGTAACTTCCGATTCCCTTGCCCTGACACCCTCATTTTTACCTTGGACGTCCAGTCCCTATACACTTCTATCCCCCATCAAGAAGGCCTCAAAGCTCTCCGCTTCTTAATAAAAGAACCAACCAGTTCCCATCCACCACCACCCTCCTCCGTCTGGCAGAACTGATTCTCACCCTCAGCAATTATCCCTTTGGCTCCTCCCACTTTCTCCAGACACAAGGGGTAGCCATGGGCACCCGCATGGGCCCCAGCCATGCCTGCCTTTTTGCTGGCTATGTAGAACAGACCATGGTTTAAGCCATTCTCCTCTGATCTCTCTCATTAATAAAGTATTTGTACTCTCAGAACTTCCACCCTCTGGACATTTTTTGTTTCTCGCACCATTCTTCGTAAACTCTAGAGACTGCCGTGCATGAAAATCCCAGCAGAACAGGAGTTTCTAAGATACTCAAACCACCCCATCTGGCACCAATGATCATTCCAAAGTCAAATTTGCCTAGATCACATTTCTTCTCCATTCTATTATTTGGTCTGAACAATAAATGAACTTCTTAACCGTGTCTGCAGGCTTTTATGCATTGAGTTGCTGCCAAATGATTGGCTAATCAGATATACGTATCCCACGGCTGCCTGTAAGGAGTTTGTACGTTCTCCCCATGACTGCGTGAGTTTCCTCTGGGTGCTCCGGTTTCCTTCCACTGTCCAAAGACGTACTGGTTGGTAGTTTGATTGGTCATTATAAATTGTCCTGTGATTAGGCTCGGATTAAGTTAAGGGATTGCTGGGTGGCCTGGGTTGAAGGACTTATTCCACACTGTATCCCAATTAATTATTTAATTAAAATTAACAAGCAGGTATACAGGCGTACCTAATAAAGTAGCCACTGAGTGTACATAACTAGATTTTTCACCGACTGTGGAGGATTGGAGTTCAGATTTACCCACTGAGAAGTTTCTCCCAAAATTTCAAGTGCTTCATGATTTCTTGGACAGTACAAAGCTCATTGCAGAGCTCATCCATGTTCCCAGTACTCCAGAGACTGATTGTTGTTACAGCTGCAAGCAAGTTCATGCTGATACTTAAACAATGAATCTTGTACAAGTAGCTGCTAATGGAAAAGTCAAACCATTTCTCCAGATATACCACTTAAGCATCATAAAATCTAGTAAGATCCTTTTGAAAAGCTGGTGGAGATAAAATCTCATTCTAGGATTAAATTCTCAACTTTCTGAACACAGAATTGCAGTTTTCTTTGTTATTGTAGTTCCACATATACTGCAAGAACATGTACACTAATGTTCCCCAAACAGAGCAAAGTATCACTGAACACCGTTAAGTAGATTCTGTGGAAAACAAATGTAAGGCTCAGCTTAGTCAGTTTCCTGATCTTCTTTGCCAATGTCACTCTCAGCAAACATGGATACAAGACAAATAGCTTGCCAAGTATTAATTAATCAATTGACATGTGGGTAATAACTCAACCAATATGTAGGGGCAATTGTTGGACGATGGTACGAAGGTCTGAGTCTGCGATTTACGGAGTGGACTGCAGCTCTCATGGACTCCTTCAGTTTTATGTTTTTATATTCCGTGTTTTCGCCCATTCTTTCTTGTTGTCGTTTGCGTGATTTGTTTGTTTGATTTACCTGAGGGGGTTTGGGGTTTGATGCTCTTGTTGCCGTTTGGGCGATTCGTTTTTTTAGCATGGGTGGGGGGGTTTGACGTTTTTCTTTGAATGGTTTTCTTTGTTTCGTGGCTGTCCGGATATAGCGTACATACTTTGATAATTAATGCACCTTGTACCTTGTGTGGCAGAGCTATAATCTCGGTGTTCACAAACCACTTTTTAAATTAATTTTTGGAATCTGAGCGTGGCTGTTAAGGCCAATGTTACGGGCTCATCTCTAACTGTCCTTGAGAAAGTGAGAACTACAACAATGCTAGTGGTGGTACTTCAATAGTCCTATTGGGGAAGAAGTTTCAGGATTTAGACTCAATGACAATGAAGAGCCGATAGTATATTTCAAAGGCAGGTCTGGAGAGGGACCTGAAGGTGGCAGTGGTCCCAGGCTGCTCTTACTGTTTTTTGGTGATTGAAGTCATGGATTTGGAGGGGAAAACCCATGCAAGTAACTGCTCTGCAATTTGTAAATACTGCACACTGCGGTCACCATTTTTACCAGTGACAGAGGGAATGTTTAAGATAACACACATGTTGGAGGAACTCAGTGGGTCAGGCAGCATCTATGAAAATGAACAGGCAGTCAACGTTTCAGGCCAAGATCCTGCTTCAGGACTGGCAAGGAAGAAGGAAGACACCAAAATAAAAAGGTGGGGGGGGGGGGGGAAAGAGTAACTAGCTAGAAGGTGACAGTTGAAGCCAGGTGGGTTGGAAAGATAAAGGGCTGGAGAAGAAAAAATCTGATGTGAGTGGAGAGTGGACCATAGGAAAAAGGGAAGAAAGAGGGAACCCAGAATGAAGTGATAGGCTGGTGAGAAGAGGTAAAAGGCCAGAGTGGGGAATACAGAGGAAGAGATGATGGGTTGGGGGAAAAATTACCAGAAGGAAAAATCGATATTCATGCCATCAGATTGGAGGCTACTGGAATGGAATATAAAGTGTTGCTCGTCCACCTTGAGGGTGACCTCACCTTAGCACAAGAGGAGGCCATGGGCTGACATGTTGGTCCATGTTTAGGGTGGTTGCCATTCAAGTAGGCTGCTTTGTCCTGGTTGTCAACACTTGGGGATTACAAGAAGTTCATTATTCCATGTGAATATTTCATCATGTGCCTGACTTGTGTTTTGTACATATATCATCAAAAAGATATCAGGAAATCAATCACTCATCATAAGATTACTCAGCCTTTGACCTGGTCCACTCATGTTATTCTTATAGCTAATCTAGTTTAGTTTCTGGTCAATTGTGATCCACAAGGTGGTGAAGAATCAGCATATAGGAGGGAGACTGAAAATTTGGCTGAAAGGTGTCATAACAACAACCTCTCACTGTCGGCAAGGTCATGGACAAATCAAGTCTCCTGATTGTAGACTTCAGGAGAGGGAAACGAAAGGTCCATGAGCCAGTCCTCATCAGAAAGGTGGAGGGGGTTAGCAACTTTAAGTTCCTGGGTGTTACTATTTCAGAGGATCTGTCCTGGACCCACCATGAAAGTGCAATTGCAAAGAAAGCATTTTATTGCCCCTCCTCCCCTTCTTACCCCATCCCTGACATATTTAGTTGTTTGCCTGTTCTCCATCTCCCTCTGGTGCTCCTCCCCACATTTCTTTCTCGTGAGGCCTCCCATCCCATGATCCTTTCCCTTCTCCAGCTCTGTATCACTTTCGCCAATCACCTTTCCAGCTCTTAGCTTCATCCCACCCCCTCTGGTCTTCTCCTATCATTTCGCATTTCCCCTTCCCCCCACTACTTTCAAATCTCTTACTATCTTTCCTTTCAGTTAGTCCTGACGAAGGGTCTCGGCCCGAAACGTCGACAGCGCTTCTCCCTATAGATGCTGCCTGGCCTGCTGTGTTTCACCAGCATTTTGTGTGTGTTGTTGTTTGAATTTCCAGCATCTGCAGATTTCCTCGTGTTTGCTCTTATTCATTTTATTCATTTATTTTATTTTCTCAGGTGTTTGCGGAGATTCAGCATGACATCTAAAACTTCAAAAACTTCCTACAGATGGTTAGTGGAGAGCGTATTAACTGGCTGCATCATGGCCTGGAAGGGAAACACTAATGCCTTTAAACAGACATTCCTACAAAAGGTAGTGGATTCGGCCCAGTACATCATAGGTAAAGCCCTCTCAACCATCGAGCACATCTACATGAAACACTGCCATAAGAAAACAGCATCCATCATCAGAGATCCTCAACTGCCAGGTCATCCTTTCTTCTTGCTGGTGCCATCAGATAGAAGGTACAAGAGCTTCAGGACTCGCACCACCAGGTTAACAGCAGTTTCTACTCCTCAGCCATCAGGCTCTTGAGTAAAAGGGGATAACTATACTCACTTGTCCCATCATTGAAATGTTCCTACAACCAATCATCTCACTTTAAGAAGCCTTTATCTCATTATCTAATGTTTTCATTACTTATTGCTATTTATTTATATTTGCATCTGCACAGTTTGTGTAAAAGACATAAAGTTTTCATTACTTATTGCTATTTATTTATATTTGCATCTGCACAGTTTGTTCTCTTCTGTACGCTGGTTGATCTTTCACTGATCCTGTTATAGTTACTGTTCTATAGATTTGCTCAGTATGCCCACAGGAAAATGACTCTCAGGGTTGCATGTGGTGACATATATGTACTTTGACAATAAAATTTAGTTTGTACTTTGTACTTGCAAAAACTGATGGTGCAGGAGTTAGTGATGGCAACATAATGGAATCTCAAATGAAGATATCTTTCTTGATGGAGATAGTCAATCCCTGGGACATCTATGATACTGTAGCAATGTACTACATACAGAGCTAGAGACAACGACACACAGTCGGTAAGTCGTTTCGAGACTAGTTTATTCAAACTTCGCGGCGCTGGCATTTAATCCCTAGCGTCCGCCCTCTCCGGGCGGAAATGACGTCAGAGGTGCATTACCAAAGTCTCTCCCTGCATGCTGGCTATTTGTGAGCCGGTTCGCCTGCGCAGAAAGTGGGTCGCCACAATACTTGCAAATTATCAACCCATGTTTGTGTGTTGTCTATATCTTGCTGCATGCTGCTGAGAAATAATTCATGAGTTGCAAGCAGAATTAAACATTCTGCAATCATTTTTTTACATGTCCCTTATGATGAAATGAAGCTTATTGAAGAAGCAGCCGAAGATGATTGGGCCAAGGACGTTATCCTGTAGCTTCAACAAACAAAGCCACCTTTCTTTCTGTGAGTTGGAACTTCAATCATCTCAGTGTCTTCCTTCTGAGTCTTCTATTAACTTCAGTTTTACCAAGCTCTTTGAAACAACTTGTGTTCAAACATCACTTGATGCTGAGTGCAGTCACTCTCATCGAATCCTTTACTGCGATCTGCCAAAATGGCCATTTGTCACCTTCATCAGCGATTTAATGTAGTTTTAATGCGCACATCTTTTTGAATGTGCTGGCATATTCCTCTGCCTTATGCATAATGGGTCAGGTAAAATACTATCCTATTTCCCCTCCTCAGGTTCTAAAACAGGAAATCTTTGTGTGTGGGAACTTGAAATTGTTGACAAAATTGGAATAAACCTTAGGTTTAGTGTGTTGTTCCAAAGTTTTCAAATAGAGTATTTCCTATTGACTACTTAATGTAGACAGTGAACAAGAATTAGGCACGCTGTGGACTTTGAAGATTACTCTGGACAACAAAGATTTTGCTTCCTGAATACTTATGTGTGTGTCTTATGGCTTTTGGACTGCTAATCATGGAAATCACCATGAAATTTCCCTATCACACACCACTTTTTAAAATTGCCTGTATTTGTTATTTTAATTCATAATTTAAGTCAGAATAACCTATGCCTAGATTAAAGAAGGCATTTTTGTTGTTCCACAGATCAACTAGGTCATCAACGACAGGCATTTTGAAGAACTTCTAGTGGAACCCGAGAAAAACACATGGAAGGCATTCAATGGTATTGTTGAAACTTTACTTGGCAACTACAGAGCACCAAACTACGTGCAGCTGGTTGACAACGTGCTTCAAGCATACAAAACCATGAGGTGCAACATGTCACTAAAGATTCATTTTCTGCATTCCCATTTTGACTTCTTCCCTGCAAATCTTGGTGCGGTCAGTGATGAGCATTGTGAAAGGTTTCTCCAAGAAACTGCGGTAATGGAGAAACGGTATCAGGGCAACAGGAAACCATCAATGCTGGCTGATTATTGTTGGAATCTCAGACACTGAGCACAAATGAAAAATGAAAATCATCAACAAAACATTTTTAGCTCAGTTGAACTATTGCAAACTGTCGGCACCATCATACAATTAAACACATTATATTCAATAAAAGTTAATGTCTTGTTTCTCCAAATCCCTACATGATACAAGTAGTCTGGAATTATATTTGTGTTCAGCTTGAAGTGGTCTATCATAAACAAAAAAATAATTCTGAGGAAAAAAACTTTCAAAAAAATGTGTTGTCCAGTGTCAATGGTAACCTATACTGGCAGCTGCAGTAGTCTATCTGTTAATCAGGGCTTTGGCTTCTTCACACCCACAGCTAATATTTTTATCAATCATCCTTGGGTACTTTGCAGATGCACAAGGTTCATTTCACGGACCATTACAACTGCTAGTAAATTATTTTGTAGCACACTTCAATAAACACGGCAGAAATAAATTGTGCACCCAAATTTTCTTCAGGTTTTTTGGAAAGGTTTAAGGCAAGGGTTTCATAAGACCCTAAGATATAGGAGCAGAATTGGGCCATTCGGACTATCAAGTCTGCTCTGGCATTTCATCATAGCTGATCCATTTTCCCTCTCAGGCTCAATTTCCTGCCTTCTCCCCGTATCCCTTCATGCCCTGACCAATCAAGGATCTATCAATCTCTGCTTTAAATATATATATAAATATTAAAATCGGACTCCACAGCTGCCTGTGGCAAAGAATTCCACAGATTCACGACTCCCTAACTAAAGAAATTCTCCTCATCTCCATTCTAAAAGGACGCCCCTCTGTTCTGAGGCTGTGTCCTCTGGTCATAGAGTATCCCACTGTAGAAAACATCCTCTCCACATCCACTCTATCAAGGCCTTTCACCACTCCATAGGTTTCAATGATGTCACCCCTCATTCTTCTGAGTTTTAGTGAATACAAGCCTAAAGCCATCAAGCACTCTTCATTCAAACCTGGAATCATTTTTGTGAACCTCATTTAAACCCTCTCCTGGTTCATTCATTCGTTATATGCCGTGTCGTAAGATGTGGGTGATAATGATCTTTCCATGACCATATATGTCCTTGGCAAATTCTTCTACAGAAGTAGTTTGTCGTTGCTTTCTTGTGGGCAGTGCCTTTACAAGACAGGTCACCCCAGCCATTATCAATACTCTTCAGAGATTGTCTGCCTGGTGCCAGTGGTCACATATCGAGGACTTGTGATATGTACCAGCTGCTCATATGACCATCCACCACCTCCTCCCATGACTTCACATGACCATGACCAGGGGGCTAATTAAGTGCTACACCTTGCCCAAGGTAATCTCCAGGCTAGTGGAGGGAAGGAACGCCTTACATCTCTTTTGGTAGGGACGTATCTCCACACTGCCACCCAGACGCAAGGGTATTATTTGGTATTTGGCAGTTTTGCACAAGTTTTTTCAAACTTTACTTGCAAAATGCTGCAGTAACATGTAGAAGCAAAAGTTAGAACACAGAACATGGAACAGCACAGCAGAGGAGCAGCCCTTTCAGCCCCCACTGTCGTGCCAAACTAGATAGTAATCAAATGCCCAACTAAACCAATCCCTTTTGAATAGCCAAAGTCCATTTCCTTCCATTTCAGAATCAGGTTTAATATAGATATAATAATAGTTAAATTAAATAAGTCATGCAAAACAAAATAGTGAGATAGTGTTCATGAGTTCAATGTCCATTCAGAAATCGAGTGGTGGAGGGGAAAAAGCTGTTCCTGAATCGGTGTGTGTGCCTTCAGGCTCCTGTACCTCCTTCCTGATGGTAACAATGAGACGAAGGCAGGTCCTGAGTGATGGGTGTTTTTGATGATGGACTCTTTGAGATGTCCTGGATACTGGGAGGCCAATGCCCATGATGAAGCTGACTGAGTGACTCAATTTCCTGCATTCTGCTGTGCCTATGTAAGAGCTCCTGAATGCCTCAGCACATTGGCTCCAGCACAACCCCAGGAGCACATTGCCTGTGTAGAAAATTCTTGCCCCCACAGATCTCCTTTGAACTTACCCCCTTGAAAATAAGGCTGTTCCCCCCCCCCCCCCCGGTTGCTTATCAATATTACCCAATTTCTCCACGAGGCACAGTGACACTGCAAATAGTACTGCTGCCCACACGACTCTTGCAAGCCGGGTTCGAACCCAACATCAGGTACTGTCTGTATTGAGCTTGAATGTTCTCCTTGTCGGTGGGTGGGATTCCCTAGATCACATGAATTTCCTACACATTCCAAAGATTGGTGGCTTAAATGTTTACTGCAAGGAACCACCAGTGTGGGCAGTTGGTGGAACAATCTGTTGGTGCATTTAATGTTTCAGTAATATTTGAGTAATCTTGTATGTGTATATATGTAGTTTGATTAAGTATTCTTCTTCATTTAAATAATTCATTATGGGTTATATGCATAAATACGTGAATTGTACACATCATCACACTACCACATGAAACACGCGCGCCTCGCTTAAAGGAAACTCGAAGTTAGACCCCCATTCCCGGACTCCCATGTCTTCATTTGAATTAGTTTGATGTTTTGAAGTTATAAAGCATAACAGAATCAGGATGAAATTATAATTTTTTTTGATTTAGAGAATCAGATGAGCCTGCACTGCCCAATTATACCCATGTGATCAATTAACCCTCCAAGCCTTAGGCCTCGGTAATGCAGGAGGAAAATGAATCCCCCATGGTTTTGGGGAGAGGGCACAAACTCGTTACACACAGCGGAGGAAATGGAACCAGGTTGCTGGCCCTGTAACAGCATTATGCTAAATGATTCAGTACAATGCCACCCCAATATTGTCAGGAGTAAGTCTCGAACCCACGCCTCCTGTGGAGACTGCAACCTGATCACAGTGTCTGTGACTGCTCAACCATCCTGACAATGAAGGGCATTTGTGAGCAGATAGGCTACTAGGAAATAAGTTCGGAAATCTGATTGCTGAAACTTCACTGAAATTTGGCAAGGAATCAAGGGTCTGAGTACGTTTTCAGCAAAGCACCGCCAGCTATCATGACACAAACTGAGACAATATTTATCCCAGTAAAGCCATATTGAAACTCAAAGATGAATTGAATGTGACTGAGCATGACACAGATTTATTCGCATGGATGCTTTGTCATGGTAACCTGTATGAAAGACTCTTTCTATCCCAAGTACAATGGCAAGGTAAAAAAAATCTATGAATGTGTGAAGTTTAAAATAGGCAGCAATGTAGAGGAGAGAGAATGAGAGAAAAAGTGAAAAAGTGAGAGAAAAACAGAGAATAGAGAGAATAAAAGAGACAGGGACAGACAGATTGTGTGAGAGAAAAAGGAAGAGAAAGACAGGGAGAGAGACAGACAAACAGAGAAAGGAAGAGAGAGATGAAAGTGGAGTCAGAGACACAAACAAGAGAGACAGAAGATCCTGAGGAAATGAAATCGTGCCTTACTGCACGAAATCGCATTCCTACTGGATTATCAATTACAGAGGACACAAAACCAAGGAAGAGAAGACAACTTCATCTCTGGAATGTCAAGACCTTGCTTGCTTTCAACACTGACCTTTAGAATGTGGCATATTTATATTGGGAACCTGTTTTCCTGTAACCTCAGAGCAAAGAAAAAGGGATTGTACAGTACATATAATTAAAAATTCATCCTTGATTGGTAGTATCAAACATGCCATGTGGTAGTGACACCATGTTGTGCCATGTCTTACGAATTCTTTTATAATCATGTAAATTTGAGAATTAGAAATCTCTCCATTAAATATCTGAACTATATGGAAGAGAATGTATTTTGCTAGATTGGCCATCAAACAAGCCCTGCAGAGTTCACAAATTAAATCACAGATTACAAATCATCAAGTTACTTTGTGCTGAGACCACTTATAGATGACACCTTTACAACAGAGACTGCCATTCTCACACTGGTCTCCCCAGCCACAAATAGTGCTGCACCAATAACGTAGATAGCTAGGATGCAAATCCATTTTTAACCTCTACCAACAAAGATATGTCCATTTTTCACATGGTTAAGCTAAACACTGACCACTTGGAAGAGAAGATTGGAAAAAGAATAATTAGTAATAAACAGAAATGGAAGATCTTTGATTTATCTCCTTTTCACTAGAAAAAAACTCTCCAAGGCTGCTGCTTGCTTTAAGTGTAAATACTGAAGCAGAATTGTTTTAATCCAAACTATTTGGGTGCAATACGCGAGTGCACGGAAAATGAGGAATAAAAAACATTAGAGCAGTGGTAAGGGGACAGACCTGTACACATGCTATTTATAAGAAGCAGGAGCCATCCCTGATAAAAATAATTGGCTGGAAGGAAGTGCTAACGATTATTCAAGGTGAGTGATGGACAGAAAAATCTGGAAAGTCAAGGGCTCCTCAAGAACAAGCACTGAAGAAAACCTACCCACAGACAAGCCAAATACCCCAGTTTTAAAGACAGATACGGTCCAAGTGGCTTTGGAAGTTGCTGCCTTGCATTTTGCAGCATATGACTGACGTGCCACAGTTGTGCAGGGAGTAAATATATAAGGCATGCTTGTGGTTTGTGTCTTAAGTGGTGGAAAGACTTTGAGGAGCCAGGAGATGAGTCAGTCACTGCAGCATTCCTAGGCAGCTCCGACTATTACGGTATTTATGTGGTTGCTCCCTCAAGTTCTGATCACTGATGACCGCAAGATATTGAGGAGATGATTATTGTCTGGTACTTCCATAGTTCAAGAGTTGCTTTTACCTTATTGGCTCTAGTCTGTCAGTATTAGTTGCATTATCTGTGAAGTTCATTATCTTCTTGAGAAAAAGAATATGATACCAATTGCATTTTTGGAATACTACAAAATTAGTTTTCAATATCTGATACCTACCATTTCTACAAGTTCAACTACAAAAACTCATGCAAATACTGAAAATCAGTAGTATTCTCCACTCATTGAAGACAGGCTTTAATTCTTAATGATCCTCTGAACACTCTGAACCACAAAGTATATACTCTACCCACCTTCTTCTTAGCTCGTTTGGAATCTAGTTTCTTTTCCCTTCAGGACATATGATGTTCCTGTAAATTAACTGAGCTGAAACACATTTCCTAAAATGTAGAAGTCTTAAAGCATTTTCATGGATCTTACCCTGGCAAAACATTGAAGAAGGATATCAAGTTTATCTCTCCTTGTCCAGTTGGGAATCTATGAGAAGAATCCCATCTCAGTTCTGGATCTGCTCCTTCAGGCACCATTAATGAATTCCAGCTCATTAGCCAACTATCAACAGTGTTCCAGACTGCTAAAATTCAGCATACCTGCCTGATCCAGACATATAATTATTGAGTCTGCCACAGAGTATTGCTGAGCTCTTAATCTTTCAAATACCCAGAAAATAAAGTTGAGTCATCTTGGCCCCAGAGAGTTGAACCAACTTTCCAAGATATATATACATAAATTTACTTCAATGCTATACATGCTTTTATTTCAAGGTTTATTCCAAAATACACCCATAGAACAAAAAATTCAAAAATTCTACAGAAAAACATTAAAAAAGTTCTTTAAAAGATGAAGTGTCATTGCAGTACAGTCCTCGCTCAGTATCCGCGGGGGATTGGTTCCAGGACCCCCCGCGGATACCAAAATCCAGGGATGCTCAAGTCCCTTACATAGAATGGCATATTTGCATATAACCTACGCACATCCTCCCGTATACTTTAAATCATCTTTAGATTACTTATAATACCTAAAACAATGTAAATGCTATGTAAATAGTTGTTACATTGTATTGTTTAGGAAATAATGACAAGAAAAATAAGTCTGTACATGTTTAGTACAGACACAGCCATCGTAGCTCTTCTGGGAATGCTGATGCTGCCTCAGATTTTCCTGTGATCTTTAAGCTCTTGAGGCTATAGCGTTTTACATAGCTAGCCAGCCATCCCTTACTAGCCTTAAACTTCTTCTTCTCACTCACAACATGATGCACCATCAATAACTCTCTGAGACGTGAGGCGAGATATAGGCTTTTATTGGCTGGAAGAAAGAACAAGCAGCAATTGACCACCATACTACATCCTGGAGACTGAGGGCAGGGCCCAGGCTCCAATCGCCTTTATACCGGGGTCTGTGGGAGGAGCCACAGTCAGTGGGAGGAGCCACAGGAGCAGTCAGCAGGCGGGGTGCGTGTCCAGACAGGTATATGTAGTTCACCACACAACACAAGTAGCAAACAAACGAGATGCGAAGCGAACAATGCTCAAACAACGAGTGCTGGAGAGAGACTGAGGATCTGTGAAATGGCGGGTGACTACAGCAGGGTATGTCTACACATCACTTCATTTGTGTGGATTCAGTGTAGTGCTTGGCGCACGGCAAATTCAAGTTTTGCTTTTTGGAACTTTCTGGAAGTTTTTTTTCCGACTTTTTGATCCGCGGTTGGTTGAATCCACGGATGAAGAACCCACGGATACGGAGGGCCGACTGTATTCTTTTGCTCTTTTGAACTTGGTTTTGCAAAAGAATTGAAAATCAGATGCAAATACAGAAAACTGCACTTGCTTACTTACTGCTATTATGCCACTGGTGTTTAGGGCAGCAATGACAACTTCTTTCATTGCTGTTTCTGTTATCATTCTTTCTTGACCAGTCAAGGTTGATAACCCTGAACTCACCACCCCACCAACCCCCCCCCCCCCCCCCGAACCTGGAGAACCAGTGGACGGACCACTCTTAGTCTGGCCTCCACCCTTTGACCTCTCTGGCATGGGTGGCCCAGGCTCCAGCCAACATAGCTCTCCGGGTCATTGAAGCATGCAAACCTGCAAACCCTACGACAAGACTGTGGTCTGCTTGGAGGAGAAAGCTGTATTATGCCCACTTAAATATTCTTATATTCATTCTGCATCCTTAAATGGACTTGAGCATTAGATGCACTTTCAGTAGTCCAGAGCACAAGATGTAACCAGCTGGAAAACCATGAACAGAAGGAAACTAACTGTATTGTGCCCACTTTGAACATTAATTGTCGTCATTGAAAATACCTGACTGTTAAGTTTGAAACACATTCATTCAAGATATAATTTGATAGCAATAATGGATCGAAAGAAAGTATAAATGCAATTCGTTTGAACTTGAGGAGAAAAACAAAGGACAGGTTCACCTCAGATTAGTTGAGTTGGCAGAAACTGGGCCATTAATCACAGCAGCATGTGCTGGCACTAAGCATCGATCAAGATGGACTGAATTTCCTCTATAACTTAAAATATGATGTTGCAAACAGCAAATTAGACTGTATATGTCAAAAATTGTTCTGTAAGCCCTTAGCACAGATTTCTTCTTTAAGGTACAGTTGTATTACCCAGGACATGCTCTCTTCTCGCTTCTACCATCAGGTAGAAGATACAAGAGCCTCAGGACTCGCACCACCCGGTTCAGGAACAGCTACTGCCCCTCAACCATCAGACTCTTGAACAAAAGGGGATAACTACACTCAACTTCACTTAACCCTTCATTAAGATGTTCCCACAACCAATGATCTCACTTTAAGGGACTCTCTATCTCATTAATTATTACTATTACTTATATTTGCATTTGGACAGTCTGTTGTCTTCTGCACTCTGGTTAATCTTTCAATGGTTTTGTTATAGGTACCATTCTATAGAATTACTGAGTGTGCCCTCAGGAAAATGAATCTCTGGGTTGTATCTGTTGACATATACGTACTTTTGATAATACATTTACTTTAAACTTTGATTACAGGCTCCTTCACCAATTAGAAAATATTTAAATCACACATGATATGCTCTCTGATTCACCCAACACCTGTCTGGCGTACATCAACAGCAATCAGCCCACATACACCTGCACCCATCATTTTTAATTTCATAACTCACTATAACATTCTCTGATACACTTCACCCTATCGCTGTCACTTTTACTGATGTGAATTATGATTTTTAGTTAGCAACCCAACACCCTTTAGTATGTCCCAGATTTTTCTACAGACTTTTGCTGACCTTAGCTAAGAGCAAAAAGCAACAATGTTTGCCTACGAAGTGAGTTTGTAACTTTTTCAATAAGTAATGCACCAATTAGTCAGAATACTCCGATAATGGTTTGTGTGTTCAGCTGTGAATTGTCGTAACCAGCTGGTCCATTACCTACTGGGCTTGTGCAATGGCTGTTCACCTCAACCTATCCACTGGGTTCAAGAGCTTGTTAGAATTCCATATTAACTTCAATTTATAATTTATGCAGAATAGTAATGCTCATATTTAAAATAAATAACTTTTTGACAATGTGATAGTAACAATAGAATACCAATAAACTTCTCCAGCCCAGAAATTTAAGAACATCAACATTTTTAAAATTTTATAAATGGTAACTCTTCCTTTCTGTAACACAAGGGACTCTGCAGATGCTGGAAATCCAGAGTGATACACACAAAATGCTGGAGAATCTCAGTGGGTCAAATAGCATCGATGGAAAGGAACAAAGAATCAACATTTTGGGCTGAGTCCTGATCAGAGTCCTAATGAAGGTTCTCCCAGCATTTTGTATCTTCCTTTCTATCCCTTCTCATGCTCTTAATCCAATCTTGATTTCTCTTTCTACATCCAATCTGACGCTAATTCAGACACCTTATTATTCCTTTTCATTTTCTTGCTCCTCGAGCCCCACTGGTTAAGAAGATCAATATTTAGATCTCATTCACTATAGTTCTTGACATTCCAGGGACCTTTAGCAGATCAGTCAAGCAAAGACACTAAGGTACAAAGAAGCTGAATGGTGAAAGAATAAATCAAATAATATGCATGATCTGAGATCCAAACCATATTCTAACAAGATCCTGTCAGAACTGTATGTATTAAGAAAAAGAAATATTCTATATACACTGAGTGGCCACTTCATTAGTTATACCTGTACACTTGCTCATTAATGCAAATATCTAATCGGTCAATCATGTGGCAGCAACTCAATGCATAAAAGCATGCAGACATGATCAAGAGGTGCAGTTTTTCAGAAAAGACATCAGAATAGGGAAGTGACTCTGACTGTGGAATGATGGCTGGTGCCAGAAGGGGTGATTTGAGTATTTCAGAAATTGATGATTGCCTGAGATTTTCACACACAACAGTAGCTACAGCAGGGCTTCCAAACCCAGAGTGCATGGACCCCTCAGTTAATGGTAAGGCTCCATAGCATAAAAATGGTTTGGAACCCCTGCTCTAGAGTTTCCAAGAGAATGGTGCAAAGCACAAAAAAAATCCAGTGAGAGGCAGTTCTATGGGTAAAAGTGCCTTGTTGACAAGGAAGGTCTGAGGAGAATGGCCAGACTGACTCAAGCTGACAAGAAGGCAACAGTAACTCAAATAACCATGTATTACAACAGTGGTGTGCAGAAGAGTTTCTCTGAATGCACCACACATCAAACCTTGAAGTCGATAGGCTACAGCAGCAAAAAAGTACAAGCATACACTCAGTGGCCACTTTATTAGTTGCAGGAGGTACCTAATAAAGTAGCCATTGAATGTATAAATTATCCAACCTTCTTACAGCCCAGTCTATAGCTCAATCCAGAGTATCCACTACCCTGTATCTAAAGGAATACTGATTAGAAGCAATAATGGGTTAACTACTAAGCACTGTATTCAAACAATATGAGTCATTCATTATTTTCACTCAACCATCAGTTTTCTTGCTTCCAATGGATTATAAGCAGCAGCCCATAAACAATATGCAAACGACTTGGTTACATGGGTAACCAGAGGCCATTCTCAGGAAGAGGGGTAATTGCAAAATCATCTTTCCATTTATTAAAAACTATAAAGTTTATGAGCAATTTAAAAAGGGCTTTTGATGAATATTCTTTTCACCAGTTCAATTTTACTGAGAAATAAACTGAAGACATTATGTAGTTCTCCGATTTCTGTGTGAACTTTTCCACTGAATGACTCATGGGCAAAGCACACTCATATTGCATTATTAGAGGAACTCTGCTCAGGGAACAAAGTAAAAAAAATACCAAAATGCTGCAATACAAAATTAGATGCAGTAGATTAATATTTTAAACATATTAATATGGGAGAATTGACTTGAAGTAGTAACACACACAAAATGTTGGAGAGTTCTTTTGAAGAGCCTTGGCCTAAAATGTCAACTGTTTACCCACCTCCATAGGTGCTGCCTGACTTGTTGAATTCCTCCAGTATTCTCTGTGAGTTACTCAAGATTTCCAGCATCTGTGGTATCTCTTGTACTTTTGAAATAACTACAAATGCTTCTTTTGCATTGAATAATTGTAACAGGAGGCTAATTGACCCATACTAGCCAAAATTACTTTGTAAAGATGGCTGCAAAATGGTCATCAGGAATACAAAGCATCCGTCACACCTCAGGCACGGAAAGCAAGGCATTCAAGGACTAAACTGGAATCTTTTGCTTGGACCTGAAGAACTTCAAGAAGAATGAGCCATGCATGGAGTTTGGTAAGTGATAGGATAACAAGTGGGAGACAGGAGACATGTTCAGTTATGCGTGAAGGCTCCAACCAAGGATTTCCTGTGTGAAGGTGTGGCTTGAAGCCAAAGTAAAATAGTTAAAAAGCAGCCACAATTATATTGAAAGAACAATATTGAAATAGGGATGAAAGGATCGGAATTCAGCAACAACTCCATTGACCAGCCATCACAGAAATGGCAAATACTCATTTATTTATCACATGCACATCAAAACATACATTGAAATACATAATTTGCATAAACAACCAACATAATCTAAGGATGTGCTGGGGGCAGTCCGCAAGCATTGCCACACATTCCGGTGCCAACATAGCATGCCCACGATGTTCAGCAGAACAACATAACAATGTTGTCTTCAATGAACTTGGTCTTCAATCTTCATGCTTTGATGTTCAGCATCACTGCTAGACTTTCTGATGACGGGACCCAAAACTCCAGTCCTGAAATTCCAGCTTCATTGATTCACCGACCTAGGGGATCAGCGGCCCTCGTGCCTCCTGCAAGAACAGAATACCGATCCCAATACCGGTCGCTCTGGAGGGGCATCAGCCTTTGTCTTTTCTGTCTTCATCCCCAGTGCTTGAACTGAATTGACACTACTACTTACATCCTTCAAATACATGAGGAGTAAAAATCTTTATGTTATGTCTCCGGTCAAATGTGCAAAGTTCAATTATAGTAATTTATAATAAATATTATGTACAATAGGATAGTCAATGTAACATAGAAATACAGTAGTGTCAGCACGAATTAACCAGTCTGACGACTTGGTGGAAGAAGCTGTCCCGGAGCCTGTTGGTCCTGGCTTTTATGCTGCGGTACCGTTTCCCAGACGGCAGCAGCTGAACAGTTTGTGGTTGGGGTGACTCGAGTCTCCGATGATGCTTCAGGCCTTTTTTACATACCCATCTTTATAAATGTCCTGAATAGTGGAAAGTTCACATCAACAAATGCACTGGACTGACCGCACCACTCTCTGCAGAGTTCTACAATTGAGAGAAGTACAGTTCCCATACCAGGCAATGATGCAGCCAGTCAGGATGCTCTCAATCATGCCCCTATAAAAAGTTCTTGGAATTTAGGGGCCCATACCAAACTTCTTCAACCACCTGAGGTAAAAGAGGTGCTGTTGTGTCTTTTTCACCATACAGCCGGTATGTACAGACCGTGTGAGATCCTCGGTGATGTTTATGCCGAGAAACTTAAAGCTGTTCACCCTCTCAACCCCAGATCCATTGATGTCTATAGGGGCTAGCCTGTCTCCATTCTTCCTGTAGTCCACAACTAGCTCCTTTGTTTTTGCGACATTGAGGGAGAGGTTGTTTTCATGACACCACTGTGTCAGGGTGATGACTTCTTCTCTGTAGGCTGCCTCGTTATTATTGAGATTAGGCCAATCAGTGTAGTGTCATCAGCAAAGTTAAATAGCAGATTGGAGCTGTGGGTGGCAACACAGTCATTGGTATATAGAGAGTAAAGCAGGGGGCTTAGTACACAGCCCTGAGGGGCACCTGTGTTGAGGGTCAGAAGGACAGAGGTGAGGGAGCCCACTCTTACCACCTGCCAGTGATCTGACAGGAAGTCCAGGATCCAGCTATACAAGGCAGAGTCAAGGCTGAGGCCCCTGAGCTTCTTGTCGAGCCTGGAGGGAATTATGGCATCCCAACATTTATCTACAGTAAGGTTGGGGATCACTGGCCTTCAACCACAGAGCACCCCAGCCTGACCTCTAACATCCCCACATCCCAGTCCCTAAATCCTAATCTGACCCCTAACTCCCCGCTCCATCCTCAAGACCACCCCTGGAAATCTTAAAAAAAAGAACCAGGTCTGAGACACGACCATGACAGATATTGCAGCTCAGCGCCAACTTGTCTGCTTATGTCAGGAACTATGTGACAGAAAACCCCTCCAGGACCTGGCTAGTTCTTCAGTGTACTGGTAATATCACAGCAAAGCAATAAGAAAAGAACCAAAATATAGCAGTGAACTATTAAAATGTTTCCCTGTTTCAAAGCGTAGTGACAGTTTGAAAGGAACAAGTTTTGTCCATAACCAGGACGAGAGCAGAAGGTGAGCGGGTGTCAGTGTCATCTGCTTGCATTGGACCTGCCTCTCTAGTTCACTGCTGCCAGAGGAAGGTGCTTGTGTTTGATCTCTCTCTCTCTCTCTCTCTCTCCCCCCCTCCCCCTCTCCCTCTCCCTCTCCCTCTCTCCCCCCTTCCCCCCCCCCCCCCCCCCGGCTCAATACTGCCAGAGGAAGTTCCCGGAGTCTTGGGTTTAATCGTCCTGGTTTGTAGATTGCACTCTGCAGTTCATGTTATATGTGTTTCTAGTTTCTAGTTACTCCTTTTTATTGTTATTTTGCATAATTTTGTTTGGAGCGGACAGACTCCGTGGCCTGCAATCAATGAACGACACAGTGCTAAATTGAACTGAACTAAACTGAACATTCCCAGACTATTTCAATAACTCTGGTTTTGATGTTTTATATTCTGTGTGTTTTTCACTCATTTTTTGCTGTTTGCACAATTTATTTTTCTTTTTGCACACTGAGTGTTTGATGCTTTCTTTGAAAAGGTCCACGATGCTTCTTTTTTTCTTGGCTGTCTGTGGGGAAGACGAATCTCAGGGTTGCATACTGCAAACATACTTTGATAATAAATGCACTTTGAATCTTTGAACCCTGCAGGTAAAGCTTTTTCTAGGTATTTTTTTTTTAATGTGGCAAAGGCTTTTGTCTCTGTTGGCCCATCAGGCAGTTGAGTACTGAAACTCCACTTCTTCTGTGATTTTCACCTCTTCACTGGTGGGATCTGCCATGGTGCGTACCTGTTAATGTGAGCAATGGAGCAAAATTTCCTAAAGCTAATCGTTGTTTATCCTGTTCATATTTTATACACAAGAAATCTGGTCTCCTTCACTGCATAAAATTAGTTTTCTTAAAACGTTGAGTTTTGTCGTGCTCTTTGAGCAATGCAGATTTGCTATTAATTACAGGAGTTTCTGGCACCAATGCACATTGTGCATAGTCTATAATCTTCCTCAGTCTCTTAAACCAGGATGATGATTGCCGGAGGAACTAAATTTATTGTCAGAATCAGAATCAGGTTTAATATCCCTGGCATATGTTATGTGGCAGCAGTACTTTGCAGTACATAATAATAAAAAAACTGTGATTTACAGTAAGTATATATATGTTAAATTAAATAAGTAGTGCATAAAGAGAAAAAATATATAGTGAGGTAGTATTCAAGGGTTCAATCATCATCGTTATCAAATGCCTGTTTTTCTGCTGGCATTTAGTGCAGCAATAAATGTCCTCCATTTCTGCTTGTCCTTAGTCATCTTCTCTATTGTGCCCCAGGTATGGTTCACTACTGTCAATCATGCAAATCCCGGGTGGAGATTCAGGAATAGCATCACACACAGACATAGGATTCTTCATTGCTGTTTCCCTAACAATCCTTTTTTTTTGACCAGTCACCCTGAGCTGAACCTGCAAACCTGGAGGAGCGGTGGACCACTTTTAATCTGGTCTATACCCTTTATCTGTGTGGCATGGGTGACCCTGCCATGCATCATACCACAAGGACTGGCCCCAGACAACATAGCTCTCTGGGTCATTGATGCACACAAACCTCCAAACCCTACAACAGGTTGTGGTCCTCTTGGAGGCATGGGTTCAATGTCCACTCAAAAAAATTGGATGGCAGAGGGGAAGAAGCTATTCCTGAATCATTAAATTGGTGTCTTCAGACTCCTGTAGCCCCTCTCTGATGGTAATAGTGAGAAGAGGGCATGTCCTGGGTTGATAGGGGTCCTTAATGATGGATGCTGCCGGAAATGTGTTGCCAGTTTGATGAGCTAAGTGACATCATCAGTCTGATCTGCAAGCTTCTTCGAACTAAATAACTTAACCAGTGTTTTCAGTGCAGGCCTATTAACATAACCCCATTGCCTCACATTGATTAAACATTGACTTACAAGATCTCACTGTTTACTTGATTTCAAATAGAAGTTGAGCAAGGAATATTGGTTAGAAGTTTACCTTTGCCACAAATAAATTTGGAAAGGTTATGCTGCTGTGCTAGAAAACTGAAGTTAGCATTAAGTCTCTTGCAGCATGGGAAATGAATATTTATTTATTCATTGAGATACTGCATGGAATAGGCCCCTCCGGCCCCTTGAGCCACACCATGTAGCAATCCTCTGAGTTCATCCTAGCCTAATCAGAGGACAACTTAAAATGGCCAATTAACCTACCAACTGGTATGTCGTTGAGAGGAAAATGGAGCACCGAGGAATTCCACACGGTCAACGGGGGGAACATACAAACTCATTATAGGCAGCAGCAGGAAATGAACCTGCGCCACCTTTACGGTCAAACGTTGTGCTAACCATTACGCTACCATGCCGGCCAACAACATGGAGGATAGTATCATCATTGAAACTACCATTACTTATGAAAATACCCATCCATCCATGCAAAATGTTCCAGTGATAGAAGGTAAGACAAAGGCCGTTATGTTGAAAGAAAAGACAAAGACCAGCACAGTAGCAACATGCAATGTGAGTGTGAAAGAGATGGGCTAGTAATATCACAGTATCACACCTACTTAAAGCAAAGGAAAAAATATATAAATCCACAGAAAGAATTTTTATTGAGCATATCTGCTTTCTGAAGCTGCAAGAAGAAATAGATGAAATAAAACATAATTTCTACACAGATACTTATCCATGAATTGTCCTTTTCTCTTAAAACATTTACTATCTGTTAGCATTGATCATGATAGCAGAGAATGCAATGAATTCTGGCACTTTATTCCCCAATGGACACATAACCATGCCTGGCTAAGTGCTGTAAAAAGGTTTTCCTCGGATTGTAACCATTTTTTCCTCACTGACCCATCAGAGTAAATGTGTTCATTGTGATTTATGACTGCAGAAGATTCCTCCTTTTCAGCACTTTAAGGAAGTTGTAGTGAATACATTTGTAACCATTTTGAATTAGAATTCCTCAAAGTGGATCATCAAATGATGTAGCAGCCTATTGCTACGGTTTAAAATCAATGGAAACCGTTTGAAACCACTTACAGATTGCCGTAGGCCTTCAAGTGGTTTATATGAATAAATGCTGTAATATAAAGAAGAAACCATACACGAGGAACAAAGAAACGGCAGAAGGACAGACTTATGTGGGTCATATATGATTTTACTTTTTTACCAATTTGTCTCTCCCACTCTCCTTCATTTTCACCTGCAAGTTCTGACCACTGGAAGTTGTCTCATGCCCCTTACCCCAGTACATCGTATTTCACCATAGCGTGTGAAACAAACTAATGTCATAGCTAAGCTCAATATTGCTGGAGGTTAAAGCCCATACAGTCGTGCATTGCAATGCACACAAAATGCAGGAGGAACTCAGAAGGCCAGGCAGCATCTATGGAAAGGAATGTAGTCAAGTTTCGGGCCGAGACGCTTCTCCAGACCTGATGAAAGGTCTCAGCCCAAAATGTCGACTGTACACTTTTCCATAGATGCTGCCTGGCCTGCTGAGTTTCTCCAGCAACTCATTTCTGTTGCTTAGGTTTTCAGCATCTGCAAATTTTCTTTTGCCAGTCAAGCACTGAAAGTCTTTTAGTTGACCTCCCGTGACCATCACCTCAGGAGAGTTATATTCAATTCAGTTGCTTCTCTTCCCAAGAGAAAGAATTTTGAACAAATCTTGGCAGATTTCCAAAAAAACAGTGAAACCACTGACTTCCCAAAAAGCTTCAATATCAAAAGAATGCCTTAGGATGTTTTTGACCTGGGCATTATTGGTCAACTGAGTAAGACAGGTCAGGTAAGTAATGGAAGTAAAGAAAGGAAGCTCTACATCAAAAAGAAATTCAAGTTATCTGGGAGATACAAAAGACTACAGATGCTAAATTCTGGAGCAACAAAAAATAAGGTGATGAGAGAACTCAGCAGGCAGAGAGCATTCCCAAAAAGAACAGGATAACATGCCTTAATGACTACAGCCTGGTGCTCTAACTTCAATCACCATGAAATGCTTCAACAGGCAGGCCATAGTTCACATTAACTCCAGAAATCCAGACAAACGTGACCCACTACAATTTGCCTCCCTCCAAAATAGGTCTAAATTAGACACCATCACTCTGGCCTTATACTCATCAATGGAGCACCCGGACAGTATACCTGGACATCGGGCTACTGTTTATTAACTACAGTTCTACCTTCAGTACTTCAGTACCAAGCAAATCATCAGCAAACTCCAGATCCTGGAAGTCAATGCCCCCCTCTGAAAGTGAATCCTTGACTCCCTGACCAACGGAGCACAATCAGTAAGGGTAGGAAGAAACACTCTGCTGCACTTATTCTAAACACTGGTGCACCACTAGATTGCATTCTCAGCTCCTTATTTTACTCTCTGTACGCTCATGACTGCTCTAACCCTTTTATACCAGTTTGCAGATGATACCACTAGAGCGGGCCGAATCTCAAATAACAAGTCTGAGTATGGGAAGGAGATAGAGAGCTTAATGACATGCTTTCATGACAACAACCTTTTCCTCAATGTGAACAAAAGAGCTGGTCACTAACTTCAGGAAAGGAGGTAGTGCACATGCTCCTGTCTAGATGAACCGTGTTGGGGTTGAGAGGGCTGAGTGCTTCAAGTCTCTGGGTGTCAACATCACCAATAACCTGTCTGGGTCCATATACATTGATGTCACAGCCAAGAAAGTTCAGTGATGTCAGCACTTCCTCAGAAGGCTAAACAAAAATCCTAAGTATGGCAGATCCCCTAACGGTTCTTACCAATCTTTGTCGATGCACCATAAAAATTGTTTTGTCTGGGTGCATAACAGCTTGCTACGGCAACAGCTCTGTACGTGACTGCAAGAAACAGCAAAGAGCTGTGGACAGCAGAGGAACCAGCCTCCCCTCTTTGTACTCAGTCTACACACTTTGCTGCCTCAATAAAGCAGCCAGCATAATCATAGACCCTACCCACACTGAACATGCTCTCCTCTCTCCTCCCCATTGTCACGGTCCGGTCCATTGATTCAGTTCATTTCCTTTTCTCCGTGTTCCACTGGGCTCCTTGATTGGGGCACCTGGTCCTCATCTGAAACAGCAGCATAAAAACTCCCGATTACATCTACTCAGTGCTGGGCCGTCACCTCAGCCAGAGCGGCAATGTATGTTCCGGGTCACTGAGAATAATGGACTTGAGGTTGTTTCGGGAATTCTGTCATTTTCGTGTCCAGCTGAGGATTGCAGGTCATTTGCCGCTCGTCTAAGTTAAGATACGAATTCTGTCATTTTCATGGGCAGCTGAGAATTGCAGGCCTTTTGCCGCTCCTCCAAGCCAAGATATGAATTGTCTATCATTGTTTGGTTTTGTCATCGTGTCCAGCAGAGGATTGCAGGCCACTTGCCACTACTTCGTCTAAGTCCGAGTCCAGGCTCTGTGTCCGTGTCCAAGTCCAAATCCGACTCCTGGCTCTGTGTCCAAGTGCAGGTCCGAGTCACGGCTGCGTGTCCAAGTCCAGGTCAGTGTCCTGGCTCCAAGTCCAAGCTCCAGGTCCAGGCTCCTCCAGTTTGTTGTCCAACGTTCACATCTACGTAAGCATCTAATCCTCGCTTTCCAGCCTTCTTGGCAACTATTAATAAACACACTTCTGTTAATGCTACTTACGTGTCTGTGTCCTGCACATGGGTCCACTTCCAGTCGTCCTTTGCAACACCCATTGGGCAGGAGATATAAAAGCCTAAAGGCACATACCACCAGGCTCTTAGGCAGCTTCCATCCCGCTGTTATCGGACTCGTGAACAGACTTCTTGTACAACAAGATGGATTCTTGGCCTCGCCATCTACCTTGTCATGATTTTGAACTTCATCATTGACTTGCACTGCACTGTTTGGTAGCTTTTACACTTTATCCTGCATTGTTATTATTGGCTTTTATTCTAGCTCAATGCACTGTTTAATGATTTGATTTGTAGGAAAAGTATGAAAGACAAGCTTTTCACTGTACATGTAACAAGAAAGACCAACATCAAAATCTGTAGAGGGAAACATCAAAATGCAGATTGACAGTTAACGTTTCCCTCTACAGACGATGCTTGAACCGCTGAGTTCCTCCAGCAACTCGTATTTTTTTGCTCTCTCAATCATCATCATGGTGTGAGTGATCATGGTCATGACCATGACCGTTCTTAGCAAATTTTTCTACAGAAGTGGTTTGCCATTGCCTTCTTCTGGGCAGTGTCTTTACAAGATGGGTGACCCCAGCCATTATCAATACTCTTCAGAGATTGTCTGCACCAGGACTTGTGATATGCACCAGCTGCTCATATGACCATCCACCACCTGCTCTCATGGCTTCATGTGACCCTGATCAGGGGCTAAGCAGGTGCAATACCTTGTCCAAGGGTGACCCACAGGCTGGTGGAGAGAAGGAATACCTTACACCTCCTTTGGTTGAAACTCATAATGCATACTAACTCCCCCTTGTTTATTTTGCTGCAACACTTTATATGATTGACAATGCTTTCTTTCTCCAATCGCCCCATTTGCAGCTACCCAAACACAGACAATACATCTCCAATACTTCTTTATTGGGCCCATAGGAAACACTTATTGTATCTTTTAAAACTAGAAGTAGGCAAATGGGTGCCCATACTGTATTTACCTAGTCACATACTATCATGAGAGGTTGGATAAATTTGGTTATTTTCTCTGGAGCGGCAGAGGCTGAGAGGAGATCTGATCAAGATTTACAAGATTTGAGAGGCATAGAGAGAGTAAACAGGAAGTATCTGTTTCCCAGGGTCGAAATGTCTAATACTAGAGGGCATAAACTGAAGGTGAGAGGGGGAGGTTCAAACGGGATATGAGGGGTGAGTTTTTTTACACAGAGAGTAGTGGATGTTTGGAATGCGCTGCCTGGTATAGTGACAGAGGTAAATACGTTGGAGGTTTTTAAGAGACCATAAGATATAGGAGCAGAAGTAGGCTATTCGGCCCATTTAATCATGGGCTGATCCAGTCATCCCCACTCCCCCATCTTCACCCCATAGCCATTGATTACTTGGCTAATCAAGAACCTATCTATCTCTGCCTTAAATGCACCCAATGACTTGGCCTCCACTGTTGCTCGTGGCAACAAATTCCACAGATTTACCACCCTCTGACTGAAGTAATTTCTCTGCTTCTCTGTTCTAAAAGGATGTCCTTCAATCTTGAAGTCATGCCCTCTTGTCCTAGACTCCCCTACCATGGGAAATAACTTTGCCGTATCTAATCTGTTCAGGCCTTTTAAAATTCAGAATGTTCCTATGAGACATTTACATAGGCACATGAATGTGAGGAAGATGGAGCGATATAGACATTATGTAAGTAGGAGGGATTAGTGTTTGATATTTTTGATTTGCTTTTTAGCTGGTTCGGCACAACATTCCTGTGATGTACTGTTCTAAGTTCAAACACACCTGCAAAGGTTCACCCAGTCCCAATGTTCTTTACCCCGATGATTTTTTCATTCAATGCACCCAAGAAATTGTCAAACTGGTAGATCCCATTCACATATTTCATAATGGGCATGCCTTACCTCGACAAAGAGGATTTACAGAAAACACCAGTCTAATCATATCCCTAGCTGGCCTATAATGTGAAAGCAATAACAGCTTTCTTTTTAAGAAAACTGGTGCTGAGGTGCCCAACACAGATGCGGAACATGCTTACTTGTTCTCTGCCAGCGATGCATTAGAATCAGGTTTAATATACTGGAATATGTTGTGAAATTTGCTGTTATGCAGCAGCAGTATATTGCAATACATAGTAATAAAACTGTAAATTACAGTAAATATATATATAAAAAGTTAAATAAGTAGTACAAAAAGAGAAAAAAAAGTCGTGAGATGGAGATCATGTGTTCAATGTCCATTCAGAAATCTGAAAATAGAGGAGAAGAAGCAGTTCCTGAATCATTGAGTTTATGCCTTCAGGCTACTGTACCTTCTCTCTAATGGTAGCAATGAGAAGAGGGCATGTCCTGAGTGCTGGGGATCCTTAATGATGGATGTCAGCTTTTTTAGGCATTGCTTCTTGAAAATGTCCTGGATGCCGGGACTTTAACATTATGAATGTTCTCTGGCTGTTCAGGCCCTTGCGTATCCAAGTGTTAACAGCAAGGGCAGGAATCAGCCTTTCCAGCCTGCTCCACCATTCAATAGGATACTGGCTGATCCAGTCTTGGTCAGAACACCACTTTCCAGCTCTCCACCAATAAACTTCTTTTGAAGATCAAGCCACTTCCCAGGCAGCTCTCTGTCTCCATGTTTAATGTTAGACAGAGGGACTCATCATTAAAAGGTCCACCACCTGTTTAAAGTGCCTTCATGAAATTGGTATTCAACCAGTTTTTCTCAGTGCAAGCCAGTTAGCCATCACAGAGACTGCTGGAGGCTGCTACTAAAAAGGAGAGTAAAACTGTTTACAATACGGTGCCTGGAACTGCTGGAGTGGATAATAAACTTCAGGTGGATTTATTTACCACTTTTCATAGAGCCCATCAGTCAATTCGCTCACATCAAATGTATTGCCCTTCTCTTTTCCAAGGACTGCAGCCCTGAATTTCACCACTATCATTACGATTACTCTGGGTGGCAGGGTGGAGATACATTTCTACCAAAGGAGGTGTAAGGCACACCTTCCCTCCACTAGCCTTGAGCAAGGTGAAGCACCTGCTTAGGCCTCCAGTCAGAGTCAGGTGAACTCATGGGAGCAAGTGGTGGATGGTTGTACGAGCAGCTGGTGCACATCACAAGTCCTGGTTATACAACCACTGACACCAGGCAGACAATCTCTGAAGAGTATCGATAATGGCTGGGGTCACCCATCCTGTAAAGACACTGCCCAGAAGAAGCCAATGGCAAGCCACTTCTGCAGAAAAATTTGCCAAGTACAATCATGGTCAAGACCATGAACGCCCATGTCATGTGTAATGGCACATAACTGTTACTCATTTTGCATTCTTTAACTATTTCAATTTTGTATAGCTAATTGCTCAGATTCTAAGTGAAAGTTTGTACTTGGCTGTTGACTTGTGATCTCTATTGTTGCAATCTCTCCAAATGACGAACAATAGATTAAGCTCTGAACACAAATAAAAGAAGTAAGGATATTATTTTGAAAGAAATGAAGGCAATTTTGCATAAAATACGGCAGTAACATTTTTTAAAAAGTTGTCTGTATGGTATGAGAACAGATATAAATAGATACAATAAATATTGTTTCAGAAAACAGTATTTATCAGGGTGGAGGAACACACCTTATATTCTATCCGGGTACCCTTCAACCTGATGACATGAATATTGATTTTTCGTTCCAGTAACAAATTCCTCCTCCACCCACCCCCTTCCTCTATTCACCACTCACACCTTTTACTTCTCTTGCTTACTTACTGCTGTTACACTGCTGGCTTTTAGGACAGCAATGAAGGTCCTCCATCTCTGGCAGTGTTCAGGCTTCCTTCATCGTGTCAGTAGTTTCCTCTAGGTATTCACTACTGTCAGTCATGCAAGTCCCAGTGGAGATTCAGGAATACCGTCACACTCAGATGTAGAAGGATTCTTCATTGCTGTTTCTGTAACAATTTTGTTTGACCAGTCAGGGTTGTTAGCTCTGAGGTGAACCCCCAAACCTGGAGGACCAGTGAACCACTCTTGGTCTGGCCTCTACCCTTCGACCTGTTTGGCATGGATGACTCTACTAAGAGCCGAAGCATAAAGCCCAGACTCCAGTACACATAGCTCTCCAGGCCACTGAGGCATGCAAGCCTTCAAACCCTACAACAAGGTTATGGTCCTTTTGGAGGTACTTCTTCTCACCTGCCTATTACTTCTTCCTGGATGCCCTCCTCTTTCCCTTTCTTCTATTGTCCACTCTTCCCACCTATCAAATTCTTTCTTCTCCTGCCCTTGACCTTTCCCACCCACCAGACTTCACTTATCATCTTCCTGCTAGCCATTTTCCCCTCCCCACACCTTTTCATATCTAGCATCTTCCCCTTTTCTTCTCACCCTTTGAAGAAGGTTCTCAGCCTGAAACATCAACTGTTCATTCTTTTCCACAGATGCTGCCTGACCTGCTGAGCTCCTCCAGTGTTTTCTGTGTGTTACTCTTGTTTCAGAAGTGTTAGGTCTTTTGAAAAAGATTAAGGGAGATAGGTCCCCAGGGCCTATTGGCACATATCCCCGATTATAGTAAGAAACAAGTGAGAAGATTGCTGGGGCTTTGACAAATATTTTTGTGTCCTCATTAGTAGCAAGCAAGGACTCAGAGGACTGGAGAGTAGAGAGAGTGGACATAGAGAAGATGTTTCCAACACTGGGTGAATCTAGGACCAGAGGGCACAGCCTCAGAATAGACAGCCATCCATTGAGAACAGAGATGAGGAGGAATTTCTTTAGCTAGAGGATGGTGACTCTGTGGAATTCATTGCCATGGATGGCCGTGGAGGCCACATCTTTGAGTATATTTAGAGCGAAGATTGATAAGTTGTTGATTAGTCGGGGGTTATCGTCTAGGTTCAAGAAGAGAAATCTGGGTTATTTTGGAAATTATAGGCTGGTGAATCATAAACCTATTTATTCCCCTTCATAGATACTGCCTGATTTGCTGCAGTAGTTTGTGATAGGAAAGTAGCTGGAGAAGATTCTGAGGGATAGAATTTATGTCCAGTTTGAAAAGCATGGCCTGCTTAGGAGCAGTCAGCATGGCTTTGTGTGGGACAGGTCATGCCTTACAAATATGATTGATTTATTGAGAAAGTGACAAAGATGTTTGATGAGGGTAAGGCAGAGTCTGCTCTGCCTTTCCATCATGGCTGATTTATTATCCCTCTCACTCCCTTTCTCCTGACTTCGCCCCATAACCTTCAACTATTCAAGAACCCATCAATCTCCGCTTTAAATACACTCACAGATTTCACCTCCACAGGCATCCATGGCAATGAATTCCACAGATTCACCACTTTCAGGATAAAGAAATCCCTTCTCGTTTCTGTTCTAAATGGATGTTACTCCATTCTGAGGCTGTGCACTCTAGACCTAGTCTCAGCCAGTATTGGGAACGTCCTCTCCACATCCACTCTTTCAATAATTGATAGGTTTCAGTGAGATCCCTCTTCATTCTTCTGAACTGCAGCAAGTACAGGCCCAAAGCCATCAAATGTTCCTCACATGTTAACCCTTTCATTCCCAGGACCTTCTCTTAACCCTCTCCAATGCCAGCATATTTTTCTGAGATACGGGACCCAAAACTGCTCACAATACTCCGTGCAGTCTGATAAATGCTGTATAAAGCCTCAACATCACATTCTGCTTTTATATCCTAGTCCTCTTGAAATTAATGCTAACATTAAATTTGCTTTCCTTACCACCAACTCGACCTGTAAGTTAATTGTTAGGGAACCCTGCAGAGGGGCTCCCAAGTCCCTTTGCATGTCTGGTATTTGAATTTTCGCCCTGTTTAGAAAATAGTTTACATCTTTATTCCTTCTACCAAAGTGCATGACTATACACTTCCCAACACTATATTCTATCTGCTACTTCCATTGCCCATCCTCCCAATCTGTCTAAGTCCTTCTGCAGACTAGCTGCTTCCTCAACACTACCTGTCCCTCCACCTAACTTTATATCAACTAGAAACTTGGCCATAAAGCCATCAATTCTGTCATCCAAATCATCAACATATCACACGGAAAGAAGTGGTCCCAATACCAACCCCTGCAGAACACCACTAGTCACCAGCAGGCAAGCTTTATTCTTTGCTTCCTGCCAGTCAGCCAATCTTCTGTCTATCGTTTCTGTAATAACATGGGATCTTACTTTGTTAACCAACACCTTGATCAAGTTTAAGAGGTTTTTAGATAAACCCATGAATAGGAAGAGAATAGAGGGATATGAATGATACACAGAAGGACATTTACTATAAATTGCCATAAAGACCAGCACAGCACTGTGGACTGAATGGCCTGCCGGTGCCATGCTGTTCCATGCTCTATGTTCTATTAATGAGAAAGCTGTGCTGCTGTATTCATTGCATTTATCTTTCACCTTGCTAAGATTTACAGTTCAAAGTCTAATGTGTATCGTACGGCGGATAAGGTCATTAGAATCAGTAGATACCATACACGATGCTCCTTGGGACATACCATCATTAAATTTGATGTTGAACAGTAAAGCCACATTCCAGATTATAGTCAATAGAAGATCCATCCACTGAAAAAAAAGTGTAATGATGAACATGTAAGCATTGACCAAAAGATGTTTGAAATGTCAGATTTTACCATCTTTAATACTCTCTGTTCCCTTTACTTGGCTCCATTTCTTCACACTCCTTAAACTCAACCTTGTGCAAGATCTCTACCACGAATTTCCTGATGTGTGTTAAATCTGGCTTACCCATCACCAGCAGTCTCATTAATCCATTCCAGTCTGCTGCTCTTCCGTACACAACATGAAAAATCCTATTCTTATTCTGCTTCATAGCCCAGTCAGCATCTGAAATATCTTCCAATTTGGTATCCACCCTGTGTACTTTGTTTCTCGGACTCCAACATTTTGGGCCATTCCCTATCCTGCCACTCTTGCCATGAGCATCAGAGTAATATCCCCTAACTCACAACTCAAAGGTCCTTCTAGTTCCATCGCCAGAGCGCCAGTGTGATATTCCCTGATGCACATCTGGAAGCTTCCTCTATTTCCACATTTCCACGAGTGACAGAGTAATATCCTCTGACTCTCAACTCATAACTCTGTCTAGTTCAAGAGTTTCCAACCTTTTTTATGCCATGGACCAACTAATCAAAAAACAAGCCAAGCTATTGTTGACCTGATCAAGCTCGACCTTCTTGGCATTGGCTTTCCTCGCACTAGTTTTGACAAGCACTTTATAATGCTGGCTGAAAAGACCAAAGCAGCTGTATATTGTGCTGATATTCCCTACTTTAAAATTGATTGATTAAAATCAATTCCCATTAATAGAATTCTCTCTCATAAATGAATTCATTTTGATTTAAATTTTATCCTTTAAGACTGTGATGCACCGATGATGATCAAAGCATCAGCTAAATCTGTTAAAGTTGAATCAAAAGATATTGGATTAACTGCAAGATTTTATATAAAGTCGGAACTCCACACTTATCTAAGGTGAGGTTGAACGAATCTTTGAAGAAATAACTTCAGTTTATCCAGTGGTTCGTATGATATAATGCCCTCCCAAGCTTAAAGCCAGCTGCATACTGTATTAGTTAATGTCAACTGAGGCAGACGTTAGGATTTTTGATATTCCCCAGGGCTGGTGCTTTAGCAAAGCAACGGATTGGAACCGATTCTAGCTGGGACAACAGCAGATAACCTGCTGCCATTCACCACATAGGCTCACCTAATTGGAATGAGGCATTGAAGACTGGTGCTGCATGGGGAGCAATACTCCAGCAAGAGTCAGCAATATTGCATCAGCCTTTGTTGTTACCAGGGCTCAAGCAGACTTCAGGTTGAAAAAACATACAAGCTCCACACTACTACTTAGCCACTCCCGCTGAGCCTAGCATTGTGCCTTCACAACAAAAACAGGCAAAGTAACCAATTACCTGACGACTTTCATTTTTCAGGAGAAGCAAATAAGCACAGTATATGTACGCTGCAACATAATAATTTTGCGGCATGCATTTGAAAATGGCCAAATTAGCCCCTTGCATAGCCTAAGCCTACATGTTAATTAACTACACTTCAAATTAAGAATACTTAAAACTGTGGTAAGAAGTAAGTAGCATTCCAGGGAAAAAATTCTCTCAATTAGTGAGGATGTTTGTAACTTAAAAAGGACTTGTGGGTATGAACTGATGTGTAATTACTTGTGAAGTGAAACCTCTGGGTCAACAAAGACCCGCTGTACTCTGTGCAGTTGCACCATATCGGCAACGTGGAGAAGTCAGAACTTCCGTGAAGCTGATTACTGGTCAAATGTGATGTTTGTTGTAATTTTTCTCCCTTCCCCCTCCATAAGAAAACACATTCTAAAATGATCCCATCAACCCCCTACTAGCCTCAGCATCTGTCTGAACAGCAACAAATCCAATAATGAGGCAGCATAGCCATCAAATTTGTAGCATATGGCAGGCACTGTCTATAATGCATTCTACCAATTAGGAACCAAATAAAAACATGCTTATTAGGCGGTGAAAAATCTTCAAAGTTCTTGTCCTTTTTAAATTAACACATTTCAACACTGCAAAGCAACTTTCAAAACTATACATGATTAATGGCTGGACTGTGGAAGGAGAAACAAAAGAGTATCCATGGCTTCCAGGTCCAAGCTACCGTTGTGCACAGTCAGCAAGCTGACAGGAGAATTAATCTGGAAAGGGCTGTGATTAGCAGTGATTAACACTATACTTATAGAATGAAGGATCAGAATCAGGTTTAACATCACCAGCATATGTCGTGAAATTTGTTAACTTAGTAGCAGCAGTACATGACAATATAGAAAAAATAAATACATGAATTACAGTAAATATATATATATATTAAATAATTAAATTAAAAATAGGGCAAAAACAGAAATAATTTTTAAAAAGTAAGGTAGAGTTCATGAGTTTAATGTCCATTCAGAAATCTGATGGCAGATAGGAAGAAGCTGTTCCTGAATTTCTGAGTGTGTGCTTTCAGGCTTCCGCATCTCCTTCCTTACGGTAACAATAAGAGGAGGGCATGTCCTGGGTGATGGGGGCCCTTAATGATGGACCCGCCTTTCTGAGGCACTGCTCCTTGAAGATGTCTTGGATACTACAGAGGCAAGTACCCATGATGGAGCTGACTAATTTGACAACTTTCTGCAGCTTCTTTCGATCCTCTGCAGTGGCACCCCCTCCCACTACCCCCATACCAGACAGTGATGCAGCCTGTCAGAATGCAGAGATTGTTATGAATCCCAGTGCAGGCAAACATTTAATTCTGCACTTGCCATCACCAACCTGCTGCTTACACAGATATATTCTATTCTTGTTTTTATCTTGGCAGGTTTTAAGCTTTTCTATTGTAGCGTTATTTGAATCTATGATGCTTGTTCCTCCGTTATCATTCCTACTGGAAGTAGAATTTCCCCAGAAGTCTAAAGCTTATTATTCTTAGTCAATGATATCACTGCTGTTTATCTTCTGGCATAGGAAGCTGGCCAACATCTGTTACTGACACCCAAAGCAGAAATAACATGAAAATGATTTGCAGAATGAGCTTCATCATCATGGTTTAATGAAGGGGTGTTCTGAGTTCCTCTAATCTTCTTTTTAATTATATTTTTATAGGGTGTAGAGAGTGCTGACAGGAATCTCATGTATTAAGGTTAGTGGAGGATTCAGCAGTGGTAATATCATTTTATGAGTGGTAGGGTGAAGATACATCTCTACCAAAGGAGGTAAAAGGTGCTTCTTCCCTCCACTAGCCTCCAGCTCACCCTTGGGCAAGGTGCACCACCTGCTTAGCCCCACCAAATCACAGTTGCATGAAGCCCATGGGAGCAGGTGGTTGTATGAGCAGCTGGTGCATATCACAAGTCCTGGCTATGTCACCATTGATGTCAGGCAGGCAATCTCTGAAGAGTATTGATAATGGCTGGGGTCACCCACCCTGTAAAGACACTGCCCGGAAGAAGGCAATAGAAAGCCACTTCTGTCGAAAAATCAGGATGAAGACTACGAAAGCCTACCATCTATAATGAGCGAACAAATATCATTGTACATCAAGGGGAATTAGATTTCCTACTGCCAGAGATGATCACTCCTGTGTAGTGAGAATATTTCTAGCCACGTATCAACCAATAGCTGAATATCATACAGCCTATACCTCATACAACGATGGAAGTGTTTCATTTTCCAGGGACAAAATATTGCAGACGGTGGAAATCTGAAATACAACAGAAAATGCTGGAGATAATCAGCAGTTCAGGCAGCATCAGTGGAGGGAGAAACAGAGCTACCAATCAGGGTTCCCAAACTGGGGTCCACGGACACCTCAGTTAATGGTAGGGGTCCATGGCATAGAAAAGGTTGGGAACCTATTTAAAGTTGATGAAAGGTCATCAATAAAAGGTAATAACTGCTGCCGTGCCTTCTTTGTAGTTGCATAATTATGTTGGGTTCAGGATAATTACTGGATAGATATGACTCTTATTAGACTTTGCTTGCTTTTTGAAGCTAATCAAGCGCCTATAGATTTAATTCGACAATTTTTGTTTCCTTAAGTGAATGTAACTGAATAAAAAACAGAATTATAGCAATTTTTTTGCAGAACCATGCACTAAAAAATGACTTGAGTACTTTCCATCAGGAAGGGTACGAGAAGCCATTAAATGCTGTGCCTTCATCATGTTGATCAAGTCCATCAGATCTGAAAGGAGCTCAATCTATTCAGCCAGAGAACTGCCCCTTGGATGTGAGCAACATGCTTGGGAAGGTTGATTCAACCCATTTCCTCGGTCACCACTAACAGGCATTCTAGCTCCTAAGATGTGTAGCTCAGGTGGCTGTTGGTTGGATTGAGTTGTCCTCCAATTTTGCCAATTCACTTGCAATTGTTTCATCACCATACGAGGAGACATCATCTATGCGCTGTTGATTGTGGTGTGTCCTCCAAATGCTTGGCCTTTAGATAATTTTCAATCAGATGATTGGCCGCCATTAGGGGAACTCAATTGTGATGTGGGGAGGAGATCTTGTCACTGATTGGCTGGTAAACTGATGATGTTCCCTTGCATACTGTCGAAACATTTACAAGTAAATTGCCAAGATCGGAGAGCAACTTGGCCAACCAGGTACTCTAGCCTATCGATGCTATTCTGCTTAAGACCTCACCAACTCAAGCTGGAAAAAACCAACAACTAAAATAAACACAAATTACACCTCACAATAGAATTCCCCTTGTGTAGTTCTATCTGAGGGTGTGCATTTTCATAGCACCATAGCACCATATGTCAATACTTTAATCTGTTAAATTGCTCAAGTCGCATGATCTGATCATCTGCCTCACATCCCTTGCCATATGTGTTTGCATGCCTCGCAATGTTTGAAATGATCAAATGGGCTGAGCTTATAGCGTGCAACTCTGATGTGAATTGGATAAGAAGCCTATAATCAGTTTTCATTATGCTGGACAGTGGAACTGTAAATGCAATGATGCTTCTAGCTCTGGAGTTCACAACCTGTGGTCTATGGACCCCCTAGGTTAATGCAGATGTCCATGGTATAAAAATGGTTGGGAACTACTGTGCCTAGCTGCAGTTTGACTTTTCAAAGAAGGTCAAAGGTTTACACCCAAAATTTCCAATGTATGTTGGTGAGAGAGGAAGCTTGCAGAACTTAAACTGCAGCATCTTCAAATATGTGACTGAAACTGGAGAAAGGGTCAGCAAGACAAAGGTGAATTGTGGATGGGAGAGCAAGTCACTTACCTGCTGAATGGGATTTTATTTTGGAATGATTCCCAGTGCAATCAAAGCCAGGTAAAATTCAGGTAGCCCAGGTAAAATACAGATAAATCTTAGTTCTAAGAATGAGGGCGGATCCCATTGAAACCTATCAAATGTTGAAGGGCCTTGATAGAGTGGATGGGGAGAGGATGTATCCCATGGTGGGGGAGTTTTAAGACCAGAGGACACAGCCTCAGAATAGAGTGGTGTCCATTCAGAATGGAGATGAGGAGGAATTTCTTTTGCCAGAGAATGGTGAATCTGTAGAAACTGCCGCCAGAGGTGGCTGTGGAAGCCAAGTCACTGGGTGTATTTAAGGCAGAGGTTAGTAGATTCTTGGTTAGTCATGGCACGAAGGGATACAGGGAGAAGGCAGGAGATTGGGGCTGAAAGACAAATGAATCAGCCATGATGATATTGGTGGAGCAGAATAATGGGCCAAATGGCCTAATTCTGCTCCTATATCTTAAGGTCTAATGAAGGGTCTCAGCCCTGTAAGACCAACTATTCGTAGATGCTACCTGACCTGCTGAGTTCCTCCAGAATTTTGTGGTACTCACTCAAGATTTCTGCAGCATCTTTTGTGTCTCAGATAAAATCTCCTTTATGCATGATTTTTGCAGGACCTGATTAAAGTATTTTTTATGCTAAGGTGTTCAATTTTGCAATAAGCTACCACTAATTCATCTACGTTTCTCTTGAAATACAATGTCAAGGCATGAAATAAACATTCTTTCTAAATTCCAAGGGGAGGCCTTACAATAACGTGTAATAATAATACTGAATCCTTAACCCATCTGGTACGGGCAAGGTTTAAATCTATCAACGGTACTAATGCTTCCAAGCATCTATTAGATTGTACTTGATTGTGACCCTTCCTCAAATGCCACATTACCAGAAAAGCATCGCCATCTGTAAGAGTAATATCACTTTCAGGCCTGAACATTAACAGCAATGACCTAAGGTGAAGTGTTCCACTGCCACTTTCAGTGATCTAAGATGCAACCCAGCCTTCCTTACAATAACGTTAAACTGGGCCTGGTGTCTTAATTGGTTTCAACTGATACAAACCAAATATTCCCTTTGTGATATTTAACGTTTCACCAAATAAAGTGAATTCCACCCAAGAGCAGCCTTATAAATCTATTACCTCATCGTTGGGGAGTATTAAGTTAACCCCAAAATATTCATTTGCATCCCTATGCTTTTTCCAACATAAACCAATTTTGCAAGCAGCAAGGTACGGATTCCAGCAATAATACACTTACCAATTGGTGACATAGACTTACAAAAGGTTGGTGCACATATGATGTCACCAGGAAGCTTAAATTAATTTCCTGCTCTTCCCCTCATTCACCTGATGGATGAAAACGTACTCTTTCCCTGTACACTCTCAGGATCTTGGTGCACAGGTTAATCACTTCTCAATTTTGTCTTTGAAAGGTAATAATACCCATAACTAATTCCTTGAAATATAACTTTTTTTTCCTCAGACTCTTTTTTTCCTTCTCTACCTCTCAGTGTACCAGATTACTCACCACATCCCAGTTAAGGTCGAATTGGTATTTGTCCTGTCAGGGTAATGTAATCGGTGATAATATACATAATTCACAACCACCAACATGGAGTTGGGGTTCACTTTAAGAGATTGGTCTGATGTGATTATGTAATTATGCGAAGTTCTGTTACCGCACTTTGTGTTCACATTTTGGAGTTCAATAAATGAGCTGTTATGGATTTTCTTAAACATAAAACACCTCTACCATTTTATTTGCAAAAACCTATTATAACAATACTCTAAGAATAACAAAAACATTGGTTCCAGGTTGAATTATACGGCAAGGAAACAGGCCCTTCAGTCCAAAACAAGAGAAAATTTGCAGATGTTGGAAATCCAAGCAACACACACAAAATGCAGGAGGAACTCAGCAGGCCAGGCAGCATCCATGGCAAAGACTACAGTCGACATTTCAGACCCTTCAGTCCATCTAGTTCATGCCAGCCATCATTTGTTTACACTAATCCCATTGTTTTTCATTATTCTCAATGCTATCGACTTCTTCCCAAGATTTCACTTTCTAACTCACTTGGGGCGATCTACAGTGCACATCTGCACATCTTTGAAATATGGATGCAGCCAGAGGAAATCCAGGCAGCCACAGGGAGACCTTGCAAACTCTACACAGCCAGCACCGGAGGTCAGGATTGACCCCAGGCCATGGAAGTGGTTAGGAACCAGCTTTAACTGGTTGTACCACTGCGTAGCCCGCATGAAACTGACTAAAATTATCAATGAAATATAGCCTTGTTGATGAAGAGAAATACTCCTAGTGGAGCAACACTGCAGTGTAATGGTTCACACAACACCTTATGGTACCAGCAATCCAGGTTCAATTCCCACTGCTGCTTTTAAGGAGTTTGTACATTCTCCCCGTGACCGTGTGGGTTTTCTCCGGGTGCTCCGCCTTCCTCCCAAAGTCCAAAGACGTAATGGTTGGTAGGCTAATTGGTCACTGTAAATTGTCCCATGATTAAGCTAAGATTAAATCATGGGTTGCTGGGCATCATAGATTAAAGGAGCACAAGGGCCTATTCTGAGCTGTATCTCAATAAATAAATGAAAATACATCCACTCTATATATGCTAATGCATATGAATCCCCTTTGTACAGTTCTATCGTGCGATGTGCATTGTCATAGAACAGCCTGTTAACACTTAGTTCTTTTAAATTACTAAATGATAAGACAGAGATTTACAATCATGACAGGCCACAACCCAAGATTTCCAACTCACTGAGCTGTAGACTGAAAGGAAAGAGGCTTTTCAGAGGAGGAGGGTAAAGGAACGGGAGCACTAATAGCCCCAGATCACTCCTACAGATTTCTTACAGCAGGGACAGAGTAGCAGAGGAGGCTTTCAGCTCTCTAGAGTCAAGAAAATGGACTAACAGTCTGAAACTAAAGTACAAGGCAATTTTAAATGAAGGAAAATGAAATATACTATAATCATTTATCTGACCTTAAACTTAATCCTCTTTCTAACCATGCAAAGCAGTTAAAGACAATGAATCCACAACTGTCTCTTTAAATGGATTAAATGAAGGTTCCAGCCACACACGAAATTGCAAACCTAGAATAGCTGACTCAAAACAAAGATTTCCTGTTACGACTAATTAGAATATTCAGGAAAGATTTTCCTTTCTTGCTGGAAAAGCTGGCTTAAATGGTTTAATTTACCCCAGCAGTTGTTTGCCGTCCAAATTCCTTTCTTTAACTGTTGCTGCATTTTGAGATTTTAAACTAGATTTGCATCAGCTGCAGATCATTTCATAATAAAAGTGGACATCACGACTTACAATGTTGTGACTACTTGTCAATATCTTTGTCAAGACATTTCAGTCAACTGAATACATCGTTTGCCACCTAGCCAACTTCTATGTTTAGAAGCTGAAAAATAAATGCAATCAGACAACACATTCGCCTACAAATTAATGATCAATTATAAAACAGAAAACAGATAAGCGTACAATATTATTGCAGTAATTATAGACCACTTTCCCCCAAGGACGTCTAAAAGCTCTACTGCACTAGCATACAGCATAAACCTGACCTTTATACCCTAATCTCTCATGTCTTGCATGATTCCTTATGACTATCTAGTCTTGCCTTGATCAACTGCTATTAGCTTCAAAAAATACTTCTGAATTAAAACATTCCAGTCCAAGAAATTACTAAATTCCTTCCAAGGCAGAGGATTAAAGTCCCATTACAGGTTTTGAGAAGTTATCTAAACTGATATTTCAGTCCATTCATGAAGAATCTGCCTCGTTGTGAAGGGTCTCAGATGCAACATCAAACCTGGGCTCTTTAGGCATGATTGTGATGTGGGAGTATCGGAAACTCATGCTTCACCAAACAAAAACAAATCCATTTTATCTAATTAATTAGGGGGTGTCATAATGGCATAAAGGTTAGCACAACGCTTTATAGTGCTGGCAACCTGGGTTCAATTCCCGCCGCAACCTGTAAGGAGTTGGCATGCTCTCCCTATGATTACCTGGGTTTCTTCCAGGTGCTCCGGTTGCCCCCCCCCCCCCACATTCCTAAAGATGTACGGGTTAGTAGGTTAATTGGTCATTGTAACTTGTCCTGTGATTAGGCTCAGATTAAATCGGGGGATTGCTGGGCGGCCTGGCTTGAAGGACTGGAAGGGCCTATTCCACGCTGTATCTCAATCAATCAATCAATAAGTAAATAAATAGGTAGGTAGGTAGGCAGGTAAATAAACAAACAAATAAATAAATAAATAATCACTTCATTTACATGAGAGTCTGTCATGTGTAGAACCTTGATGTGATAAGGAGCTAAGCAATTATAGGTCTCTCCTTTATTAGATTTTTCTAATTATAGAATGTGATTTCTATTCTGATTGGAGTCTGATGCTGGATTTCCCTAAATAACATCATCGATGGAACATTTTTTGGACCTGTCCAGAACACAAGGAGCACCATGTAATTCTAAGATCTTCTTTACTCCAAACATTAGACCATGACCTATTCTGAATGAGGAGTCTCTGGGCACATACTAGGAGGGAAGTGTTTTAAACAGTACAACAAGGATCAAGCATACCTCTGAAATGGTTTCTTGCATACATCTTTAGATAAGTTCATTCTCTGCACCCAATTTAGCAGCAACTCACATTCCGAATGACAGCCAAATAATTTTGTAAAGATATAAATCAAACTGGCTTGACTATAAAAAAAAGTCATATGTATTACAGAGGATAAGGTTCCTCAAACTTCGAGAACCTTGCCAAGCATTTTTGCACAGCAATTGAAGGTTGACTGTTGCTCAAGGTTTCACTACACCCCACTTCAGAATTAAAGAGAAACACAATCAATCATGGAAATACAGTTAACTGAGAGACCAAGTTTTGACACCGTGTTCTAATGATTCGCCCACCTGCGTCTGATTGCACTAATGAAATGAGTTATGGGAATTACTCACCTCGCGATCTTTTAGCTTCATAGCCAGCACTAGCTGGAGACGGTGGTTGTTTAGGGCCTCTCGGTAGTTGCCACTGGAGAAGAATGCCGATCCCAGGTTACCATGGGCCCGACACTCGCCCGTGTGGTCACCTGGTTAAGAGGGAGATACAGGGGAAATAAAGTCAGCTTCATCTTTACTAAGACGGACAACTTTATTACTTTGGATAAATCAGATTACGGTTTATTATTACTAGCATATATCGAACTGAATTGAATTGACTTTATGTCTTACATCCTTCATATACATGAGGAGTAAAAATCTTTAAATGTGTAATGTGTAATTATAGTAATTTATAATAAATAGTCACTGTAACAGGGACACAGTTATGTCAGCATGAATTAATCAGTCTGATGGCCTGGTGGAAGAAGCTGTCCCCGGAGCCTGTTGGTCCTGGCTTTTAGGCTGCGATACCATTTCCCAGATGGCAGCAGCTGGAACAGTTTGTGGTTGGGGTGACTCGGGTCCCCAGTGATCCTTCTTTACACACCTATCTTTGTAAATGTCCTGAATAGTGCGAAGTTCACATCTGCAGATGCGCTGGGCTGTCCGCACCACTCTCTGCATGAAATTTGTACTTTCATAGTTGTGTAATACACAGAAATTACAATAAATTACAACAAGAAATATATATAAAAAAATAAATAAATAGTGCAAAAAGAGAGCAAAATAGTAAGAAAGCGCTCATGAGTCATGGTTTGTTAAGAGGTCTGAAGCTGGTTCTAACATGCTAAGTACGTGCACTCATGCTCCTGTACCTCCTTCCTAACGGTAGTAATGAAAAGAGGGCACATCTAGTATAGTGAGGGTCCTTAATGATGGATACCATTTTCTTGAGGCATCACCTTTTAAAGGTGCCCTCAGTGCTGGTGCCTATGATGGAGCTGTCTAAGTCTACAACCTTCTGCGACTTTCTCTGATCCTGTGCATTGGAGTCTCCCAATCGGGTGCCGATGCAACCAGTCAAAATGCTCTCCATGGTCCATCTGTAGAAATTTGCTAGAATCCTTGCTGGCAAGCCAAATCTCCTCAAATGCCAAATGAAGTATAGCCCCTGGTATGCCTTCTTTGTGGTTACATCAATATGTTGGTCCCAGGAACTTGAAGCTGTTCATCCATTCCACTGCTGATCCCTCGATGAGGACTGGTGTGTGTTTCCCAACTCCCCCTTCCTGAAAGTCCACAATCAATTCCTCAGTGTTAATGACATTGAGTGAAAGGCTGTTACCATGTCACCACTTCAACCAGCCAATCTCTCTCGCTCCTACGTGCCTCCTCGTCACCATCTGAGATTCTGCCAATTACAGTCGTGTCATCAGAACATTTAGAGATGGCGCTTGAGCTGTGCCTAGACGCACAATCATTTATCATGACCTGCTTTAGTTTCTCAAACAACTAAGTTTAGGCTAGGGCATATCAGGGGTCCCTGGACTCCTTGCTTAATTGTATTGGTCCAAAGCATAAAAAACCTTAGGATAGATGTAAACTATAATGGAAATATCAATAGAAATAAATACCTTTATCCCTATTTTAGTTGTCTTCAGAACACATAATGCTGTGTTTGGTACTAGGTAAGTGAATTATTTCATGAATGAGGTTAGTCATCAAATTCTAATAGGTGGTTTAACCAGAGAGGAATCAACACTTATTCTCCCCAGATCACTGCCAAAACACACGTTCTATTACATGCAACACACACAGTACCCTGGAGGAACTCAGCAAGTCAGGGAGTATCAATGGAAAAGACTAAACAGTCAACTTCTCAGGCCGAGCCCCTGCTTCAGGACTATTACATATCATTGCAGAGCTGCTAGAAGCAGGAATCCCAGTCCAGGTACTTGGCCATTTGCCAGATCTTCTAATATTTTAAACATATCAATTATATCACAAATCAATCTTTTAAGCCACAATGAGCAAGAGACAGTTCTGTATAGGAATCAAATTGCTGAAAGAGTTCAGCAGGTGAGTCAGCATCTGTATCTGTGTGGGGCTAGGGGAAAATGGTGGAAGGAATGGTCAATAATAATCTAAATGAATTTGCTTCTTGTTGAGACCTTGCATCAGTTCTGAGAGTGGACAGGGCAGACTGCCAGAATGAAGTGGGCAGAGACTGCAGGTGAACTTGGTGATAGGTAGACCAAGGAGGGCTGATGGATAATACAGCCAGATGAGGGAGGCAGAGGGGTGGAGCTGGGAAACAGAGGTATGTGGAGGAAGTGGGCAAGGAATCAAAAAGTGGCAGATGGAGCCAGATGGGGGAAAAGGGAGGTTGAAGTTGGAGGTTGAAAAGGGGAAATTCAAAGGCTGCCACTGCTGTAGTCTGATAAGTAGGAGAGGTGATAATAGGAACCATTAAGGGAGAAGTGAAAGGCATGTGGAGCCAATGAAGGAGGGGGTCTATTGGGAGAACATATGATGGGTGGGGAATTTACTACACTAGTTGTGTTACTCTAGCAGTTTGTTTTTTTCCCCTTCAAATTCCAATATCTGCTGCTCAAATCTGTATAACCTCTTCTCAAAAACAGAAAACCTTCACTGAATCAATGAGTCTTTCATTGAATTTGTCCTGCATCCTCTCTAGGGATGACAAAACCTTCCTAAGGCGCAGTATCCAAAGTAGAATGCCAATTTCTAGGGAAGGTCTGATGATTGTTCTGCAGAATATGAGATAGCTTTTCCTCAGTGTATTCCAGACTCCCAAGATAAAGCTCAAAATTTCTCTTTGATTAGACCATACCATAAGACATAGGAGCAGAATTAGGCTATGCAGCCCATCAAGTCTGCTCCGCTATTTCATCATAGCTGATCCATTTCTCTCTTACCCCCATTCTCCTGCCTTCTCCCCATAATTTTTCACACCATGACTAATCCTGTCCTTCTTAGTAAGTTACTTGTTGTACTGAGAAGAAATAGAACTAAGAGTTAATAGTAAAGCTACTTGAGGTTTCAATGCCATTTAATAACATCTTTAATCATTTCAAGACTATGTTCCTACCCAATTCTCACATTCCTTCTTTCCTTTAAGGGCAATAAGCTGTTGAAAAAACTTGGCAACCACCAAGAGCTCTTTGGGGTTGAGGATTCCAAAGGCTAATATGTTTTCAGATAAAGAAATTTCTCCATAATACATGACCGACCTTTTATCCTGGGAAGATACCTTTTTATTCCAGACACTCTTGTCAATGGAAATAGTCACCAGGCATTGACCTTGTGAATCCTTTTCTGAATCACATTCATTGTACCCATCTGAGGCCCAGCAGTGCAGAGCCCAACAATCTATCAACACACAAGTTGGAGGGAGTTCAGCTTTTTGTGCATTGGTCCAGATTCAAACATCTGCAGTCTCTCATCTCTGCCAATATACAGTATAATCTTTCTTAAATTGAAAGTGAATGATAGATTTCACATCTGAACATTGGCCTTCCATTTCCCATAATATGGCCACTTACACTGTTTGTCCATTCCTCGTTCACTTTACTCCCATGCACACACCTTGTACTGTAGCAGCATTTGTAGACTTAAATTATTTCATTCAAATTAGTCTACAATGACATGCAGTACTGTGCAAAAGTCTTAGGCACATATATATAGCTAGGGTGCCTGAGAATTTTGCACAGTACTGTATTTGTCAAGCTGGAGCAAAAAGCGAGTTTGTAAATTTGGCGGGAGCAAAGGATGTTGGGAATGGCAAGTGTGGAGCACCACAGGAGGAGTGTGGGGCTGGTGGCAGAGGAGGAGTGCCAGGGGCAGGGGGCTGGCACGGTGCAGACACACCCAGCCCTGAAACATCAGGCAAGGTCATCTGATTCCAAACAATTGGTTTATTTATCATTATAGAACCCGCTCCCTCCCCTCTCCCTTCCCCTTTTCCGAACCAAGATCTCCCTCTCCCTACTTCCTTTCCACTTTCAGTCCACAATAGAGCAATAGAGACCCATGTCAGAATCAGGTTTATCATCACTCACATACATCATGAAATTAGTTTCTTTTGTGCCAGCAGTACAGTGCAATACATAAAATTACTACAGTACTGTGCAAAAGTATTAGGCTATATATATATATATATATATAAACCACTTGGATTTACCCCTATCTTCCAAAGGCATATAGTTGTTAGGTTAATTGGACACTGACAATTGCCCCTACTTTGGATGTGGGTGGAAAAATGCGGAAGGAGTTGTGGGATTGGAAAGGAAGAGGGAAGACGCTAGAATATAAAGGTGGGGGGAGGGGAAGGAGTGTGGGTCCTGGCCTGAAATGGCGACTATCTATTCATTTCCATAGATGCCGTCTGACCTGTTGAGTTTCTCCAGCGTCTTGTGTGCGTTACTTTGGATTTCTAGCATCTGCAGATTTTCTCGTATTTTTGCCTTTCTGGCACTGTATCATTTCCCTTGCCCTAAAGTCATAGAAAAGTACTACACAGAAACAGGCCCCTTAGCCCATTTAGTCTGTGCCAAACCATTTAAACTGCCTACTCCCATCAACCAGCACATTAACCCACCATACCCCTGCCATCCAGTTACCCAGCCTTAAACATTGAAATCGAGCTCGCACGCACCACTTGTGCTGGCAGCTCGTTCCACGCTCTCACCACCTTCTGAGTGACGAAATTTCCCCTCATGTTCCTCTTAAACTTTTCACCTTTCTCCCTTAACCCATGACCTCCAGTTGTAGTCCCATCCAACCTCAGTGGAAAAAGCCTGCTTGCATTTACCCTATCTATACCTCTCATAATTTTGTATATCCCTAACAAATCTCCCCTTAATCTTCTTCTCGTACTCATTGATTTTTTTTGTAACTCGCCTGTACCACTACTGAATTTAATTTGGTCTCTTAATACATTTATTGTCCTTGGTAATTGCACAAGATACTTTGAAATGAACCTATATTGCTCAGTGTTACGGTAGTCTGTGCCTTCACCCACCGACTGGTTGCAGGAATAGTAATTTATAATTTATGCTTCTGCCTCTATCAAGTGAACTTAAGTCAATTATGTCACAAGGTTGAATATACAATGTAAAACCAAGGAAGCCATTCACAGGCAGTGATCATTACTGAGACATTCTGTTGAAAATTCAGATAATATTAGGGCAGGCAATAAAATTCATCAGATTTTTAAATCTACCGACATTATAAATTCAACACATGAGCTCGTATTCATTAGAGGTAATGCAGTTAGTCCACAATGTGTTTGAACAGCCTGCTAATTCTCTAGGGTCAGCACTATTTATGATAAGTAATTAACCCTGGATTCCTGCAGATCTATTTAATTAGAAATCTTGTATCATCCATCACATATTTCAAGGCATCACACCTCAGAAGTGACACACTTCGGGATGTCACACCTTGGAATGCCGTATGTTGGTGGTGCAGCAAAGGGTGATTGGCTGAAATTAGCCATTGTTGGTTAATCTATCAGTGGCGAGAAATTCAAAGGCATAAAGCTGCTTCTGCCAGCATTGTACAACTGAGTATCATTTCTCTCCTGGACTGAAACACAATAATAATAATTTCCAATCTGATTTGCATAATTCTGAAAATTCAGCTGGGCAATAGATAACATTTGCACACTATACCAGGCAGGCACAATTTTCACATCAGTCTCACAGAGAATGGTGGTGTTCCTCATGACGTTCTTTATGGAGCATTTCAGAGGGACTTAGATGAAGCTGTTCTTCTGTCAATCAGAGGATTTAATAATGGGGCTGGAATCCCTTTAAATTCTCAAATTAGATCAACTGCTGCCCAGCCTTTCCATAAGCAATGTCTCTTGTTCTTAGTCCCTTACTCCCAGTCTGTCAACAATTACACCACCCCAGTCCTCTGTGCCCCTCTTGACCAAGTCTCCAATAACCCTCCTGAGCTACCAATCCCAAAGGAGTCAGTCTACAACTCTTATCTCCAACCACACTGCAAGCAAACCTGGATGACACAACGTGGGTGACCATCTTTAGTTCTGCTCGAGGCCTAAGGCAACAGAGGTAGGCAGCAGGTTTTGGCTGGGAGGGTGGTGATGAGTGTGCCACTGGCAGTGACTGAAACAGTTATGGGTGTGCTAGAACTCTGGGTCTTTCTACTTAATTGGTAATTGGGTTATTATTGTCACAATGTACCAAGGGACATAAGAACATAAGAAATAGGAACAAGAGTAGGACATCTGGCCCGTCGAGCCTGTTCCACCATTCAATATCATGGCTGATCTGAACATTGACTCATCTCCACCTACCTGCCTTTTCCCCATGACCCTTAATTGTTCTACTATGTAAAAATCTATCCAGCCTTGACTTAAATATATTTACTGAGCTAGCCTCCACTGCTTCATTGGGCAGAGAATTCCACAGATTCACCATTCTTTGGGAAAAGCACTTTCTCCTCATCTCCATCCTAAGTTTACTCCCCCAAATCTTGAGGCTATGCTTCCTAGTTCTAGTCTCACCTACCAGTGGAAACAATTCTCCTGCCTCTATCTTATCTATCCCTTTCAGAATTTTATATGCTTCTATAAGCTCTCTTCTCATCCTTCTGAATTCCAGCAAATACAATCCCAGGCGGCTCAATCTCTTCTCATCTCTGGGATCAAGCTGGTGAACCTCTTCTGCACTGCCTCCAAAACCAGTATATCCTTCCTCAATTAAGGAGACCAGAACTGCATGCAGTGAAAAGCTTTTGCTTATATCCATCCAGTCAGATCATCACATATGTAAATACACAAAAGGAAATAAAAGAAAGCAGAATACATAGAGAGAGTCAAGTCAAGTCTATTGTCATTTAACTATATACATGTATACCATCAAATCGTGTTTAGGGGTAACATGAGGGGGAACTTCTTTACTCAGAGAGTGGTAGCTGTGTGGAACGAGCTTCCAGTAGAAGTGGTAGATGCAGGTTCGATATTGTCATCTAAAGTAAAATTGGATAGGTATATGAACAGGAAAGGAAAGGAGGTTATGGGCTGAGTGCAGGTTGGTGGGACTAGGTGAGAGTAAGCATTCGGCACAGACTAGAAAGGCCGAGATGGCCTGTTTCCATGCTGTAATTGTTACATGGTTATAAATGAGACAATGTTTCTCTGAGCCAAGGTGTAAAGCGCAGTAGTACACATAACATATGTAACACACAATAACTTATGAAAGTAAGGATAAAATCTACAGATGGATTACACATGAATGATAAAAAAGTAAAGTGCATTAATTAAATATTCTAAAGTACAGATCAGATTAACCAGTAACCGTTCGAATGTGATGCGGCAGGGAGTTCAGAAGCCTAATGGTCTGAGGGAAGAAACTGTTTCCCATCCTGACCGTTCTTGTTTTTATGCATTGGAGCCTCCTGCCTGATGGTAGAAAGTCAAAGGGGATGTCAGATAGATGGGCAGGATCCTTTATAATACTAAGAACCCTGTGTATGCAGCGTTCCTGATAAATGTCCCTCATGGGTAGTAGTCCTTTGTAGGAACTTGAAATCTGATGCTCAGCTGCTCCCATACCAGAGAGAGATGCAGCTTGTCAGGACACCCTGAATGGTGCCCTATAAAATGCTGTTAAGATGGTGGGGGGGAACCTCACTTTCCTCAATCTCTGCTGTGCTTTCTTATTCAGGGAGGTGGTAGTAAGGGCCCTGGGGAGGTCGTCCATAATGTGAACTACCAGCAACTTGGTGCAAATTTGCTGTGCGAGAGGACAAGGCCATGATGAGACTTACTGAGAGATCAAGAACTCATGGGGCACCATGGTAGCTGCACAGAGGCTCACAACAGTTTACTGAACAGGTGAAGCAGGTTCAATTCCCACTGCTGCCTGTAAGGAGTTTGTACATTCTCTCCGTGACCATGTGGGTTTCCTCCAGGGGCTCCAGTTTCCTCCCACAATCCAAAAACATACTGGTTGTTATGTTAATTGATCATTGTAAATTGTCCCGTGATTAGGCTGGAATTAAATCAGGAGGCTGGCTCAAAGGGCTGAAAGGGTCAATTCCATGCTGCAGCTCAATAAATTAATCTTTATTTTATAACAGGTCCATTCAAGAGACTTAAAACAGCAAGACAGAAGCTCTCCTTGAACCTGATAGTATGCATTCATAAGCTTTACTACCTTCTACCCAATAAAAGGGGGCGGAGAGAAGAGGGAATGATAAGGATGGGTTGGGTCCTTGATCACATTGGCTGCTTTCCCAAGGCAGCAGGAAGAGTAGACAAAGTCAATGAAAGAGAGGTTGTTTTTAACAATGGACTGAGCTGTGTCCACAATTGTCACCAATTTCTAGCAATATTGTGCAGAGCTGTTGCTACTCCAAGCTGTGCTACATCTGGATAAAATGCTTTCTATGATGCATCTTTAAAATTGGTGACGGTCGTCACAAACATGCAAATTTCCTTAGTCTTTTGAGGAAGTAGAAGCACCATTGTGCTTTCTCGGCCATAGCATCTACATGGCTGAACTAGGACAAATAATTGGTGATATTTACAGCTAGGACCTTGAAGTATGAAGAGGGCATGACTTGGATGGTAGTGCTCTTTAATGATGGATGCTACTTTTGTGATGCAGCATTCCAAGTCAATGTAGCGGATAATGGGGAGAGCATTGCCTCTGATAGACTGGGCTGTATTCACCATTTACTGTAGCCTTCTCCATTCCTGGGTATTGGCGTTTCCATACCAGACTGTGATACAACCAGTTGGGATACTCTCCACTGTGTATACTGTATATAGAAGTTTGGCAAAGTTTTTGGTGACTAACTTCCCCTGCCTTTCCCTATTGCTTTGTAAATCCTATTTTTTCAGGTATGTCTCCAGTTTCCTGTTGAATTCTGCATCTGGATCTGCTGCTACTTTATACCTAGCAATGGATTCCATTTATTTTGAGAGAAAAAAAATCCTCATGGCAGTTTTGGTTGATTCATCTTTATTCTATGTCCTTTAGTTCTCCTTCCACCACTGGGAATAGTTTTCTCTCGCTCTATCTTCCCTAAACCCTTCATGATTATGATGAACTCTTTCTCACTATCTCATGACCTCATCTGCTTCAAGGAGGAAAAACCTCAGTCTATCTATCTCACTAAAGTCATTTGTTAGCACAACATTTTGGTACATTTCTGCTGCACACCAGTCCAACCGTTCCTGAAGTCTGGTATCCAAAAATGGACATAGAAACATAGAAAATAGGTGCAGGAGTAGGCCATTCAGCCCTTTGAGCCTGCACCGCCATTCAGTATGATCATGGCTGATCATCCAACTCAGAACCCTGTACCTGCTTTCTCTCCATAACCCGATCCCTTTAGCCACAAGGGCCATATCTAACTTCCTCTTAAATATAGCCAATGAACCGGCCTCAACTGTTTCCTGTGGCAGAGAATTCCACAGATTCACCACTCTCTGTGTGAAGAAGTTTTTCCTCATCTCGGTCCTAAAAGGCTTCCCCTTTATCTTTAAACTGTGACCCCTTGTTCTGGACTTCCCCAACATCAGAAACAATCTTCCTGCATCTAGCCTGTCCAATCCCTTTAGAATTTTATACGTTTCAATAAGATCCCCCCTCAATCTTCTAAATTCCAGTGAGTATAAGCCTAGTCGATCCAGTCTTTCTTCATCTGAAAGTCCTGCCATCCCAGGAATCAATCTGGTGAACCTTCTTTGTACTCCCTCTATGGCAAGAATGTCTTTCCTCAGATTAGGGAACCAAAACTGCACACAGTACTCTAGGTGTGGTCTCACCAAGGCCTTGTACAACTGCAGTAGATCCTCCCTGCTCCTGTACTCAAATCCTTTTGCTACGAATGCCAACATACCATTTGCCTTTTTCACCGCCTGCTGTACCTGCATGCCCACCTTCAATGACTGGTGTACAATGAAACACAGGTCTCGTTGCATCTCCCCTTTTCTTAATCGTCCACCGTTCAGATAATAATCTGTTTTCCTGTTCTTGCAACCAAAGTGGATAACCTCACATTTATCCACATTAAATTGCATCTGCCATGAATTTGCCCACTCACCTAACCTATCCAAGTCACCCTGCATCCTCTTAGCATCCTCCTCACAGCTAACACCGCCACCCAGCTTCGTGTCATCCGCAAACTTGGAGATGCTGCATTTAATTCCCTCGTCTAAATCATTAATATATATTGTAAATAACTGGGGTCCCAGCACTGAGCCTTGCAGTACCCCACTAGTCACTGTCTGCCATTCTGAAAAGGTCCCGTTTACTCCCACTCTTTGCTTCCTGTCTGCCAACCAATTCTCTATCCACATCAATACCATACCCCCAATACCGTGTGCTTTAAGTTTGCACACTAATCTCCTGTGTGGGACCTTGTCAAAAGCCTTTTGAAAATCTAAATATACCACATCTACTGGCTCTTCCCTATCCACTCTACTAGTTACATCCTCAAAAAATTCTTAAGATTCGTCAGACATGATTTTCCTTTCACAAATCCATGCTGACTTTGTCCGATGATTTCACCTCTTTCCAAATGAGCTGTTATCACATCTTTGATAACTGACTCTAGCATTTTCCCCACCACCGATGTCAGACACTGTGCTTCAGCTGTCAGACTGTTGCTTAATAATGGCCTTTGAGTATGTTAATCTCTCCATTAATGAAGCCCAAGATTCCATGTGATTTTGTCCCATCATGCCCCCAAAACCTTTCGTGAACTACGCATTGTCACAGTGAACTTTGATAATAAATGTACTTTGAACTTTTGAACATCTAGCCCTGAACTCTCTCTTCCTGTACTGCAGTCAGATGTTTTATTTAAACCTTCTGACCTATGGTATCTTCACAAATTCCTTTTGAAAATCTATATATGCACAATTTAATGAAAGGATTGGTTCCTTTTATGTGGAACCACTACTTATAAATATCAAGATATTTGATGCAATGCCTTTACGGTACCCTGAACATTAAAATAACCCTCAAAGATTAATTCAACACATACAAAACACTGGAGGAACTCAGCAAGTCGGAAAGCATCTATGGAAAAGAGTAAACAGTCAACGTTTTAGGCCAAGACCTTTCTTTAGGATGCCTTATACTCATGTATAAGGAGGCAGAGAATACTTGTCTGTGTCCAATAGCTACACTTAATGTCTGATAAAATGTATACAATATACATTCTGTGTGTGATTTAAAGATTCAAAGTACATTTATTATCAAAGTACGTACACAGAATATACACTGAGATTCGTCGTACCGCAAGCAGCCACAAAACAAAGAAACACAATGGAACCCATTCAAGAAAACATCAAACATCCAATGTGAGGGAAAAACAAATTGCACAAGTGGCGAAAAGCAAGCAAACAACTCAGAATACCAAACATCAACCCAGTAGTATTCAGTTTAGTTCAGTTCAGCACTGCGCTGTGCTGCTAGCCAATGCAGGGCGCAAGGCCATTCTACACTGAAGCAGCGCAGTCGCATTGAGTGCCCTGATCAAACCACCCAAAATGACCAAAAAGCATCAAAAGCAAAAGCACTATATAGTGCAACTACATCTAATCTGCTTTATATTTAAATCATTTTGGTTACATATATCATGTCTGTAATATTCTTCCAGCGTCCTTCCATCCTACATTACCTAACTGAGCCAACTTATCCTTCAAATCTATTGTCTTTCACCTGCTCATCTATCTTCCCTTGAAATACATTAACACTACTGATCTAAAAAAAAAGATAGAAATGGTCAAATCATCGGAAGGGCTATAGATCTGAAGCATGTACTATTTCTCTTTCCACAAATGCTAGCCGACTGTCAATCGAGTGGCATCCACACCGGACTGCCAGTCGAGTGGCCCCGGGTTCGAATCCAACCGGCTCCGTGCATGCTTTTTATATCGGCACTGAGTTGGGCATCAAGCTAGCAACTTGGCCTTGTAAAAAACAGACAAATGCTAAAGAAACAACTAGGTTGCTGCCTGATTCTGTTTTTCAGAATCAGAATCAGGTTTAATATCACTGGCATATGTTGGGAAATTTGTTAACTTTGTGACAGTAGTATAATGCAATACGTAATAATACAGGGAAAAGAAACTGTGAATTACAGTACACACACATATATAGTGTTACGTATTCAGGCAACAATAATTATAGATGAGTTAGACGAAGGGTTTTATAACAAATAACACGTTTATTAAACACTGATAACAAACCCCCTTCAAAAGTAAACAAACCCAAACAATGATCCGAGCTCAGCTGCTGGCAGCTGCTCAAACAGTCCTTAATAGCTTTGCAGTCCCAAACAGTCTTTAAAGCAGTATTGAAAAGAACTCAGTTCTTTAAAGCGATATGCCGACAGTTCAAAAGCTCACGGTACTTTTAAAAGGAGAGACTTTTTAAAACGAGGTAAATTCTCTTCCACGTCGATGTCCTTCGATTCCCAGCGTCGAACTCCCACGTCGAATTTTATTAAATATAACAGCTTAAAGTGACTGACCTTCCTTCCACAATATTCTCAATCTCCCGCTTTTTCCAGCGGAGACTATCATGAGAATAGTAAACGAAATCCTTCCGAATGAGGATCACACAAGGTCGAAGTCAATCCATCGAAAATCGATTTTCCTCGATCTCCATTTTCCAAACTTCACTCTCCCTTAGCAAAGAAACCGTTGGCTCTGACCTTTTAAACTTTAGGCATTATATAAAACTTCATTTTTAACTAAACTGCGTCATCACATTAAATCACACAGTGATATGAAGTCATCTTGGCAAATCCAGCCACGAACTGCCCCACCTGACAGGGTGGGTCTCCCTTTTATACCCTGTAGAAAAAACCTGTCACATGACCTCTACTGGCGGGAAAATGACATCACTCCACCATCACAAAACCATTACCTCATGTCCAGTATAACTTCAACCCCAGTCACGTGACAAGGGTACCACTGTCACGTGTCACGGGTACGTAACAATAGAAAGAGAGTAAATTAGATAAGTAGTGCAAAAATAGAAATAAAAAAGTAGTAACAATGACAACAAGGCATGACATGAGTGATAGGGGTCCTTAATGATGGGTGCCACCATTTTTGAGATGTCCTGGTTCTCCAGAGGCTAGTGCCCATGATGGAGAACACTGGGCTCTGATTCCACAGAGGGCTTTGATTTGGAAAGCTTTGGAGCTCATCTCCTCTTTCAGAGGAGCCGTCACGTGACAACCCTCCAGTAAAGGCCAGAACGATCAATGCTTATGACTGGCACCAGGAGCAGTTGGGCAAAGATTTAACTCTTTGACAAAGCAATTGTGGCATCAGGTACAAAAAAAGGTAACAATCAATGGGTATTGAACAATGAATAGAGATGAATATTTTGATAAGAGAATAATAATAGTCTCACCTGGAAGGACTAAGAATTAGAAAAGTAAAAGCAGCAATGGAACGAACAGATCACCTTGGGGGAGTCTAGGACCAGAGTCAGAATAGAAGAATGTCCATTTAGAACAGAGATGAGAAGGGATTTCTTTGGTAGTAATGCAGTGAATCTGTGGAATTCATTGCTACAGATGGCTGTGGAGGCCAAGTCAATAAGCATATTTAAAGAGTAGGTTAATAGGCTCCTAATTAGTCAGGGCATCAAAGGTTATGGGGAGAAGCAAGAGAATGGGATTGACAGCAATCATAAATCAGCTATGATGGAATGGCAGAACAGACTGGATGGGCCAAACAGCCTAATTCTTCTCCTATATTTTATAGTTGTATGAATTAACATGATCACTGTGTATTAGAAATAAGCCTCAATTTGGAAGCTTTCTTAGCCCTGCCTGTTTCATTCTTAACTATTTCAACACCATTCACAGCATCTGGTGCTTATTTTTACTTCCTATGTGAAGTTTATTGCAGTTGCCTGCATTTAATTTTAACTCACATTTGTTCTTCATACAAAACCTATTTTGCCCCAGTCATTCTGGAACTTTCAAATTGCTCCCATTCATTCCACTGCATCTCCCAGTTTGCTAAATTCAACAGACTTGGCCATTTGACTTTGAGTTTGTGTGTCCAGGTCATTAAATAGGAAACAGTACTGGGCCGAGCATTAAGGCCCGAGGCCTCCCACTAAGTAGTTTTAAGGCACCATCCCAACATAATAAGTCATCATTGTTTTCTACCCTTCAGGCAGTTTCTTGCTCGTTCCAGGGTTTGCCCTGAATAGTCAAAGCTTTAAGTTTTAAACAAGAGCTGATTATATGGAACTTAACACAAATGACTTTTTGGAAATCTAAGTCCCGTTATGTTACGAGGATTTTCACAGTTCATTTGGGTTGATCAGCCTGGATTTTATTCCCTGAATTTTGGTGGCTGCTGCTTTGTAACTGACTGTACAAATCATCACTGTGAATATTTGTAGGACTGATCACTGAGCCTGCAGGTTAGGTTGCAAACTTTTCGTCACCAGTCGAGTTGACATCATCAGTGCGCAACTGAGTGTTGTTTCTGCCGAGTGCTCGCGTTTATACTGGTTCGACTCCTCGTTCTGATTGGCTGGCTGTCGTGCCGGCCGCTAGTCTCCATTGGGTCCCAGACTGAGTGATCACCATTGGCCTGTATCCCTGGGTATCAGTCATTGTGAGCACTGGTTCCTCAGATGTCCAGAGCTCACTCGTCAGCCCCAATCCTGCAGACGCATAGGTTTGTAAATTGCATCCAGTTCAATATGCTTGCTAATAGAGTTTTCCATTGAGAATCAAGCTTCTTAAAGTTCTCTTGAACTTTTGTGCCTCTGCCTGGATTTTAGTAGTTTCCCAGACAAACTTGAGTCCTTCTCAATCTTCGTGTACTGAGGTGACAGAGGATCATGTCTTCTTATGGCTAGCTGACAATGACAGAGAGACCAATAACTAGGGTTACAAGCCAGCAGAGATCACCCAACCATCAGTTGGCTGGGACCCAGTGCAGTTTAGCGGCCAGCATGACAGCCAACCAATCGGAACAATTGTGCACTGATGATGTCACCTCGACTGGCGACGAAACAAAACTTTTGGTGACCTAACCTCCAGGCTCAGCAAACAACCTTATAAGCAAGCAGCCAACGAGCTGCCAATCTTCCCTTTCATTTCAATTACTATGATACTTACTCCACTGTGATATTTATTTTCATAAACTTAAATGGAATAAAACTCAAACTAATGTTACTTGAGTCCATGCTTGTTTTGTCCCACATTTAAAGATGGCAGCATACCGGCCTGAATCCAAACTGGTGTTGTATCTAAGGATATACACATAATGGGGAACAATACCTATGAGATCTGCATTCACTGCTTGTAAGTATTCCAAGAAAATTCCCATCTACACCAAAGATCCAAGTCTCATTTGCAACAGAATAATTGATCCTCATTTCCATCTCATTAACATTTACAACAACCTATTGGCTATTTCTGTCTTGGAAAAGTTTTTTAATGATGACATCCCCGTGAATGCTCTGGGAGAAGTAATCTTTGATAATCTATCAAACGATCATCAACCATTCTCCCTGTGACTGTGTGGGTTTCCTCCGGGTGCTCCAGTTTCCTCCCACAGTCCAAAGACATACTGGTAGGCAGGTTAATTGGTCAATGTAAATTGTCCCGTGATTAGGCTAGGGTTAAATCAGAGGGATTGCTGGGTAGCATGGCTCAAGGGCCAGAAGGGTGTATTCTACACTGTATCTCAATAAAATAAAACTAAAAATTATTTGCAAATGTGACCTGTGCCTGTGCATTATATTTAAACAGTTCTGCTTTCTTGCCTGCTCCTTCTGTTCCAAAAGCATATCCCAATTGGATTCCACACTGATTATGCTGAACCCCCTGTGTTCTCATTTTGAATTAAGTCAGTACTTTTCTTTTGATTCATACTTTAATTTGTCAATGCCTTTCATGGTTAACATTCATTGATGTATTTGTTGATTTACAATGCGGAATAGGCCCTTTGAGCCACGTCACCCATCCCCCAATTTTTTAAAAATGGTAGTTTAATCACACAACAACTTACAATGACCAATTCACCTGCCTACCGGTATGTCTTTAGACTGTGGGAGGAAACCACAGTCACGGGGAGCACATCATAGCAGGCAGCGGCGGGAGTTGAAGCCGGGTTGCCTGTACTGTAAGGCATTGTGCTAACCACTGCACTATTGTGCCACTCTTTTCCACTGTGTTACTGTAGCATCTGTAATTACCATGTCTGCTCACCACTACACCTTAAAATTATTCCATTCTCCTGCATTTAAACTAATTGCTTTGTTCCTTTTCATTAAACGTACCACTTCAGTTCTGTTCAAAGCTCCAGGTTTTAGCCATTTCTTATTCCCTGATATTTCACCTTGACCATTTGTGATTACTGCCCCTGACGTTGCACAACATCCACTCCTGTGCATTATCTATGATACAAATACCGGGTCAAGATGAGCACTTAGCCTTGTTACTTCTCCGACATACTGGGTCACAAAGCAGCGTGCAATCCATTCATCAACTCTGATGCAAAAACATTCGAGTTCATTTCCCCAGCTGAAGACCGGCTGTCCTTCTATTAGGAAGCTGCATACTATAATATAAATAGAATCATTTTAATTTTCAGCAGCTTGGAAGACAATTTTTAGTGAATTGTCAGGTGCAAAGGACAGTGAAGAAGGGATGGGAAGCAAGAACACAGATGCTTTGCAAGGCAACACACACAAAATGCTGGAGGAACTCAGCAGGCAGGCAGCATCTATAGAAAAGAGTAAACAGTTGACATTTTAGCCGAGATCCTTCTTCAGGACTGAGAGGGAAGGGGCAAAATGCCTGAATTAAAAGGGGGAGAGGGGAAGGAGGCGAGCTGGGAGGTGACAGGTGAAGCCAGGTGGGTGGGAAAGGTGAAGGGCTGGAGAAGAAGGAATCTGATAGGAGAGGAGAGTGGACCATAGGGGAAGTAACAAGCAAGTGAGAAGAGCTAAAAGGACAGAGTAGGGAATAGAGGGGGGGGAGGAATTTTTGTTCATCAGAAGGAAAAATCAGTTTGGAGGGTACACAGACAAAATATATGTAATAACTAACTTTTCCGTTCTCTTGTCGAATGATTCAGTATCAAAGGTACAACATATTAAGTCATCATTTAACACCTGAACACTCCACATCCTGTGTTAACCTTACACAAGTTGTTATGAAGGGTGTAGTTTGCAGGCTGTAGTGATAACATGGCAGAAGGTTTGAAAAAACAATTGAGAAATATGAACGTGAGACAGAAGAATATCAAAAATTATTAGAACTTGCTCAACAGGAAAAACAAATTTAAATGACAATGCTATGAAATATATGGTATGTATTTAAACACCTAAGCCTCACTTCTCAAACAAGAGAAGATCTGCAGATGCTGGAAATCCAAAGCAACAGACACAAAATGCTGGAGGAACTCAGCAGGCCAGGCAGCGTCTATGGAAAAGAGGTTTTGGACCAAGACCCTTCATCAGCTTCTCGTTGATTCAGTCAATGCTGCATTATAACATTACTTACACAATAAGGACTTAATCTTTGTGTTGTTGGAACACTGCCTTTTATGACTTGTAGAAATGGACCAGCCGGCAATATCCTATGTTGCACAGACAAAGAGTCACATGTAGGTGTGGTCCTCCACAAAGACCACAACCTTGTTGCAGGGTTTGGAGGATTGCCTGACTCAAAGATCTGGAGAGCTATGTTTACTGGAATCAGGGATTTATGCTTTGTCTCTTGGTAGGGTCACCCATGCCAAACAGGTCAAAGAGTAGAGGTCAGACCAAGAGTGGTCCACCAATCCTCCAGGTTGGGGAGTTCAGCTCATGGCCAACAACCCGGACCGGTAAAACAAAATTGTTGTAGAAATAGCAATGAAGAATCCTTCTTCACCTGAGTGCAACAGTATGCCTGAGTCTCCACACAGGACTTGCATGACTGACAGTAGTGAAAACCAAGAGGAAGTTATCGACATGATGAACGAAGCCCTGAACACTACCAGCGATGGATGATCTTCATCGCTGCCCTAAATACCAGCAATGCAATGGGCAGTAAATAAGTAGATACAGTGTATCAATCAGCATCCCAGGTATCCCATTTCAGTCTTCAACTTAATATGCCCTTTTGATTTTGTGCAAAATGTATGAGTAATCAATAGGCAGTCACTCGATCCAAATACAAAGCAAAATTGCCCAAAAGGTGGCGGTAGTGAGTCTGGTTCTCAGAAAACAAGTTCAACTATAAGTTACACATTAAATTGTCAGTTTTAAAGCATTTTGATGCCAGTGATTGAGCATTTGAGATCAGGATTGGGACTGCTTCCAACAATGGGAAGAATTTATGACAATAAAATGAGAAGGTTTCTCTCAGAGCTCTCAGGTTTCTCTTATGTACCAAGGAGCACGTACTTCCAAAGAGAAAAAAGTCACATTATGATCTAAACTTGCAATGGATCACTAAATTCTTCTATTTTGTCGGAGATATCAAGTTTCATGGTTATGATCCACTCACAATACAAAGTGCTTTGAAGAACTATTCTAAGGACTATGTGTAGTGTTAACACTGTTTATCTCTTCAAGGACTTCATGAATACTTCCAGCATTTTCGATTTCATTTCAGATTTCTAGCAACTGTGGTTTATGGTGTTTAAAAAATCTGCATATTATTTGGTGATCATGAAGTCTGCATAATTAAGACAATATTTTAAGAATGGTTTTCTTCTAATACCATCCTAGCTTGAACAGAGTATCACGCCAAAGAAATCTCAACTTCAAGATAATTGCATTAGATCATCCTATCAACTTTGATGACCTATCAGAAAATGTTGTGGTTGTTTTCCCACCACCCAAAGTGACATGTTTACTACAACCCACTGATTAAGCGATAAGAGTGACATTTAAGGTTTATGATTGATGGCATGTTCTTCCAGTTCATGAAGAAAGTTGATGGTGATGATACAGCAGTAATCCTAGAATATTAATAATATCCTCAAAGTTTAAGCAAATATTGATGGTTTTTTGGGAAGAAGATCAGACAACATACAAATTATGTGTGCTCTTCAAGTTCAAAGCAAAAAACACAAAAATAGCCAAGAAATCTGGCTGTAGAGATGGAAGAGGCTGATATGGTGGAACTGTTTGAATTCCAGAAGAATTCTCAAAAGTGTACTAAATGTAACTGGAAATAAAACAAAACTAAAGATCAGAAAACAATTGCAAAACCAAAGCCACAAAAGTTAAAACAAAGTAATTGTCAAAAACATTTCAGCTTGTTGGAGCAACTTGGCCAAGAATTGACCCAAAAGGACGAAGTAATTCCCCAGTGAATAGCCCAATCAGTGATGACATTTGCTAGTACAAGGAGCTTTATTTACAAGACTCAAACTGTCCAAAAGCATTTAGATAATCTTCTTTTAAGGTAACTGAAAATTATCAGGAACAGTGACCAGAAGGGGGTACAAATTCATTCTTGGATGGAAAGGCAGACACAATTACCTATTTGCCACTTTACCTCGATTCTGCCCACTTCCATAACCACCACTTCTGGGTGCCACGTTATATAAGTGTTCAATCTTCAAAAATATATTCTTTGGTTTATAAAAGAATTGTGTTCCAGTAAAAGGTTTTTTCAAACACAATTAATAAATCAAAATGCCTGGGTGAAGTACATTATTGGTATTTTACCAGAGTATTCCAATAGGTGGAGAACAGCTCACTACTTTTTAGTGAAAATTATATTCATAAATCAAAGATTTTTTGATGTCAAAGCAAAAAAATTGTAAATCAATGTTCAAAAATCAAGGAATATCAATACTATATAATTTTCAGGTGTATTTAGGGTATTTCAATTTGTATTTTTTTCTAAATGATAAATATCCTGAAGTATCTGACCATATATATTAATACTAATAAGAAAATTGGATTTGTTTAACAGTTTTGCTGAGAACAAGAAGTTTCTCTAGTCTATTACTTAACCATGTGTAATGGCAACTCAAACAAACCAATGCCGCTGCTGGCAACATGATACAGGTAGTTATTTTGTATGATGTGCCCCCTGATCAAACCAATAATAATATTTCAAGGCATTGGAGAACTGTATTCCCATTTTTTATTAGCAACTAGCAAAGTATACAATCTTGAAGCACTGTAATTAAGCGTAACTAAGCAGTCAGCAAACAATATTCCACCTCATGGTCCCCAGAAGAAAGCATGAAGACATAACTTATTCCCCTTCACTTTTATCAGCCTCTCACCCACATGACTAGTTATCACAATAAAGATAATAAAGGCGCAACACAGAATATAATAAAGATATAAAAAAAGATATGTAGCTCCTACACTATGCTTTGGTACTATTCTGGTAATTTTTTTCTGCATCATCTTAATCATAGTGCTCAGGAATGCATACAGTAATTCAGATGAGACACAACATGCCTCTACTAAAACAGCCAAGGATTCAAAGTTCTAAGCACCCTCTCAACTGCAACTTCTAACTAGAGATATATTGTACCATCATAAGGGTCTCTTCCTGTGTCCACTTTAAAACTAGATCATGGCGGAAAGAGCTGGATCATTCTTCCTAGGAAACTTGGTCAGCGACTGCTCTTTTGACAAAAGTTTATGTGATGATCCAATTAAGTGCCAATTAGCATTGACCTTCAAGAACACTGGCATTAGGGAATTCAGTGAGGGGGATGTCACTAATTGTAAAGGAGAGATGATTAGGACTTTTCTTCTTGCATAAGGAGAAAGTTATACCCTGGACCAAGACATTTTTTGCTAAGTTCCTCCAATATCTTGTGTGTGTTGCTTTGGATTTCCAGCATCTGCAGACTTTATTGTGTTTGAGAATATTGTGTGTGTGTATATTATGTATGTGTATATATATATATATATATATATACATATATAGCACTTAGCAAATTGGTTTGCCAAAGTATAGTATCCATTCAAAATAATGGGGACTCTATTAAGAACTTTGTGAGTATATTGCAGGCACTGAATAACAATCCTTTCCAAGGCTCTAAGGAAAAATACTGGTCCCAATTTTAAGGAATTGGGTAGTTCCTATCAGGAGTTTAAAAAAAAAGCAAATACAAGCTTTGAATAAATCACAAATATACTTACACAATTCCACTAAAATACAGTGCATTCTCAGTGAAATCTCTACTTGCTATTTTATTGCACCATTTGCAGGAGTAATTTCTATGCTTTTCAATTTACTTACGTTAATTTGATTTATCCTCAAAGACTTCAAATAAATCCAGATTTCAATGTTTAGTCTATGTTTGCTTAACATTCTGTGCCCATTTAAACCACTCCAACAAGGACTGTAAGGCTGCCAAAGCTTATTACATTTAAATGCCTTTGGTAGTCGAACATACACTGAATAATGGATCATCAGAAGTGTGCTACAGATCAGAATCTAATCAAGGTAGCTCCAGTGGTTTCGATACAGAAGTGGCTATCTTTACATAGCATTGCTCATAAGCAGTGGGGAGCAAAGCTGTAATGTTTGCTTGCTGATTGAGCCTTTCCCTTTACAGCCATCTATTGGGTTCACCTGGTAAGGAAATAGTCTACGCAGGCACATCTTGAGGTCAACTGCAGGCTAATTACTATTACAGCTACAACTTTTTCCAGACTCTCAGCTGTTTAGCCCTTCCTCTGGAGGAAAATCCAGATTGTCTTAATCTCAAAAAAACCAACAGGAAATAACTGACTTTATTTCTCTGCATTTTTATTATATAAAGAATTTTCAGTGGTGATATGTTGGTGTGAACTGTGAATTGTAATGGCCAAGTCTAATTGGCTCATCGTAAGACACACAGATGTAAATGTATCAACCGCGATCTTCTCCGTCCATGCAAACTACCCTACAATTTTCTGTACATTCCTATTATACAATTTGCCAAACGCTGCTGTGGGAAATCCCAGCCAGTAATGTTTACGTCCTGCCTCTGATAGAATTTGGAAAGCAACCTCGGGGTAGTGTGCTCACATACAATGCAGCAAATGTTCTGTTCACTTAGAAGATGAATTTTTATTCTGAATGCTATTTTGTTTTCTTATTGTTTGCACGATTGGTTTCTTTCACTCTCTCTCTCTGCACATTGGGTGTTTGATGGACATTTTTATGGGTTCTTTTTGGTTTCCTTGTTCTGTGGCTGCCTGTAAGCAGATGAATCTCAAGGCTGTATAATGTACACACACTTTGAGGCACGGTAGCATAGCGGTTAGCACAATGCTTTGCAATGCAGGTGACCCAGGTTCAATCCCCATCACTACCTGCAATAGTTTATGTTCTCCTCATGACCATGTGGGTTTCCTCCAGGTGCTCTGATAGGTGAATTGATCATTGTAAATTGTCCTGTGATGAAGCTAGGGTTAAATTGGGTGTGGCTGGGTGGCACAGCTCGAAAGACAAAAGGGCCTATTACGCGCTGTATCTCAATAAATAAATAATAAGTATACTTTGAACTTTGAAAATGAGTGATCCAGATTTTTCCATATCCACCAAATACTCATGATAAATGAACACACATATGAACGAACCTCAGAAAAAATTTAATGGATATAGTGTACCTTCTTTAAACACAACAGATAGATAACTCAGGGCATCCCCTCCGCTGAAAATACAAATCCTTAGATTTATATGTATACGTGAACATAATGCATAAATTACTTTGTTCTGATAATTTCATATTTAAAAAATAGTTTACAATTTACGTGACTATCTTAGTAATGGCCTCCCAGCTTTTATTCCTATTATTTCTAAGACTTTTCCATTGCCTGAGAGAGCAATGAAAAGATTTTGACATGACCCCTCAGCAGCCAATCTTGCAATTAAAGAAATAAACTTGTGGTTTATCATGTGTGTGTATGTCTCTCTCCTCTACTCCACACTTAGCTGTTTACAAAAGGAAGGGCAGCCTAAATCAGCTCAGCTAATTGCAGTCCGCAATCGACTGCATGGGACGATAGTGTGAGAGTTGTATTGGATGAGTTTCATCATTTAAATTGACAACACTGGAAAGAAGCAGAAACTCACTGAAGATAATCACAGAGTTGCAGGGACACACAGATCTCTGATACAAATATTGTTACAGGCATTTCAAACACTATAAAAGACAACTGTACAAATAAATGTAATCAGCTTATTGTGAATTTTATGTAATTTAAAAGCCTTATTTTCATTACTAAGCTCCCAAAATCCAGGCACATGGATTTTCAGAAAAATACAGACATTTGAGTTTATTTATGTTTTTCCTCCTTTTCATTCCTTCTACTGACAGGTTTTCCTGGACATTAAACTTGATTCCTTGCTTTCATTAGATCTATAGTTCTCCTTCACTGGTAACTCTGCATTTTGGCATGCTTTCCTTATGTCTGATTTATATTGTTTTTAAGTTTTATAAATTCAAAATTTAGACCAGTCATGTGAACTGATGCCATTTCAGTTACACAGTGTAATTTAGTGATGGGCACAACAGTGATGATGGACAAAAGATGGCCAAAACGCCATTTTGTTTTCACACAACTAAAATGTAAGGGAGAGATGGTTATCATGCAAGAAATTACAGGCAGGAGTTAATTAAAATGTTGTGACCATTTATATTCAGAAATTCTCTAATAAATAGCTGTGACAACAGATTTTTTCCATTTGATATGGCTAACAAAATTAAAAACATGCTTACAATTTCATAAAAATATCAAAACAAGAAATATTCATATACACACATCTGCAATGCTGTCATTATGATGAAACCTTATTAATGGATCCCCGGGAATGAGTGAGAAACTAATCAAACAGTTTTAAGTGTTTTAACAGAACATTTAGAGTTCCTCTTCACGCCTTGTTTGGCACGCATAGAGCGACAACCCCGCCATTTCATCAGTGTTTGTTTTCTCACAAGGACGAGTTCCTAGCTCAATGCTCAACCCAGCACAGACGGAAAGCATGCAAGGAGCCAGCTGGATTCAAACCCACTACCACTCGGCTCGAAATCCAGTGCAGGTGCCACTACACCACTGGCCGACTAAACAGAACACTGACTTCTGGGAAATCTTCAACCTACTTTCCATATTTCACTATATACATAGAATATCAATCTACACTGCTATGCTTCAAGATATACTTATTTACTTTAATCTTTGCATTAGAATTCTATTATTGAGTAAAAGGTATGGACTAACTACAAAATACATAATTTTTTAAAAATGTAATTGTTTAACATCTGTCCTTATTTGAGTAATTATCAATTAGATAATCAAAGAGTTTTAATGTTTGTAAACAAGATAAGGTTGTGATGTGGTTTTACAAGAGGCCACTGTACTTCACTTATCATCCAGCCATCTTTCCATTAATTAGGAGCAACTCACACAAAATGCTGGAGGAATTTAACAGGTGAAGCAGCATTTATGGAAACAAATATTTCGGACTGAGACTCTTTTTCAGGAAGGGAGAAGACGCCAGAATAAAAAGGTGGGGGGAGGGGAAGGTGATAGGTGAAGCTAGGTGGGTAGGAAAGGCAAAGGGCTGGTGAGGAAGGAATCTGGTAAGAGAGAAGAGCGGACCATAGGAAAAAGGGAAGGTGATAGGCAGGTAAGAAGAAGAGGCCAGAGAGGGGAATAGAAGAAAAGGGGAGGGGGAGGGACAAGGTCAAAGAGTCAGAGGGTAGCAGAGATCATAGAGGGGGAGCAATGACAGATGGTGTCACTGAGCTCCCATCAAAGGGAAGATTTAAGCTTCTTCAGGATAGGCATCCCTCGAAGAGACTTCACAGTGCAGCAGCAAATCACAAACACGAAAAGTTCTGCAGATGTGAGAAAGCAGTAATTAAACCCTTTTTTAGTTTTTTTTTAACCACCTTTTTACGTAAGTTAACCACAGATGATGGCTTGGAATTTTTCTTTCACATTGGAATGTATCCATACAGAAAAATCTCTTCAAATGTCTCTCAATGCACTTCAGTTGACGGATCCCTTAATTTAATTTGCCGGCTCACTCTACTGCCTTGATTGTCTGACAATCTCCCATTTTATTCTTTAAACTCTGCCCGATCATGTTGTTTGCTGTTAGGAGACTTGCACACCTCTCCCACTAGAGACCTCTTGTCTTTATTATTTCTAAACTCCACACAAACTGCTTCCATATCCATATAAAATTATAATTATTATTTAAACATTACCCAATAGTATGTATGCACTTCAAATGTTGGCTCACCAACTAGCCTGACAATATTGGCCTCGGATTTTAACATTTTGGAAGAAAAAGAATTGTTATGAAAAAGAATCATTAAGAAACAACAATAATAATTAGATCAAATGGGGCAACATGGTAGCATAGTGGTTAGCACAACACCTTACAGTACCAGCGACCTAGGTTTAATTCCCACTGCTGTCTGTAAGGAGTCTGTACATTCTCCCCATGACCACGTGTGTTTCCTACAGCTACTCTGGTTTCCTCCCACAGTCTAAAGACGTACCGGTCAGGAGGTTGATTGGTCACTGTAAATTGTACCATGATTAGGCTAGGATTAAATCAGGGGTTGCTGGGCAGCGTGGCTCAAAGGGCCAGGAGGGCCTATCTCAGTAGATAAATACTCATCACAGACAGTAGCAGAAATTGATCCCCATGTTGGTGCCGCAGATTGTTACGCTCACCACAATGTCACCATGCTGCCCAAATGAAATGCCCACTCAACCAATACCTTCCGGCTACTCAATGTCCATATCCTTCCACTTCATGCACATTCATGCTGTCTTGAACACATCTACCATGTTTGCCTTCACCAACACTCTTGCAGCATCTTCCAGACACCAACCACTCTCTGTCAAAAACTTGCCCCGCAAATCTCCTTTGAGGTCGCGCTATCTCACCTGAACTGCATGCCCTCTGGTATTAGATATTTTAATCCTGAGAAAAAGATACCAAAAGATAGACAGAGTGAGCTATTTGTACTGCCCAGAATCTGGGTGGCACAGTAATGTAGTGGTTAATATCACGCTTTACACAATGACCGACCAGGGTTCCATTCCCACCGCTGTGTGTAAGGAGTTTGTACATTATCCCCGTCACCGAGAGGGTTTCCTCCCACAATCCAAAGACGTACCGACTGGTATACTAATTGATCATTGTAAATTGCCCTGTGACTAGGCAAGGGTTAAATCTGAGACTGCTGGGTGGTATGGCTTGAAGGGCCAGAAGGGCCTATTCCACACTATATCTCAATACATACATACTTAATCTTAGAAACTTCTTCCAGATCTCCCCTCAGCCTCCACTATTCCAGAGAAAACAATCCAAGTTTGGCCAACTTCTCCTTAACGAACATGCCCTCCGGTACTCCAGGTAGTATCCCGATACCTCTGCAAAGCCTCCACATCCTTCCGACAATGGAGCAGCCAAAAATGAATGCATTAGTCCAGGTGGAGCTTAACTAGAGTTTAATAAAGCTAGAACACATCTTCCTGGCTCTGGAATCCAATTCACTGACTAATAAAAGGCAAGCATGCCATATATTCCTTTACCAACTTATCTCACTTTCAGGGAGCAATGAACTTGGACCCTAGATACCTCTGCGCATCAACATTATTGAGGGTCTTGCCATTAGCAGTGTACTGTCTCTGCACATTTGATCTCCCAAAGTGCAACACTTCACATTTATTCAGGTTAAACTCCGTCAGTCATGTCTCTACCCACATCTGCAACCGATCCATATCCCAATGTATTCTTTGCCAGTTTTCTAAGTTATCCACAACACAACAATCATTGAGCTATCTGCAAACTTAGTAATTCACCCATTTACATTTTCATTCAGGTCAATTAGATATATGACAAGCCACAGTACAGATCATTACAGCCCTTCCTCTTGTCGTACTATCTACATATTGATTTAAGAAACCCTCATGGATATACCTAATAATTCTTCCCCACCTAAACCGCTTGTCCTCCAAGAGGATCACATCCTTATCATGGTTTGGAGACTTGTGTGTCTCAATGAGCCAGAGAGCTATGTTGCCTGGAGTCAGGGATTTATGTTTTAGCTCTTGGTAGGATCACCCATGCCAAGCAGGTCAGAGGGTAGAGGCCAGAGTAAGAGTGGTCCACCAGTCATCCAGGATAGGGGGTTCAGCTCAGAGCTAACTACCCTGACAGGTAAAACAAAACTGTTATGGAAACAGCAATGAAGAATCCTTCTACATCTGAGTGTGATGGTATTTCTGTCTCTCCATCCGGGACTTGCATGAATGACAGTACTGAAAACTGAGCTACTGGCACAATAAAGAAAGTGCTGAATACTGCCATCAGGGAAGACCTTCATTGCTGCGCTAAACACCAGCAGTATAACAGGCAATAAGTAAGTAAACCTCTTGCATGAAGTAAGTCCCAGTCTAGATTAAGGAAGTTGAAGTCACCCATGACTACAACCTTCATGTTTTCACATCTTTTCCTAAACTGCCCTCATATCTGTTCCTCAATGCTCCATTGGTTATAGGGTCGCCTATAGTACAATCCCATCAGAGTAATTGCACCTTTTGTATTTTTTAGTTTTACCCATGTAGACTCTGTGCATAAGCTCTTCACCATGTCCCTCTGAGTAAAGCAATGTTATTGTTCCTGATTGGTAGTGCATCTCCATCTTCCACCTTTTTACCTTCTTCTTTATCTTACCTAAAACAACAAGACCAAAGCAATCATTCCTGTCTCTCTCTCTCAGGCTATGTTCACACTACACCGGATAAATCTGTAACCAAACCTTTTTCTCTTCGTTTTTACCCTCCGTCCACACTAAAATGGCGTTTTCGTCCCCCGAAACTGGAGCTTTTCAGAAACGCTTTCCAGGGTGTGTATTTTTAAAAACACTGGATTGGCCAGATCAGTGTGCACGGGGACACCGGAGAAATCTGAAAACGCTGTCAGACGGCAGCGCGCCATTTCATTTCTTGAACGCAACCTAAGAATTTCAGAACAGATGGCAACGAGACTGAAGCCAGAAGAGTTAGAAATGTACTCACCAAGTACTTTGACCCATAACTTACTAAATAAATAAGTATACTCACTTTGCCCTGTTTTCTGTCCTTGCTCGTATGAAGGTGGTTTACCTATTTATGCAAGTACTTCTCTGACAATAGATGTGTAACAGCCTAATGTAACATTGAATGGAAATACAAGATAATACTGATGCAGACATGTTTTACACATTTAACAAGGAGCTTTATTAATGCAACAGAAGTAGTCAGTTTTTCAAAGTTCGTCATCAGTCGGGTCATACTGCCCGTGAACTCCCTGTCAGTTGCCTCCATATGCTTCAGTATTTGTTTTTATTTTACTTTTAAGTCCTCCTGCGCGAGAGCCAACAGCTGCCCGTCATTTAAGTTTTTCTAGTCTGTAACTGAAAAAACAGACTAGCGAGTCATAGTCATAGCGAGATTCAACACCAAACATATCACTTGTATTTGGTGGATATGTCCTGCACATCTGCATTAGGAGGAGATTTGCCGAAATCTCCATTTCAATGTGGACGGAGATATTTTTAAAAATGCATAGTGTGGACACCTATCGTTTTTACACGAAACCAGCATTTTCAAAATTATCCGGTCTAATGTGGATGTAGCCTCAGTCAAGTCTGTTATGGCCACAACATTATCACGTCATCTACTCATACATAATATTCCTATATTTAAAATACACACACTTCAACCCTAGTGTCCCATTGTGTCTATTACCTTCCTCCTGCCTGTTCTTACAGGTTATGACATCTAACCTCCTCTCAATCCCTCCGCTTTCTGACCTGGTTCTCTAGATCCCCCTGCCAAGCTAGCAAACTTCCTGGCCAGGATATTGGTTCCCTTCCAATTAAGGTAGACCCAGTACGTCTTGGACAGGTCACCCCTCCCCAGAAGAAGTTCCAATGTTATAAGAACTTGAAGCCCCTCCCCCTGCACCATTTCCTCAGCCACTCATTCATCTGTTCTACCTTTTTATTCCTGCCCTGACTATTACGTAGCACCAGTAGTAATCCAGAGATTACTGCCTTTGAGGTCCTGCAATTCAGCTTCATTCCTGACTCCCTATTCTCACTGTACAGGATATCTTCCCCCTTTTTACCTCTGAAATTGGTGCAAGTGTGCTATGACCTCTGGTTGCTCACCCTCTCCCTGGAGCACCACAGTTGCTTACAGATGTGCCAAGATTCATCTGCCTCCTACCTAACATATCATCATCATTAAGTGCTATGTCATATGAGGGAGATCATGGTCTTCCCTCTGTACCACCATGACTGTTCATGGCAAATTCTTCTACAGAAGTGGTTTGCCATTGCCTTCTCCTGGGCAGTGTCTTTACAAGACGGGTGACCCCCGCCATTATCAATACTCTTCAGAGATAGTCTGCCTGGCGTCAGTGGTCGCATAACCAGGACTTGTGATGTGCACCAGCTGCTCATACGACCATCCACCACCTGCTCCCATGGCTTCATGTGACCCTGATTCAGGGGCTAAGCAGGAGCTACACATTACCCATGCAGGCTCGCAGAGGAAAGGAACACTTTACACCTCCTTTGGTAGATAAGCTCCACTCCATCATCAATAAGTAACACAAGGAATCTTAAAAATAATTCAACCGATGAAAGCGAACAAAACAATAGCTGTAATAGACAACCGGGTGACCCGTTGGGGCACCCTTTGAGAGAAAGGTAGTGCAGTCTGATGTGATGTGCTTTGGAAATTACAGAAGCAAAACGGTTTCCATGAAAGGTGGAATTGGATCTGTGAGCATCGTGAGGCGCTGCTGAGGCTGGCCGTGCGCATGCGTCGTGGTGTGGTGTCGCAGTTTCCATTAAAGCTGGAATCGGCTCGGGTTGTGGAAAGCGGGGCCTGTTGATTGACGAGTGAGCAATTTTATATGTATGTATAACCCTGAACTTTGCATGCATCTTGTAAGTTAGTGCATTTTAGGTCGATTTAGTAAAAAAAAAGTGCCACTATAATGCAACGCTTGTGCTAATTGGAGGTCACAAACAGAGCATGAGAATTTTAGTAGTATATAGATGCTATTTGCAATTCGTAATGACAGATTGGTGATAGTTCCATAACTGTAGACAAAAGAACAGTTTCCTTTACAACTTGAACTCCAATCAAAGAGCTTTTTATGCGAATGACAAAGCATGCTGTGAAGATCAAAATGCATGCAAAACTACTGAATGCAATTTAATTCAAAAACTCTTAATAATTTAATAAGAAAGATATTTGTGGACATTACCTAGAGTCTTGGCTACATCGAAGTCCTGCTGCATGTAGCCAATACTCTTCTCTGTATTCCCTAAAGCCCAGTATGCACTGCTTAGGGCAGAGAACACCGACCCACGAAGTTTCAAGCTGCATGTTCCAATTTTCAAGGCAGCCTCCAGAACTACTACAGAGGCACTGTGGTGTCCTGCTGTCAGAAGCTCCTGGCCAATGACAGATACGACCACAAATGGGCTTTTGTCCAGCTTCATTTTCTGTAACTTCTGATAGGTTGGTTCCAGCGATTCTACAAAACAAATCACACATGACAAAAAATGAATTTTATTTAAAGAACGGAAGAGCCAATGGTCAATAAACTGCATCAGTATGATATTTAGCTGCAGTAATTTGTTACAGATTAGATGCGTGGATTGCTTAAAAATGTTCAAAGGTGGTGATGAATCATCATTCAGGAGGGAAATTGAAAATCTGGCTGAGTGGTGCCCTAACAGCAACCTTTTCCTCAATGTCAGCAAAACCAAGGAACTGATTATTGACTTCAGTAGAAGGAAACCAGAGGTCCATAAGCCAGTCCTCATCAGAGAATCATAGGTGGAGAGGGTCAACAGCTTTAAATTCCTTGGTGTTATTATTTCAGAGGACCTGTCCTGGACCCAACACAGAAATGCAATTATGAAGAGAGCACAGCAGGACCTCATCTTCCTTAGAAGAGTTTGCAGAGATTTGGCATGATATCTAAAACTTTGATATGCTTCTAAAGTTATGTAGTGGAGAGTATATTGGCTGGCTGCATAACAGCCTGGTATGGGAACACCAAAATTCTATGAAAAGTACCGGATATGGTCCAGTCCACCACAGGTAAAGCCACAGGAAAGCAACATCTGTCATCAGGGACCTCCTACCAAACAGAACATGCTCTCTTCTCACTGCAGCCATCAGGAAGATGGTACAAGATCCTCAAGACTCACAGCACCAGGTTCTGGAACATTTATTACCCCTCAACCATCAGGCTCTTAAACCAAATGGAATAATTTCAATTGCACCATCATTGAAATGTTCCCAAAACCTATGGAAGCATTTTCAAGGACTCTTCACTTCATGTTCTTAATATTTATTGGTTATTTATTTATTATTATTATTCTTCCCTTTTGTATTTGCAGCTTGTTATATAGAACAACGAACATAGAAAATCTACAGTACATTACAGACCCTTCAGCCCACAATGTTGTGCTGACCATGTAACCTACTCTAGAAGCTGCCTAGAATCTCCCTACCACATAGCCCTCTATTTTTCTAAGCTCCATATACCTATCTAGGAGGCTCTTTAAAGACCCTATTAGATCTGCCTCTACCACCTTCGCTGGCCATGCATTCCATGAACCTACCAATCTGTGTGAAAAACCTAGATCTATCATCCCCAATACCTACTTCCAAGCACCTTAAAACTACGCCCCTCACGTTAGCCACTTCAGCCCTGGGAAAAAGCCTCTGGCTATCCACACGATCAATGCCTCACATCATCTTGTACATCTCTATCAGATCACCTCTCATTCTCTGTCGCTCCAAGGTGAAAAGGCCAAGTTCACTCAACCTATTCTCATAAGGCATGCTCTCCAATCCAGGCAACATCCTTGTAAATCTCCTCTGAATTATCTCTGCAGCATCTACATCTTTCCTGTAATGAGGTGACAAGAACTGAACAAGAACTCCAAGTAGGGTCTAACTAAGGTCTTATATAGCTGTAACATTACCTCATGGCTCTTGAACTCAATCGCTTGGTTGATGAGGGCCAACATACCACACGCCTTCTTAACAACACTGTCAACCTGCACAGCAGCTTTGAGTATCCTGTGACCCTAAGATCTCGCCAATTCTCCACACTTTCAAGCTGCCAAGCTGCTGTCTTCTGCAATCTGGTTGAACGCCCATGTTGGGCAGTCTTTCATTGATCTTGTTATGGTTATTATTCTATAGATTTTTTGAGTATACCCACAAGAAAATAAATCTGAGGATTGTATATGGTAATATAAATGTACTTTGATAATAAATTTACTTTGAAATTCAGACTTTTCTTAACAAAAGCTTGCCTTGGAATCAGATGCAGCATGGCCCACAAGGGAAAAATAGATATATCTCTGTATGTCATGTCATCTGCAGAAATTCTCTGATGACTCAGCAATAGGTGGGTGTATAAAGGGAGGACAGGAGAATGAATACAGGGCCCTGGTGAAGGACTTTGTCAAATGGTGCAAGCTGAGTCATCTGCAGCTCAATATCAGTAAGACAAGGAAGATGGTGATGGATTTTAGGAAGACCAAGCCTGTACTGCTCCCTGTTAATATTAGTGGTGAGTACCTACAAGTACCTGGGGGTGCACCCAGAGAATAGACTTAAGTGCAGCACCAACACAGAGGCTTTGTGCAACAAGGGCTAGAGTCACCCCTACTTCCTGAGAAGACTGAGGTCCTCTGGAGTGTACAGGCCTTTCCTTCACGTGCTCTACCAGTCTGCTGTCACCAGTACAACCTTCTATGCGGTGGTGTGCCGGGGCAATGGCATCAGCATGGGTGATGTCAAAAGACTCAATAAACTGATTAGAAAGTCTGGCTCTGTTATGAGGGTCAAACTGTACATATTGGAGGCTGAGGTAGAACAAAGGACCCTATGGAAAATCCTGACAATTCTGGACAATGTTTCTCAACCTTTGCACACCACCTTAGCTGAACAGAGGAGCACTTTTAGTAACAGACTAAGACAACTGTACTTTTCCAAAGAGCGCTATATGAGGTCATTCTTACCCTTGGCCATTAGGCTCTATAATGAGTGAACCTATAGGCGTTGAAGTGATGACCCCCTCCTGTTAGACTACTGTTAACCTCTGTTTACCAGAGCTCTGTTTAAACTCTGTTTACCACACTCTGTGCAATACCAGCATCACTTCTTATCTGGATGGTGTGAATATGCACCCATTACTGTATAATACTACCATCTTATCAGTGTGAACTTGGAAATCTTTGAACTTGGTAATCTTTGACTTGTAAATCGTGTACATCTTACTTTTAAGGTAACTTTTTTTATTCTTTCTTACTTCTCTTCTGATATTTGTATATCTGTGCACTCGTAATGCTACTGTGATACTGTAATTTCCTATGAAATCAATAAAGTATCTATCTATGTTAAAGGACTTTGGAGGCAATGGCAGAGGAATCAAGGTATAGGAAAGGGACAAAACAAATGTGGGGAAGAAATCACTTAGGTTAGCACAGAGACTAAGAAGAGAAGTTTAAGTAAACATGAAGTAGTATTTGGATTGACCCAACAGAGGAAATAGAAGAGAATGATACAGCATAAGAACTTGGAACAAAAGTGCAGTCTGGAAGAATCTGAGCAAAGAAAATCAGTAGAAAATACTTCCTCTGTAAAATAAATCCATAAGCTCCTTTCGTTTATTGAAAGAAGGAAACACAAGATGATTGATAGCAAAGAAGATCAGGAGCCATCATTGCGCTACAGGGAGTTCTTAGAGAAGTGCAAAATTCTGGCAAAGGAGAACAAGGTCTGATGATGGGAAACCTTCACTGAGCAGTAAAGTTTTGAGATTCATCTTTTAAATCTACAACACGAAACTGCACAAATGCTGTCTTGCACAACAGCAGTTACAGTTTAACAGTCAGGTTATCCATAAAAACTAAATGCTTATTTTGTTGAAAATAATAATTCAAAGTCAAGCATAAATAATTGATATATATCCACTTTGGTGAACCAATGCTTCCCTGGTACAGGTGGGCATTCAAGCAAGAAGATTATACATGATTTTCCAAGATGTTCACAGGTTGAGTACACATGCAATATCACACAAAGTGTGTGTGTATGTGTACCTTCCATGGGAGTACATAACCGTGAGTCATGGTGAAATCCCTTCCCGACTGACTGAAGTGTAGTGGGAGACTGAAACATCGAGACCAGAACATTGAGACAGCAGACAGTGTATCTGCTAATCGCCGGGTGCTATTGGAGGAATGCCACTGTTTTTTCCCTTTCTTTTCTTCTTTTGTTTTCCTCCCTCTCCCCGTCCCTCCCAATGGAGAGAGAGAGCCTGGCAGTCCTCAAGACAAGGCTGGGGGCTTGGAGAAGTGACATGGAAGATTGTAGCTTCGGAACAGCGAGTTGCTTGTCTCCGCTCTCAATGTGCGGGAGTGACCCCTCTCCCTCCATTGTTGTATGTGTGTGTGTGTGAGGGGGGGGGGGGCGAAGAGAGAGGGAGGGAGGGAGGGAGGGAGGGAGGGAGAGAGAGAGAGAGAGAGAGAGAGAGAGAGAGAGAGAGAGAGAGAGGGAGAGAGGGAGAGAGGGAGAGAGGGAGAGAGGGAGAGAGGGAGAGAGGGAGAGAGGGAGAGAGGGAGAGAGGGAGAGAGGGAGAGAGGGGAGAGGAGAGAGAGAGAGAGAGAGAGAGGAGAGAGAGAGAGAGAGAGAGAGAGAGAGAGAGAGAGAGAGAGAGAGAGAGAGAGAGAGAGAGAGAGAGAGATTGTCGAAGATACCAAAGTGCTGGTTTGTAAACTGTAGTTTGATGGACTCTGGATGAATGGACTCTTTGGTGCTTCTGCTGCTGCTCGCATGGTGGGGGATGGGGGGGTCAGTGTTTCTGCTGGTGTGGGTGGGGTGAGGGGGGGTCAATGCTTTTACTGCTGCTTGTGTAAAGGGAAGGGGAGCGTAACTTTGGGGCTTCATTGTTTCTATTGTCCTACAGGATTTCTTTGTTTTATGGATGCCCGTGAAGAGGATGAATTTCAGGTTGCATACTATATACATACTCCAACATTAAATGTTCTTTGAAACTTTGATCAACAATTTCACGGTTTATTACTGACGATGTGCTTCTTTTGATATACTTGTTTGCAATATACTCCATATAATTGTAGTTTTGTCCTCACTGAGGTTAACAAACAAGTGATCGGTTTATGACTGTCACATGTTCTGAGACACAATGAAAGCTTTGTTTGCATACCACCAGACAGATCATTCCTTACATACATACAGTACATACAACAAAATAATACAGAATGCCAAATATAGTGTTACAGTTACAGAAGAGATCCAATCAGGAATCTTATAACAGTGGGACAGAATCTGTCCTTGAGCCCGGTGGTACGTGTATTCAACTTCTGCCCAATGGAAGTGGGGAGAAGAGAGAATAACTGGGGTGGGAGGGCTTTAGAAAGAGGTTGCTTTCTCAAGACAGCAGGAAGTGTAGACAGAGTTAATGGAGGGAAGGCCATTATTTTATGTGATGGACTAGGCCGTGTTCATAAACTTCTCCAATTTCTCGCCATCTTGTGTACAGCGCCATACTAGGCACTGATGCATCTGGGTGGATTACTTTCTATGCTTTATTTCAAGGGACTCAGGTTCAGGAATGGTTACTACCCCTCAACTATCAGGCTCTTGAAACAGAGGGGTTAACTTCACTCGCCCCATCATTGAAATGTTCCAACAACCAACAGACTTACTTTCAAGAACTCTTTATCTCATATTCTCAATCATTATTGTTTATTTATTTATTTATTATTATTATTATTATTTCTTATTTTTGTATTTGCACAGTTTGTTGTCTTCTGCTGTCTGGTTGAACACCCGAGTTGGGCAGTCTTCCACTCATTCTGTTGTGGTTATTATTCTGTTTCAATTTATGAGTATGCCCAGAAGAAGATCAATCTCAGTGTTGGATATAGTGACATCTATGTACTCTGATAATAAAAATTTACCTTGAACTGCGAAATCAAAAATGACGATAAATGAACAGGAAGAAGAACTGAAGAAAATAAAAATTAAGTACGATTCAAGAGTCTATACAAAGAGGTTTGAAGAATTTGGCCTACCTTGGAGGACACAGTTGTAGGATGACTGTAATGTGATGAGTAACATGTGACCTGTATATTGTCCTTACCTCGTAATGGGGACTTCATGGCGGCTTCCACCATCCCGACCAGCAGCTGCAAGCTTTTTGGGTCTTGAGCCAGCCCTGACGCAAATGCAGCCAGCGCATCTGCATGGCGGCCGAGATACTGGAGAGCAACACCCTGTCGGAAGTATGCCTGCGAAGAGAAACAGCGGCATTGTAATTGACAGCTTCTACCCGTAATTAGCATCTGAGTCTCTTAACGTAAGACGCGGGAGCAGGAGGAGGCCAAATGGGCCCCTGTGCCTGCTCCACCGTTCAAAGACATGGCTAATTCATTCCTGGCCTCCAAACAATTTTCCTGCTTTCTCCATCTCCTTGACTCCGTAATATTTTAAATACCTGTCATTCTCCTCCTTCTACATATAAACCTATCCCTGTGAGATTAGCACATCATTCATCAGTTAATTACTTCCAGATGTTTGTCTTTAGGCTCAAGAGTATTCCACCTAGGGTAATGATTTCTGGTTCACTTCCCACTTTTCTTCCCACAACTGTATTTTTTTATATCACCTGCCATTTTGTCTGAGTTACTGATTTGTTCGTTTAAAACGTTTTGGCCCACACCATTCACTATTCCTGTGCTGTGATGGCACAAAGGTAATGCTAACCTTTTGGAATTAGTCAGCGAAGGGCAACAATCATTGGAATTCTCTGACCATCACCCACTAGACCAGGGGTTCCCAACCTTCATTTTATGCCACGGACCCCTACCATTAACCGAGAGGGTCGTGGGCCCCAGGTTGGGAACCCCCATGTGAGACCCTGAAAGGGTCATAAACACAGACAAATACCTGAACTTATGCCCGTAATGTCTTAAGCAGTATATTTTAAACATTTAAGCCATAAATGCTTTTTTTCTGTGAAAACTAAAACACAGAGGGTTTAAAAAACATAAAAACATCCGAACATTTTGAGTCAATGAAGACTCGAAAAATAATGAATTGAATTAGCAGAGGTAATGTGGCCATGAAGCCACTTTCACAATTCCATTCCATCACTGACTCGAATAAAATTCTTAACCTCCATACAGAAACCTTTTCTTAAATACTGCTCAGAATCTAGCAGAATATCCTCAAGAGCTCTACCCAGCTCCATCATCACCGGACATTTTCTAAAACAGGGATTCCCAACCTTTTTTATACCATTAAGCAAGAGATCCGTGGACCCCAGGTTGGGAACTCCTGATCTACAGCTTTTTACTTCAGCTATGTTCACATGACACTGGGGAAATCTAACTCAAAATATCTGTTTCTTACTTAATGAGCATGATTTCTCTTTTTTTTCCACCATTCATTAATTATAAACCAAATAGGAGATAGGTAAGAAAAATAAAAAATTTCTAGATAGTTTCTTGAAAACCAATCAACTGATTATAATTTCCACATTTTGCTTTAATGGACCCTTGAATGTTTTCCCTCAAATTTGCTGCCCCGAAGTCCACACTTTGGTCTACATGTACATACTTCCACTTTTTCCCAGTGCTTTTTACATTTTTCATGAAATCACATTCAATATCATGTCCTTTCTTTCAACTTGATGCCATAATACCAAGAATCAAAGCTCACAAGCTTCATTCCACTCTCTTCAAAGGCCAAAAATGCACATATATCCCAATTTGTGCCACACAGTGTTGTGATTTGTTCCACTTGTCCTGTATATTCTCCTTCTCGCTGAGTCTATAATTAAGATTTTTTGCATCAAATTTAGGCCAATACAATACCATTACACACCGTATTTCCCCAAGGGTGAAAATTGCAAGACATGGATTTGTGCAAGTAGAAAAATTCAAGGCATTTCTGCATTAAAGGCTCTTTCACATTCCCAATGTGGTTAAGCGGGGACTTTTTCTGGTTGACTGCTGGTGACAAGTGGTGTTCCGCAGGGTTAGTGTTAGGACCACTTCATTTCACTTTGTATATTAATGATTTGAATGACGGAATTGATGGCTTTGTAGCCAAATTCACAGATAATACAAAGATCAGTGGAGGGGCAGGCAATGCAGACGAACAGGGATTATGCAGAAGAACTTGACAGATGAAAAGAAGAAGCAACAAAGTGGCAGGGAGAATGCAGAGTCAGAAAGTGTACAGTCATGCACTTTGATTGAAGGAATAAGAGTGTAAACTATTTTCTACAAGGAGAGCAAATTCAGAAATCAGAGGTGCATAGGGATTTGGGAGTCCTCATGCAGGATTCCCTAAAAGTTACCTTGCAGGTTGAATGGGCGGTAAGGAAGACAAATGCAACATTAGCATTCATTTTGAGAACACTAGAAAATACAAGAAAGGATGTAATGCTGGGGCTTTTTCAGGCATTGGTCGAACTGCACATGGAGTATTGTGAGCAATTCTGAGCCCCTTATCTAAGAAAGGATGTGCTGGCATTGGAGAGGGCCCAGAAGAGGTTCACGAAAATTATCCAAGGAATGAAAGGGTTAAAATTTAGAAGCATTTGATGACTCTAGACCTGTACTCACTGGAGTTTAGATGAACGGGGGGGGTGGGGGGGTGGATCTCATTGAAACATATCAAATATTTAAAGACCTAGACCATGGATGTTTCCTAAATTTGGAGAATCTAGGACCAGACGGTACAGCCTCAGAATACAAGGAGGTACCTTTAAAACAGAGCTGAGGAGTAATCTCTTTTGTCAGAGGGTGTTGAATCTCTAGAACTGATTGGCATAGATGGCTGTGGAAGCCAAGTCATTAGGTACATTTAGGCAAGAGGTTGATAAGCTCTTGATTAGTAAGAGTGTCAAAAGTTACAGGGATAAGGAAGGAGAATGGGACTGTGAGAGAAAATAAATCAGCCATGAAGGAATGGCAGATCAGATTTCGATGGGCCAAATGACCTAATTTTGCTTCTATGTCTTGTGGCCATGAGGACCAGAATAGCTAACAACAAATTGGGCAATTTAACTCTTCAGCTTCCAATATTTAAATACAACAACTTGGGGGAATTTAGGATGTTACCCCAAAGGAACAGCTGTGTTGAATCTCAGTTCTGAGTGTTTATCTTTGTTTCCCATGACTCCCACACCCCAAATGCCTGCCTGGCTTTTTGTTAAAATACTATATATCTTAAATAAGGGAAGAAGAGCTGAAGAGGGTTGGGTTGAGGTAAGGGGTGAAGAATGGAGAGTGTTGATTATGGAAGGGGAGCTGTGACACAGACAACGAGATACGGGGTAAAAGAAAACTGAGAAACACTGGCAGTGGGGGGAGGAAGAAAGAAAGGAAAAGGTGGGGTGGGGAAGAGCGGGCAAAATGATTGGGGGGGAAGGCAAAGAGAAGGCGAAGTGGAGACGGGGAAGAAAGAGAGGGCAAATTGGAGATGGGGAAGAAGAGTGTGTAAGGTGGATGAGGTGGTTTTCTGCCCTGCATCTTGTACATTGTATTCTTCAAAAGAAAAATTGTAATTGTGTTGAATCTCCTGGGATAGAAAACTGTCCTTTATTATTCCGTAACTAAAGGAAAGAAATGTTTTTGTCTTACATTGAAAGGTTTTTAAATTTCCTTAATAACTAAGTAATAATAGATATTTGAATATAGGAGAGCAGCTTGAGAAGAAAGTTGATTGAATGACTACAGCACAAAGCTTAGTACTGCAATCAATTCAAACCTTCAATCCAACAACTTAAAGATACTTAATTATTAATTCAATTTTGATTGCAGTTATGATTTTTTAAACCACTTGCTAATGGGAAAATATCCTTAATATCCTGTGTGATTTCAAACATTTGAACAATTACCCATCTCTGCATTAGTATGCTAATAATCCATGACCGCAAATCACTGCTTCCCTGTTTTCAAGGATGAATTTTAGGAGAAAGGTTTGATTGAAAAATGAGAAAACAAAAGAGTCAATTTTAATTCTGCCTCATCTGGTGATGTTCAGAGGCAGAGGGTGCTGGTGAGGCTAGGCTATAAATATGGAGCTAACAATGGCAGCAAGGGTGGAGATAGAGATTTAACGAGTCAGCTGAAGACAGGGAAAAGACCCAGGTTGCCTTGGCAGAGCCAATAAGGCCTGCTGACCTTGGCACAGTACAAACAAAACTTACTGATGAAAGGCTGAACGAGCTTGGTGCCAGATTTGCTCCATTATGCAATTGGCGTGTTTGAGAGAGCAAAGACCTAAGTCATTAGATAAGATTAATAAGGAGAGAGTAAAGATTTTACAAGATTTTAGGATGTCAAAATTAGAAAAGAGCAAAGTCAACTTAGGGTGTAACTGAGAATTTCTGTGGCCCTGGAAGCACCGTATGTGCCTTGGAGTAGATGAAAGAGTCTGGGGGTTTTGGCAATGACCAATTCTAATATGACAGTAAAGAGACAACAGAACGGAAAAACATCAAAAGGTATATTGCGATAGGAGAGAAGGGCTTTGGTGTGCAGTTGAGCAGGATGACATACAAATGAGATAGCATTAAGCTAGAACCAAATTAGGAATATGCAGCAATCAATGCAAGCAGAGATATCCTTCCTTCAAGAAACATTCATGTTGTCATGCCACAGACCTCAATGATTAACGCACAACGTAATCTTATTTAACAAGTCTTTCTACCGCTTTATTGCAATAGTCTCAAAGTGCAGCACATATGACTTACACATTACAATATTTACATTATCAAGAGCCCCAATATTATAAAGAATATAGATGCATTTTTGCTCATTTGACAGATGTTAAACCATGTTTTAATCAGATTTTGAATGCTCTTGAGAAAATTTACTATTTTTCAATCAACTACAGTTTCTTTGCCTAACCTTTAATCCCCCAAAATGATTAATCAAACTGCATGTAGGAGCCACGCATCTGTTTTCCATCTGCATTGTATTCTGTGTTGCGCGTTTACTGTGGTAACTAGTCACTTAAGTGGGGGCATGGTAAAGCGATGGGAATAAGTTACATCTTCAGGCTTTGTCCTTGCAACTGGGGACTGATAGATGTCATATCTTTTGTTGACCGCTCAATTACGCTTAACTTACGCTTAACTTGGGTATGCTTAAGTTTCCTCACTTCATGATTGTATGTTTGCTAATTGTTAATAAGGAATCAAATACATATCTTTGACTTTTGGAACAATCATCAATGGGGCTGAGGGTGCATTATACAAGTATAACAAATTCTGTTGGGGGGTTGCCAGCAGTGGCAGTTTGGTGTGGTTAGAATTGGCCACTACACCGCAATTACCCAGTAAGCAGCTTCAAGTTCCTGGGTGTTAATACCTCAGAGGACTTAACCTGGTCCCAATCTTTCGATGCAGCTATAAAGAAGGCAAGATGGCGACTATATTTCATTCTGAGTTTGAGGAGATTTGGGATGTCACCTAAAACACTTGAAAATTTCTACAATGTACCATGAAGAGCAATCTGACAGGCTCCATTACCATCTGGTATGGGGGAGGGTACCTACTGCATAGGATCAAAGTAAGCTTTAAAGAGCTGTAAAATTAGTCAAACTTTCCTCATGGGCACTAGCCTCCATAGTATCCAAGACATCTTCAAGGAACAGTGCCTCAAAAAGGCAACATCTTTCATTAAGAACCCACATCACCCGGGACATGCCCTGTTCTCATTGGTACCATCAAGAAGGAGGTACAGAAGCCTGAAGACACACACTCAGTGATTCAGAAACAGCTTCTTTCCCTCTGCCATCTGATTTCTGAATGGACATTGAACCCGTGAACACTTCCTCACCACTTTGTTTATTTCTGTTTTGCACTACTTATTTAACTATTTGATATACATAAATATACATACCACAATTCAGTTTTACTCCCTATATATTGAATTGCACTGCTGCTGCTAAGTTAACAAATATCACAACAGATGCCGGTGATATTAAACCTGATCCTGATTCTGAGTACATAAAATTATGCAGACTGTCTGGAGTATACCATCACATCCTTTGAAAACCTCACAGTAAGCTGACGGTAGACCACCTATTTTAGGTTTTGATGATCTTCCTGAAATACGGAATCAATTGTTAGTTACTGATCAATGCAACAATGGAACAAGTGTTGCTGGGCCTGTGGTGGGACCTTGGGGATGACAGGTCACTCAGAAGCTCCATCTGGTCAATGTTGTTGTAGTACTCACATAATTTGAGAATAACTTCCTAAAGGCCAATTCTTGCTCTCCTCAACTACTACTCCTCATTGGTACCCTTCAAGAGAGACTGTAATTTTTATCATAATTAGTATCGAAACAGAAAGAAAAATCCCCCTCATATGAACATTTACTCTGACATTATTTCTGTATAAATTCTGACATTAATTACCAGTCAACGCTCGAGTCAGTACTCCTGAAACATAGACATGTTGAAGGTTAAAGAAAAGGATGTGCCCTAAACTTTGCAATTGCTCATTATACTACAAAATGTGGCATATCTATTGTCAATCCTTTAAAGAAATAATATAATTAGTGCGAGATAAATTGACCTGAAAATTCTGATGCATTAATTAGTCTGAATGTTTCACTTTGTTACCCGAGTTAATGTGACCTGTCAGAGTCAGCGTTACTACTGCTGCCATATCCATCAGTAAGTCAGAAATTCTTGAAGTTGTCGCTGATTTACCTCAAAGAATGAGTGAGAAACACATCAGGCCCATCCAAACTTGCATAACTTGGTTCAAACAGGATCAAATTCCACAAAGAGAGAGTTTGGAATCTTCTAATCTTCAGTTAATGTGAATGCCAGTAAGCAATCAAAGTCTCCCTCCCCCTCCCCTCTTCTTCTATTTTCTGCTCTGGCCTCTTACCTCTTCTCACCTGCCTATCACCTCCTTCTGGATCCCTTCCTCCTTCCCTTTCTCCTATGGTCCACTCTCCTCTCCTACCGGATTCTTTCCTCTCCAGCCCTTTACCTTTCCCACCCAGCTGGCTTCAGCCATCACCTTCTAGCTATCCTCCTTCCCCTCCCCCCCTTTTTATTCAGGCATCTTCCCCCTTCCTCCTCAGTCCTGAAGAAGGGCCTTGGATGGAAACATCAATTATTTTTTCATTTCCGTAGATGCTGCCTGACCTGCTGAGGTTCACCATCATTTTGTGTGTGTGTTCCTTTGGATTTCCAGCAGCTGCAGGCTTCCTCATGTTTATAACCAAAGTCTCGTGTTCTAACCATAATTCTTCAATATGCAATCAAAGTTCAATGATTGGTGTCATTGATCAATACTAGGGTTTATTTCCCAGTTTAACACAGAAGCATCTGCACTATCAATACACTTCCAAAGAGCTGAATTCAATTTTGGCACGGTAGCATAGTGTCAGCACAACACTTTACAGAACCAGTGATCTGGGTTCAATTCCGCCGCTGCCTATAAAGAGTTTGTACGTTCTCCTCTTGATTGCATGGGCTTCCTCCAGATGCTCCGACTTCCTCCCACAGTCCGGTTGGAAGGTCATTGTAAATTGTCCTGTAATTAGACTAGGATTAAATTGGGGGTTGCTGCGTGGAGCAAGTCGAAGGGCCGGAAGGGCCTGCTCATAATCTCCATAAATAAATATATATGTTAGGGCAGCTCCAATTCCCCCCCCCCCCCACTCAATTATCATTTTTAAATTTTCGATGTGGATGGAATCTGTACTCAAGCTCCAGTAATACATGCGTCAAATTTACTCTGAGTTATTGCATGTTGCAAAAGTTCCCCATGCAACTGAACAAATATCACAGCCCGCTGTCTCGGCATCAATCCAGTATACTTCTTTGGAGTGGGGCATGAGATGCAAATGATATTTTAACCCTCATAATACAATGACACCAATGATTAAACTACCCAGCAATTTTCCCAAATGCGTGATATCCACCAGGATCTGTGCCCTTTTACCCTGATTTATTTTGTCTACATAGTTACATACGAGGACATATAAAAGGCACATTTGATGTAGGGACAAAGACAGAAAAAGAAACACAGAGACAAAGACAAATAGCTCTTTCTCTCACAGAACACTACAGATAATAAACTTCAGAAGGCACTAAAATGCTGAAACCTGCTTACTATAAACACTAAATTACTTGACAGCACGGTGCCTGGAGACTCATTAAATATACTGAAGACTCAGCTACTCTCACTGCTGAGACAATCTTATCTGCTCTATTTTTAGATCCTCCACAAAACTGTCATTTTTTTTCTTTCATCATGCCATGTGCCAGCCCTAGCAAATTTATATGATCTTTAAATATGAAAATCCACTTATCTCTATCTAAAGTACTTGAACGCAGCAAACCAACATCGAAGCGCATTAATTACATTTTTTTGGAACAATTTCTAATTAAATGGAATGTGGCTGTAATTAATACTTAACAACGTTTCTCATTAGAGCTTTCAGAGTCCCTATAAGTAAACCAGACTGATATAAACAAAACACAATGTGACAGTGAAAATTCATGCACATGAATACCAAGTTCCTTCTTTATTGGTGACTTGACTATGGACCTATTGTTTTATAAACCTATTTATAGGTTATATAACCTATAACCTATTGTATTATAAAGTTTATTGCAAACCATTTATTAAAATGAAGGGCCAGTATCTATTTGCATTGAACCTCACAGGACTTCGTGGCAGAAGGAATTATTTATTGTTAATTAGATTTCACACAATTCTGCATGATTAAATAAAGCAATGATGAATAATAATTAATTCCTTTTATGGAATTAAATAAAACTATCTTTAATGACTTATGGACAATACAGGTCCTTCTCAGGATTCAACAAGGCTCCATCTCCAAGAACCATTCATAACCCAAACAATTGAACCCGATATTTTGGATATTGATTCAGGCACCAGGCCAGATTGAAAAGGTTGGAGTGCTGAGGCCTGAGGCAAGGATTGCTGCTCTGCGGCATTTACAGAGCTCTATGCTGAACTATTGTTTAGTTATTATTTGCATGATTTGTTTTTTTTCTCTTTCTCTGCACATTGGGTGTTCGATGGTCTTTTTTTATGGGTTATTTTGGGTTTTTTTGTTTCGTGGCTGCCTGTTGGGAGACGTAACTCAAGCTTTAATAACGTATGCATACTTCGATAATAAATGTACTTTGAACATTGAATGGTTCATTAGTTGCAAACATGGCTGCCTGGCAACATAGTTTAATGAAAACAGAGGCCAACCAACAGCAACGTGGTGTTAAACCAGGGTGTTCAACTCAACTATTCACACTTCCCTGCAAGATGCACTGATATTGCAACACACTGAGTTCCTACACTGCAGAAAATGCCAGCAGACCCACAGCAGCTGGCAAATCCACACTGCCAATCCCCCAAATGTTTGCTTCTGGTTGTGCATTCATAACTTGAGTTGGACGTGCAACTGGTTTCAGATTTCTCAGTGGCCCATGAACACGACCTCATTAACTTGCTCCCTTTTAGCACCATTTATTTTTACATATATTTCTTCCCGTAACTCACAATTTTTATGTCTTGCCCTGTACTGCTGCCGCTAAACAACAAATTTCATGACGTGTCAGTGAAAATAAACCGAATTTTGATTGTTTTCATCTGAAATTTGAGACTGAACTTGCACATAATTCACAAAACAATGAAAATCCGACATTTTTTTAAACTCTATTAAGAAATGATTAAATCATTTTAGGTGTGTTTCTGATATGTGGGTAAAATGTACAAAAAACACTCCACATAGTATATCAATCTCAATTTTAGAAGGCTTTTCTTACATTTTGTCCTGAACTTTGCCTCTGTGCAGTGCATGGACACCAGCATTGTACAGTATTATAGGAAGCATGGAAGCATAGTGGTTAGCATGGCGCTTTACAGTACAAACAATCGGGATTCAATTACTGCTGCTCTTTGCAAAGAGTTCGAACGTTCTCCCCGTGACCATGTGGGTTTCCTCCGGGTGCTCCAGTTTCCTCCCACAGTCCAAAGATGTAGATAAATTGACCAGGGTTAAATCAAGGGATTGCAGGGTGGCGTGGCTCAAAGGGCTGGAAGGACCAGTCTGCACTGTATCTCAATAAATTACAGACATGTTTTTTTTCTGATGGGGAAGACTTCAGGCAGTGTATCAAATGGGCAACCAAAACATTGAGCTGAACCCAATAACCACACATGCTAATTTCTGATGATGATAACTGAATGCTGATTATGAAAACACTTGGTTGAGTTTTCCTTTGAGTACCATTTTAGGATTTGTATCAGACCTTGAAGCCCACATCTGTTCATCTTAATACTATATGCCATAATGAATTTACGCACTGGAGGAGACTTGCTGAATTATTGATGAGGCTTACTGTACTATTGATCAGAAAGTGGCTGATTAATTATTAATCACCACAAATGTCTGGAAAAAATGTTTCAAAAATGTGGTTCTTATACAAAAATTAGAGGCACTCCATTTGCCATTCTTGGTGTGCAGAAAAAAATAGGTAGGTGTGAATGATGTGTTAAAATAACTATACACTTTTTAATTTAAAAAGATTTCACACTTGAGACAGAGGGCTGATATGGAAAGGTGTTTTCATCCAGTCATTGGGAATATGGGAATTCTGAGCCTTAAGTAGCAGGTCAGTTCAGATATTTGCACTGTTACCTCCAAGTCAGAAGGTTTTATTTTCAAATCCCTAATGAACACATTTTTTGCACGGATGCAGCAGTGTTGTACAAAGGGAGTTCTCTGTTGCAGGAATTTGCTTTCTTTCAGATGAAACTGAATCTTTATTCCAGTGATCCAATAAGACAAAAATGATCGTTACTGTATTCGAAACGGCCTATAATACTTGAACAGAGAAGGAGTTTGATAATTTCCTTCTACCACAATCACAAGAAAAAAAATAAAGACCTAATGGTTGGTAATTCATCTCAACTGAAGTTTGTGAGGTCTGCCTCATACTATAAAGAGAGTGACAGTGGCAAGATATGGAAATCATCCCAAAATAATACATATCAGATCTCTTTTCTGACACAAGCATCATGGGATTCTGACAATATCAACAGTGAGAGAACACAATTTACTGGACTGCTGGTGCTAAAAAGAGGATATCATGAAAAAAATAATAATCCACTTCTTTCAACATGTTGCAGACCTTATGCCTTAGGTTTATGTGTATTCAAGCCTTCAAGTGATCTGTTGCTTGTCAGAAAGATGCAGATTTACCTTAAACACAAGAGGTTCTGCAGATGCTAGAAATCCAGAGCAACACACCCAAAATGCTAGAGGAACTCCAGCAGGTCAGGCAGGGTCTATGGGAATTAATAAACAGTCGATGTTTCGGGCCGAGACCCTACAACAGGACTTCACCGTGCAGATCCTTGAGTCAAATAAAGATATAATATTCATCTAGCAGTACATCAGATACAGTGCTCTTATTAATAGTAGTACAGTGCTCTCAATAGTAAGTGTTACTACTCCTCACAACAAGGACAATTTTTGTTATATTTCTATTATTTTGTTATATTTCTGCCAGTTTTCCTTCAAATAGAAGAAATTTGGATCTTCAGGGAAAATCCTGGTGGGAAAGGTAAAAGGGAGCAGGAAGCCATGGAAAGGAATGATTTGAATGCATGTCTGTGAACTACTCAACCCGTGGTTAAATGCAACATTGCAAAATTTCACTCTCTGCATTACCATAACCAGGTCACTCAACAAACCAATTCAGTCTAAAAGCTTTTTGCAGCCATTTCATTAAATACAGGATGTCAGAATACAATCAAAAGATCTAATTATGAGAGCCATTTCCCATGTGTAAAAGGCCAATCATTTACTAGTGATTAAGTCATGAATGAATTATATGCGCTTTTCATACAGATGGTGCGCTCTGGTCAATAAAAGCTTTTAATTTTTTTTGCCTTGAGCATTGATTTTTATTAATGGTGACGGGTTAACAATACAAATTACAAGTCTGCACAAGCAAGTTATGATGGGATTTATTTGACTGGTACAACTGTTACTAAAACCATTTTAATAATCCAAATAACCTTGTGATTTACAAAATATTAGCGTAGACAAGATAAAAATATGACTTAATGCGTCACAGTTACAAGTGTCAGAATTAAATTAAGAAATCAATTAAATGTAAATATTACAAGAAGCTTATAATTCCGATTTAGTACTCATCATCCATGCCATAGTCTTGCTTCTTCAAGGTCTTCTTCATTAATATCACTAACTTATGGTAGCATAAGGTTTAACTTATGCTGCCTCAAACAAAATATGACGTTTGATGAATCAACATCAAACAGCTGAGAGAAAACAGCTGAGAGCAGGGAGACTGACATGCTGCAAAGATTAGATTCAGAAGGCTTTTAAAATTGCAGAGTGATGTACAAAGAGGGTTACAAGAGAATTCTCAACTAAAACAGCACTTCTATCTTCTACAGCCAAACCCGTTTGTGAGGCTTTATCTAATTTCAAAAGATTAAACTACAGCCCGGATTCAGATTGAATTATGCCATTTCATTTCAGGATGTGTACAATGTATCTGTGGTACGTTTACCTCATACACAGAAATGTCCACGTTGCACTGGGCAACAGGATTGAACTCAGCAAACCCGTTGGTTGTGTAGGCACTTAAAACAAATGACTTCCAGCAAACTCAAGGAACCTTCAAGGAGGAGAAAGTAATGGTTGGATGGCTAGGACTCACCATGTCTGGGACTGTGAGGAGAGAGGAAGAAAATACACCAGTAATGCTTATTTATTGACTGAGATACAGCACGGAATTGGCCCATCTGGCCTTCGAGCCACACTGCCCAGCGCTCCCCCAGTTTAACCCTAGCCTAATCACAGGACAATCTACAAAGACCAATTAACCTGCCAACCAGAACGTCTTTGTGAAGTGGGAAGAAACCGAAGCACCCAGAGGAAAGCCACAAAGAGGCATTTAGGCAGACACATGGACAGACAGGGAATACAGGCTTCTCTGCATTAAGAGTGCCTGACTTAAGGACACACCTGCACATGTAAAAGCCCCCATAATACTATTAAATTCAAAAGTTTGATGTACATACAGGACTGTACAAAAGTCTTAGGCACATACTGAATATATAGCTATGGTGCCTAAAACTTTGGCAGAGTACAGTAGTAATTTTATGTTTTGCACTGTACTGCTGCTGCAAAAAAAGTCACATATAAACCTGATTCTGATATGGGGCTCTATTGTTGACTGAGAGTGGGAAGGGGGCAGGGAGAGGAGGGAGGAGGGAGCGGGAAGCACCAGAGAGACATGACCAATAAACCAACTGGAATCAAATGACCTTGCCCAGTGTCTCAGGGCCGGGTGTGTCTGCACCTGTGTCCCGCCCTGCTCCTGTCATTCCTTCTCTGCCACCTGTCCCACACCATTCCCACGGTGCTCCACCTTCACCATTCCCAACATTCTTTGTTCCCACCTAGATTTACAAACTCGCTCTCCGCTCCATGTTGATAAATACAGTACAGTGCAAAAGTTAAAAATTTAAAAATACAGTACAGTGCAAAACCCTAACTATATATATATGTGCCTAAGATTTTTTTTGCACAGTACTGTGCATCCATTTGTTCCTACAAATGGCAGAACTAATTCCCCCCCACCTCCACTTTAGGTATTTGTTCGTTCTTATCAGTCTTTCGTGTTTACAATGACACTTTCTACAATATTATGCGGTATGGTGGCCACATTCATTAAGTTTTCTATATTTTCTATCATGGAAGCTACTGACCTGATGAAGGAAGCAGCAAATGATGCCAGGGATGGAGGATCTTCATGGCTGCCCAAAACGCCAGTGGCGTAAAGGGTAAAAGGAGAAAGAAGAATTTGCTATCATACTGTCAGAAGTGAAAACAGAACCTGTTTGTTACCCAGGCACAGCCTCTAGAGGGATACAGAGCACATGAAGGTGGATGGGAATACTTATGCTTGAATCATGGTTGGCACAGATTTGATAAGCTGAAGGCCTTTTCCTGTGCAATACTGTTCTATGTTACGGAATTAATGGCAGACACATGAAGAGCATTTTAAAGACTCTTAGGTAGGCTCATGGGTGATAGGAGAATAGACTGCTCTGTAGGAAGGAAGAGTTAGATTGATCTTGGAGTATGTTGGTGCAACGAGGGCTCAGGGCCTGTACTGTCCAGTCGCATTCTATGTTCTATGAATAGTATATAGAAAAAAATATCTTGACACAATGGATCTTTTTCAAATAATTCATTAACAAAGAACATACATATATATCATTTCACATTAGTGATAGAAGAGTCACCCAATTGAAAAAAAACAAGAACCAAAAATGTTTAAAGTCAATTGTAATTATCCGATCAAACCAACTCCCTTAGAGCAAAATTGATTAAAAGGTGAGAATGAGTAACAGGAACGGCCTGATACAGCAGCTGTTCCCTGAACACAGCAAGATTCCTTGTGGGAAGGCAGAGGAGGAGGAATGTTAAACAGAGTTCAGCTGGTGCCCCACAGGAAAACAGGATAAAAGGGAAGCAAATAAAGCCGGGAATTCTCAGGCACAGTCTGGTGTCTAGAGGGAACAGGTGCTCTTACTGACAGCAACCTTTAAGGACTGCTGAAATGGTAAAAAAAAAATTGTAGCAAAATAAGACGTTATTGTGTCCTCCTGTCATCTCGAGAGAATTCCGTGGTCTCCAGTGCAGCGTGCAAAAATCACGTGAGCAAAGGTTCCCGCCGTCGGTGAAAGCAGCAATGTCACTAAATTGTCTCACAATTAATTTAAATGACTTTGGCAACCAAGATGATTTTTATTTCACTGTAGTGCAGGTGAAGGTGATGTAGAATTACGGACAAAGCAAATGTCCTTCCCAGAGTAAGAGCGGTTCACATTGAGCAGAACTCACACAGAGATTTGTGATTGGCAAGCATATTTTAACATTTTTAAATGTAGATTTATGACCATGACCCTTTCAGAAAGAGGTTCTGTGATTTTTATATCCGCTTCTGGTCCAGAAATGTAATCAGGAAGGTTTGATTTGCTTCCTTTGTAATAATGATAATGTGTCAATTAAAAAAAACAAGAGGTTTTTTTTATGGATATAATATCCAAAATCACAGGCTAACCACATATCAGTTACATCAGGGGTCCCCAACCTGGGGTCCATGGACCCCTTGCTTAATGGCATTGGTCCATGGCATAAAAAAGTTTGGGAAACCCTACTTTTTTATTTATGTTTTTGAACAATTTATTTAATTATGTGATATACATATATATACTTGCTGTGATACACAGTTTTTTTCTCTCTAATATCATGTATTGCATTGTACTGCTGCCACAAAGATAGCAAATTCCACAAAATATGCAGGTGATATTAAATCTAATTCTGATTCTACATCAACAAGATCTTCTGCCTTCATTCCATTGCTCTCTCTGTAGTTCTGCACACTGCCATCATCGGTCTCTAAACCACACTATTTCCATTCTCAAGCTAACCCAGAACTCCGCTGCCATAACCGAGACAATACCATGTCTTGTTGGTATGTCAGGGGCAGGGGAAACGTTCAAGTTCTAAGTAAATTTATTTTCGAAGTATATATATGTCACCATATACAGCTGTTAGATTTGTTTTCTTCTGGGCATACTCAATAGATCCAATAATCACAATAGAATCAATGAAAGTCCGCACCCAATAGGGTGGACAACCAGTGTGCAAAAGACGACAACAAGCTGTGCAAATTCAAGAAAAAAATAACTAAGCAATAAATATCAAGAATATGAGATGAAGAGTTCTTGAAAGTGAGCCCATAAGGTTGTAGATACAGTTCACTGCTGGAGCAAATGAAGTTGAGTGAAATTATCCCCATTGGTTAAAGAGCTTGATGGTTGAGGGTTAATAACTGTTCCTGAACTTGGTGGTGTGAGTCCTAAGGCTCCTGTAACTTCTTCCTGATGGCAGCAGCGAGAAGAGAGCATGTCCTGAGTGGATGGTGGGGAACCCTGATGATGGATGTTGTTTTCTTGTGACAACGCTTTGTGAAGATGTGCTCAATGGCAGGGGAGGCCCTAAACCAAGGGCACTGGTGTTTCCACTGTGATGCAGCCAGTCAATATAATCTTCACTACACATCTATAGAAACTTTTCAAAGTTTTAGATGTCATGCTGAACTTTCATGACCTCCAAAAGAAGTAGAGGCGTTGCCATGCTTTTTTAGCAATTGCACTTACGTGCTGGGCCTTGGACAGGTCCTCTAAAATGATAACACCAAAGAACTTAAAGTTGCTGACCCTCTCCACCTCTGATTCCCCAATGAGGACCGGCTCGTGGATCTCCAGCTTCCTCCTCCTGAAGTTGATAATCAGCTCTTTGGTCTGGCTGACATTGAGGGAGAGGTCATCGTGGCACCGCTCTGCCAGATTTTCAATCTCCCTCCTATATGCTGATTTGTCACCACCTTTGATTCAACCTACGACAGTGGTGTTGTCAGCAAACTTAAATATGACATTGGAGTTGTGCTTTGCCACAGTGTTATACATGTGAAGCATACTAATTTACCTTTTTCTATGTGGTATGATGTCTTTCAAGTCATCTTGCAACAAAAGAACAGCAGAATTAATTCTCTTCTACTTTGGCAATAAAATTAATAAACAATTGAATCTATTTCAAGTGAAGCTAAATGAATTACAAACAACCCAAGAGAGATTAGTAAATTGAAGTATTAAAATCATTTCATCAACATGTTACAGATGGCAAGGTTAGGATGCTTCTATGCTGTGTTGCCCTCGTCACTGTGACCCCTATGCCACCAACCCCAACACGTTGAGTATTTATTAAGTAAAATTTGAGTAATCTTGTATATTTATTGGTTGATCAAGCATCCTTGTTTATTTACATAATTCATTAAGAATTATGAATTATGTATGAGTTGCATGTATTAGCAAGCTACCACATGTATTGTTATTGACTGCAGATTTCTGTAGCATACATGGACTCAGGGTCTGGACTCTTATTACACGCCTGCATTTTACTGATAGCTTACATATACTTGCTATCTTATACATGCTATGTCTGCTTTGTGCTGTGTGTGACTGTTGGTAGTGTGTTTTACACCTTAAGGCTGATTTATACTTCTGCATAGGCTCTACGCCGTAGCCTACGCAAGTGGCCCACGCCGTTGAGAGCATTTATACCTGTGCGTTGGTGTGTCTGTGTCGCTCTGCAATTCACCGCCAAAACACTAGTTGGTGGTAGGGTAACTATGCCACTGTGTTGAATTTCTTTGTGTTGAGTTTGTTTGTGTACTTCAAACAATGGCGACAGAAACTGAGCGCATCATGTTGGAGCTGCAGTTAATAAACGTTGAACAAGAGTTACTTTTATTGAAATTACTGCAACGCAGAAAAGAGAGAAGACGTCAGAGGAGATGGTGTGTATAACCATTGAACGGATTGAGGCAGAACGAGGGTGAATTTTCTATGCTTGTCCGGCCACTGAGAGACATGGACGAGGAAATGCATTTCAAATATTTTCGGATGTCAGCAGGTAGATTTGACGATTTGGTTCATCGTCTCTAACCATTTATTTCGCATCAGTGTACGCACAGTATGCCTATAGACATTACTCAGAGACTGGCAATCAGCATTCAAGTTTTAGCTTCAGGTGGAAGTCAACAGGCTGTAGCAGCTAGCAATAAACTGGCATCAAGCAACCGGAAATGCAATGCTACCAAGCAGACCAATCAGAGTTGTTGCAGTCTGTGTCGCCGTGATGTGTAGTTACATTTTTGGGGAGGTGCACGTCAGGCTACGGCGTACCTACGGTGTAGGTTCGACACAGAAGTATAAATTGACATTTAGCCCTGGAATAGCACTGTCTTGTTTGGCTGTATTCATGAATGGTTGAATGATAATTGAACTTGAATTGAATTACTGATCTCTGTTGCACAGTAAAAATTTACTTAATTCAAGGATCAGAAATCCTGGACACGTGGAATGGGCACAAATGATGACTTGTCTTTTTTAAGTTTTACTGGATTTGAAAAGTGTATTCACTGGACAAAGTGTATCCACATTACACATTGTCTCCACTGTACAAAATAAAATATATCCACATTACACATTGTCTCCACTGTACAAAGTACATACACCTTACACATTGTCCCCACTGTACAAACTGTATCCACATTACACATTGTATCCAGTGTACAAAGTACATCCACCTTACACATTGTCCCCACTGTACAAAGTACATCCACATTACACATTGTCCCCTCTGTACAAAGTACATCCACATTACACATTGTCTCCACCGTACAGTGTATCCACATTACACATTGTATCCACCGTACAAAGTACATCCACATTACACATTGTTTCCACTGGACAAAGTACATCCTCCTTACACATTGTCCCCACTGTACAAAGTACATCCACATTACACATTGTCTCCACTGGACAAAGTACATCCACATTACACATTGTCTCCACTGTACAAAGTACATCCACCTTACACATTGTCTCCACTGTACAAAATGTATCCACATTACACATTGTATCCACCGTACAAAGTACATCTACATTACACATTGTTTCCACTGGACAAAGTACATCCACCTTACACATTGTCCCCACTGTACAAAGTACATCCACATTACACATTGTCTCCACTGGACAAAATGTATCCACATTACACATTGTCTCCACTGTACAAAGTACATCCACATTACACATTGTATCCACTGTACATAGTACATCCACATTACACATTGTCTCCATTGTACAAAGTACATCCACATTACATATTGTATCCACTGTACAAAATAAAATATATCCACATTACACATTGTCTCCACTGTACAAAGTACATACACCTTACACATTGTCCCCACTGTACAAACTGTATCCACATTACACATTGTATCCAGTGTACAAAGTACATCCACCTTACACATTGTCCCCACTGTACAAAGTACATCCACATTACACATTGTCCCCTCTGTACAAAGTACATCCACATTACACATTGTCTCCACCGTACAAAGTGTATCCACATTACACATTGTCTCCACTGGACAAAATGTATCCACATTACACATTGTCTCCACTGTACAAAGTACATCCACATTACACATTGTATCCACTGTACATAGTACATCCACATTACACATTGTCTCCGCTGTACAAAGTACATCCACATTACACATTGTATCCACTGTACAAAATAAAATATATCCACATTACACATTGTCTCCACTGTACAAAGTACATACACCTTACACATTGTCCCCACTGTACAAACTGTATCCACATTACACATTGTATCCAGTGTACAAAGTACATCCACCTTACACATTGTCCCCACTGTACAAAGTACATCCACATTACACATTGTCCCCTCTGTACAAAGTACATCCACATTACACATTGTCTCCACCGTACAAAGTGTATCCACATTACACATTGTATCCACCGTACAAAGTACATCCACATTACACATTGTTTCCACTGGACAAAGTACATCCACCTTACACATTGTCCCCACTGTACAAAGTACATCCACATTACACATTGTCCCTACTGGACAAAGTACATCCACATTACACATTGTCTCCACTGGACAAAGTACATCCACATTACACATTGTCTCCACTGTACAAAGTACATCCACCTTACACATTGTCTCCACTGTACAAAATGTATCCACATTACACATTGTATCCACCGTACAAAGTACATCCACATTACACATTGTTTACACTGGACAAAGTACATCCACCTTACACATTGTCCCCACTGTACAAAGTACATCCACATTACACATTGTCTCCACTGGACAAAATGTATCCACATTACACATTGTCTCCACTGTACAAAGTACATCCACATTACACATTGTATCCACTGTACATAGTACATCCACATTACACATTGTCTCCACTGTACAAAGTACATCCACATTACGCATTGTATCCACTGTACAAAATAAAATATATCCACATTACACATTGTCTCCACTGTACAAAGTACATACACCTTACACATTGTCCCCACTATACAAAGTGTATCCACATTACACATTGTATCCAGTGTACAAAGTACATCCACATTACACATTGTCTCCACTGTACAAAATAAAATATATCCACATTACACATTGTCCCCACTGTACAAAGTACATCCACATTACACATTGTCCCCTCTGTACAAAGTACATCCACATTACACATTGTCCCCTCTGTACAAAATGTATTCACATTACACATTGTCTCCACTGGACAAAGTAATCCACATTACACATTGTCTCCACTGTACAAAATGTATCCACATTACACATTGTCTCCACCATACAAAATAAAATATATCCACATTACACATTGTCTCCACTGTACAAAGTACATACACCTTACACATTGTCCCCACTGTACAAAGTGTATCCACATTACACATTGTATCCAGTGTACAAAGTACATCCACCTTACACATTGTCCCCTCTGTACAAAGTACATCCACATTACACATTGTCTCCACTGTACAAAATGCAACCACATTACACATTGTCTCCACTGGACAAAGTACATCCACATTACACATTGTCTCCACTGTACAAAATGTAACCACATTACACATTGTCTCCACTGGACAAAGTACATCCACATTACACATTGTCTCCACCGTACAAAGTACATCCACATTACACATTGTATCCACCGTACAAAGTACATCCACATTACACATTGTCCCCACTGTACAAAGTACATCCACATTACACATTATCTCCACTGTACAAAATAAAATATATCCACATTACACATTGTCCCCACTGTACAAAGTACATCCACATTACACATTGTCTCCACTGTACAAAATGTATCCACATTACACATTGTATCCACTGTACAAAGTACATCCACATTACACATTGTCCCCTCTGTACAAAGTACATCCACATTACACATTGTCCCCTCTGTACAAAATGTATCCACATTACACATTGTCTCCACTGGACAAAGTACATCCACATTACACATTGTCTCCACTGTACAAAATGTAACCACATTACACATTGTCTCCACTGGACAAAGTACATCCACATTACACATTGTTTCCACTGGACAAAGTACATCCACATTACACATTGTATCCACTGTACATAGTACATCCACATTACAATGTACATCCACTGTACAAAGTACATCCACATTACACAGTGTCTCCACTGTACAAAATGTATCCACATTACAAAGCATATCCACCAGACAAAGTGTATCCATCAGACAAAGTGTATCCACTGGACAAAATGTATCCACATTACAATGTACATCCACCAGACAAAGTATATCCACATTACAAAACATATCCACTGGACAAAGTGTATTCACCAGATGAAGCATATCCAATACACAAAGTATATCCACCTTATGAAGTGTAATCACTGTACAAAACATATCCAATGGACAGAGTGCAATACATCCAGTGAAGTTTCATTGATTACACTGCCATCAGAGTCAAATAAAAAACCCAAAGTACTCGAAGCTCTTATACAACTAATGCACAGTCTACCATACAGAATTCATTGTCACACACACACAGCAAAATAGAGTGAAAAAGTGAAAAGTTCTCTACTCAGCTCCAAATTTCAATCAAGTGACTCATGCATCCTTGTTGTTAAGCGTTGGATTTCAGGGACAACAATAATAAAGGACTTTGCACAAATACAGCCCTTCAGCTCATTCACATCATAAATATTGAAAACAAAACTGTTGATAGTGATAAAAAACACAAAATGCTGGCAGAACTTAGCAGGCCAGACAGCATCTATGGGAGGAGGTAATAACGACGTTTCGGGCCGAAACCCTTCATCAGGAGTGAAGTTACATGGGATGGTCGAGGGGGGATAAGAACTGGGGGGAGGGATTGTTATGAATGTACCACAGCTCTGAGGGGCCGAAGGGTGCGTGGTAGCTCCCTCCTTTGTGAGAATCGCAAGATCACTATTGAGTCCATTCCGGAGACCCAGGAAATGAGAGAAAGACATGCAGAATCCACAAGTCATTGGAATGTGTCTTGGCCTCCGAGAGGCGGACCCATTGATGCCGGCTATTGTCTCTTGGAAACGGACTTCTGTATTGCATCCTGTACGATGCATCGACGCCCCAGGCAATGACCCAAGGGGGAGGTCGGTGGAGGGATTGCATCATCTCAACCTGATTGACATCTGAGACCCTGTGAGTCAGGATAAAAGAGGGTCTGTGGGAACAGCCCCTCAGACGCACCAGAAAAAACGCCAACGATCCCGTGATAGCAAGAAACCAGGGGAAAGGCCACGTGCGTCCGGTTCCATTTGCCCCGGAATCGGTGGGCCCTTTTCCACGGCCGAACAGTTTTTAGCTAACAACGGGGAAACCAACTCCCAACGACTCTCGATGGACTGACATCATAAAAGGAATCGGCAAGTTTCTCTAAATCTCCCTCTCTCCAACAATTGCCCCACAGCAGTCCCCTCAACGGCTGCAGCCTGTATGAACTGAACGAACTATATATTTCCATTGGACAATTCATTATCCCCTAGACAACGATACAGCTTATTTCTTATTGATTATTATTATACCCGCACCTTTAGATTTAGTATTGACGACGTATAGTATCTGTATATTTGCATTGATATTATTTTTTGTGTCTTTTTACTAATAAATACTGTTTAAAAATAGTATCATCAGACTCCAACGGACCTCTCTACCTTTGCTGGTAAGTGACCCAGTTACGGGGTACGTAACAGGATAAAGTAGAGAGCTGGGAAGTGATAGGCTGGAGGGAAATGGGCTAGGGGGAAGGTGGAGAATTATGGGAAATAAAAGAGAAAGAAAGTACTCACTGACCTCCGTTGATACCCCTGCCCCCCACCCTTACCCCCATCCCTATCTATTATTTTAGTCTGGTTCTCTTTCTCTCACTTTCCCCCCTCACTATAATCTCTCCCCCCAGCCCTACCTTTCTTTCTCTTTTATTTCCCATAATTCTCCACCTTCCCCCTAGCCCATTTCCCTCCATCCTATCACTTCCCAGCTCTCTACTTTATCCCTCCCCCCTCGACCATCCCATGTTACTTCACTCCTGATGAAGGGTTTCGGCCCGAAATGTCATTATTACCTCCTCCCATAGATGCTGTCTGGCCTGCTGAGTTCTGCCAGCATTTTGTGTTTTTTATTTATTTCCAGCATCTGCAGATTCACTCGTGTTGCTGTTGATAGTGAGGAGGGTTGTCTGAGGCTACTGAATTACACTGATTGGCTGATAACTTAGGCAGACTAATGGCAGATGGAATTCAATCTTCTTGAGTGTAAGATAGATAGCATTCTGAAGAAGTTATATTGGATGCTTGCCTTCATTAGTTGGGCATATTAGGTACAAGAATTTGGAACAACTTTACCAAATATTAGTTAAGCCACAGCTGGAAAATATTGTGCACATCTGGGGGTCACCACAACAGGAAAGTCATGATTGTGCTGGAGATTCACCAGGATGTTGCCTGAGATGGAATGTTTCAAGAATGAGGAGACACTGGATAGGCTGGGTTTGTTTTTTTCCCTTTGGACATAGGAGGAACAAATGTCACAAGTATCAGGTGGGAGGTACAAGGTTCAGAGGAGATCCAAAGAAATGTTAAGACAGTAACAATCTGGAACATACTGTCTAGAGAAGGTGGTGGAGTCAAGATTTAAAAATCATCTGGACAGCTGCTTAAATCACCAAGGCAGAGGAAGTGATGGATCAAGTCCTGGTAAACTGGATTAGTATAACTAGGTAGCTGATGGTTGGCATTGATATGTTAAGTCTTTTGCTGTCTTTTATGACTTCAATGCAAAAATGCATTCATTTGACTCTTAAAAATGATACAAGTCAAAATTCTGACCAAGTATACCTTTGATTATTTGTCTAAAGTTTCAAAACTCCAAGTTTCTCAGGAATGTTAAAATAGTGTACAGTGTAAAAGAAATACAAAAGCTGTGATATAATTGTTGAGAAAATGCATTAAAATGCACTAGTTTTATGCATCAATGCACCTTTCTATGACTGCTTTAGTTGCTAAGTAAGGAAGATTTGAAATTGAATTCCAAATGAATGCAAAAAGCTGCCTGCAGTTTCATGTTAATCACTTTGTTTCAGAGATGGCATCTGTATGAGCGTATCATACTGGCAGGAATGGGTTTATTCTAAGGTTGAGATCTAGAGAATGGGAAATATAATGCATCTCATTTGACTTCCATCTGTCACATCAATTTGCAAAATTATCATTGGCAAGTCAGTCCCTAGGCATCAAGCTTTGTGTAAACCAGAGGAGACATCTCCACTCACCTTTGCTTTCACCATCACTGAACTGTTCCCACAACCAATGGACTCACTTTCAAGGACTCTTCATCTCATGTTCTCGATATTTATTGCTTTATTATTATTATTATTATTATTATTATTATTATTATTATTATTATTATTTGCATTTTCACAGTTTGTTGTCTTTTGCACCCTGGTTGTCCATTCTGTCGGTGACGACTTTCATCGATTCTATTATAGTTATTGGATTTGTTGAACATGCCCACAAGAAAATGAATCTTGGGGTTATGTATGGTGACATATATGTGCTTTGATAATAAATTTATATTGAACTTTGAACTTGTAAACCCAGTCTACTCCTGGATATTGGTTTCCCTATGCCTCTACAAAACAAGCATCCAGATGGCCTCTTCATAAGGAGATGTTAACAATCATGTTAACCTGCAGGACGTTTTACCCAAATTCCAGCAACACGTCACCATCAGGGGGACAGACTGGACCATGTTCAAACAAGCAGATGTGATACTTACAAAGCCCTCCCACACCCTCATCTTGGCCTCTCTAACCACATCTTTACAATGTTAATCCCAGCAAATCAACCGCTGCTGAAAGTGGAGAAACTGGTCAAGAGGACCGTCACTGTAGGGCCTAATGAGACAATCCCAGTGCTCCAGGACTGTTTTGAATAGACCAACTGTCAGATGTTCAAGGAAGCCGCCCCAAACGGAGTAGACACAGACCTTGAGGAACATGCTTCATCTGTCATCAGCTATCATAGTGTGTAGACAATGTTGGTACCTCAAAAATCGTCATCTTACAGCCCAACCAGAAGCCCGGTTGAATGCAGAGGTGCGCTCCCTACTAATAGCCTGGGATGCTGCCTTCAAGTCTGATAGAAGGACAGCTCTCAGAGCAAGCAGGAGAAACCTCACCTTAAGCATCCAGGGGGCAAAGACTGCCTATACACAAAAAAAATCAATACCTGGCATATGTGGCTGGGCATCAAGGGCATTACTGACCATACAAGGAAAAACAGTGTCGACTGTATCAGTGATGCCTCCCTCCCTACTGCTCAACACAATTTTTCTGCACACTTCGAGGCATGCAACACAATGGCAGCCATAGAAGCTAAGCCCCCACCGCAGGTGAGCAGCCACTGTCTGTAACAGCAGCAGATGTGAGAAAGACTCTGCAGAGAGTCAACCCCCATAACGCAGCCAAGCCAGACACCATCCCATGCCGAATGCTCAGGGTGCGTGCACCCAGCTCACTGACGTCTTCATGCACATCTTCATTGCTACACCCATCCAGGCTGCTGTTTCCAAATGCTTGAAATCAGCCACCATCATCCCTGTACCAAAGACCTCTACACATTCAGAATTAAATGACTACCATCCAATGGCACTGACACCAGTCATGAACTGCTTTGCACGACTCGCAATGGCAGAAATCAAAAACTCCATTCTTGTCGCATTGGACACTCGTCAATGTGCTTACCGACAGACCGCTCTACAAAAGATGCCATAGCATTTGTCATGCATCTGGCCCTGACACACCTAGAAAACAAGGACACTTACATCAGAATGTTCTTTCTGGATTTCAGTTTGGCATTCAAAATTATTGTCCCACAGACCTTGGTGAACAAACTCCTACTCCTCAGTCTAAATAAACCACTGTGCCACTAGGTGTTGGGACTTCCTAACCTCAGACAGTCAAGATGCACAACACTCCTTCCTCCACATCATCCTCAACATGAGTGGCCCCTCCCCCCGGCAGTGTGCTAAGCCCATTGCAGTACATTCTGTTCACACGTGACTGCACGGCCGAAACCCGAGCAATCACATCAAGTTCGCCAATGACATGATGCTGTTATTCACCAACAGTGAAATTGCCTGGAGAGAGGAGGTGGAAGGGCTCAAGGCCTGGTGCCGGACAAATAATGTTTTCCTTAATGTCAACAAAACAAAGGAGATGGTTATCAATTTCAGGAGAACTCGCACCACTCATACCCCACTTTACATCAGCGGCAGAGCAGTGGAAACTGCAACCAGTTTCAAACTCCTGGGAGAGCACATCTCGCACAACCTCTCATGGTCCTAGAACAGATCCTACACAGTCAAGAAAGCTCACCAATGCCTCTACTTTCTGAGAACTGGCCTTTGTACATCCATACTCACATCATACTACAAATGCACAACAGAGAGCACCCTAACAAATTGCATCACTGCTTGATACAGAAAGCACACTGCCGTGGACAGGAAGGCTCCACAACAGGTAGTCAAAATTGCCCAACACATCACTGGCACCAGCCTACCTGTCACCAAGGACATATAAGCAGGAAGGTGCTGGAAAAGAGCCAGTAAAGGATTCCACACACCCAGCTCAAGGACTCTATGTCCCACTCACATCAGGGAGGAGGCTATGTAGCATCCACGCCAGGACCACCAGACTCAAAAGCAGTTACTTTCCCAAACAGCAAGGCTGACCAGAACCTCCACCCACTAACTCCGCCACTACTTTATTATTTCCCATCAGTCACTTTATGGAACGTGGGCAAGGCTGAGCAACTTTCTCATGATGTGTCAAAACCATGCAACTCCCTTGGTCACACAACCTCCAACAATGCTTCCTGGATTCCAATTTCCTGAAATAATTTGCAGCTTGACAACAGTCAATGTATGAAAAATGAAGCAGAAATTTGCATTTCAAATGCCTAAATTCTATTATATTCTCTTTTTGTTTAATGTCCGTGTCTCACAACTGTAATGGAACGTGATGAATAATGTTCAGATAGTCCAATTCAAACTTCAGTGAAATATGGCTGTTCATCTAGATTTTCTTTATTGTTGCTAATTGAGTGATGGCAAACTTCAGTCTCAGCTTCTTTATATCATTATGTCTCACGTAATGATAGTTCTGAGATAATTAAACTCATTGATATTTCTAGTTTTCTATTGTCAATTACTAATCACTTTCCTCATTTATTCGTACTTATTTCTATTCTACAGAATTATTTATTACTATATATTTATTTTTGCATTTGCACAGTTTGTTGTCTTCTGCACTCTGGTTGATCTTTCATTGATCCTGTTATAGTTACTATTCTATAGATGTGCTGAGTATTCCCTCAAGAAGATGAATCTCAGGGTGGTATATGGTGACATATATGTACTTTGATAATAAAATTTACTTTGAACTTTGAACTCTGCCTTTTTTCTAACATTTCTGTAATCTGTTTAGTCCTACAATCAGATTTATATCACTACCTACTTCCCAAGGGTGCTATTTCTGTGAAATCTTTTAAAGGAATCGTAAGTGATATATTCAAGGAAAAGTTTGAAAAAGTATGGTAGGAGGAAACAACCTTAGCACTGAAGTACTATAGTTATAAACCACTCAACAATTAGCACTCCATCACTCTGCTTATTCTATAGTATTAAAGATTTTTAATCATTGTAAGGTTTAAAGATAATCTTTATTTGTGACATAAGCATGAGAAATTCTGCAGACTCTGTAAATCTGAAGGAACACAGCACACTAGGCAGCACACACGGTAAAGAATAAACATTCGATGTTTCAGACCGAGACCCTTCTTCAGAATTGGAAAGGAAGGTACACCGGGTGTCCTGAAGGAGGGACTCAGCCTGAAACGTTAACCGTTTATTCATTTCTGTAGATGCTGCCTGACTGACTGAGTTCCTCCAGTATTTTGTGCATGCTGCTTTGTTACATCATCATATACAGTGAAATGCATTGTTTGTATCGACAACCAACACAGAGTAAGGATTCTGCAGGGGGCAGCCCACAAGTGTCACCATGTTTCCTGCACTAACATGGCAGGTCCACAACTTACTGACTCCCCCATGTATCTTTAAAATATGGGAAGAAACCGGAGCACCAGGAGGAAAGTGGTGCAGTTACAGGGAGAACGTATAAGCTCCTTACGGACAGCGGCATGTGTTGATGGCAATGGAAAGCATTACATAAACTGCTTTGCTACTGTGACACCCTTCTATGCTGCCATGCTATGCTTATTATGTAGATGTATGAATATGTTTCTTCATCCTGAGCTGCAAATGATTTGTGCCACACCTCATCAATAGCATTTTTGAAGTCCATGAAATTATGACAAATTATTTTCAGGATCACTGTACTTTCAATCTTGATTCAGAGTCTTGTCCCTGAAATGTCAACCATCCGTCTGCCTCCACACAAGCTGCCTGACCCATCCAGTTCCTCCAGTAGTTTGTTTCTTTGCTCCAGATTGCGGCATCAAGGGACTCTTAGTGTCATAGAAAAGGGCCGATCTAGTCTTTCTCGAGCTGTTTAAACTGCCTTCTCCCAGTTCTTGTGACTGTAAGCGAAGTCACCGGAGAGACATTGAAGCTGGTGGATATAGAAGTCTTTATTTAGCAAAACAAGCAGGAGACAATCTTGGAAGAAGAGACCTCCTGACCCAATATTGCTTGACATTTTTACACGTTAAAGAACAAAGGCAACAGCAGGACAATTTCTACAGTTACAATGCATTCATAATGCTACCTTTGAGTTGCACATAAATTTCAAACCCAATACCTTCACACCAACACACCAAAATGAGTGTTAATCATGGCAGCCCATGAGCTGCATTCATGCATATGCAGACATCTCAGGTCAATGGGTGTTTCCTGGTTTGCAATCGACTCCAGTCTGTAGCTCCAGGAAAACCACTGTCCTGAGCTGCATTTTGAATTCAATCTACAATCCATATTCAGACCTGAAGACTGGTTCCAGTTGAAGTTAATATTTGTTATATTCTATATAACTTCAGAAAACGCCCTGGTACCTTCGACCTGTACTGGGACCATAGCCCTCCACGCTCCCACCATCCATGTACCTGTCCAAATTTCTCTTAAACGCTGAGATCAAACTTCTATTAACCACTTCTGCTGGCAGCTCGTTCCACACTCTCACCACCTACTGAGTGAAGAAGTTACCCCTTAAACATTTCATCTTTCAACCTTAACCCATGACTTTTACTCATAGTCCCACCCAACCTCAGTGGAAAAAGCCTGCTTGCATTTACCCTATCTATATACCTCATAATTTGGTATGCCTCTATCAAATTTCCCCTCAGTCTTGTATGTTCCAAAAAATAAAGTCTTAAACTATTCAACTCAGGTTCTCCAGTCCCAGCAACATCCTAGTAAATTTCCCCTTGTCTCCACTGTACTTGTCATGCTGTATTTTCTCATTGCCAACCTAACATAGATATTGCTCAAACATTCACATCTGAGTTACAAAAATTCTCATCTCCTTCAGAAGTCTGAAAATGGCATCATTTATTCAGATCATAACCACCTTAATTTCTTTAAAAATAAATGATCAACAACTGCACTGAATGTTTAATCTTCACAACTAGAGGCCTGTTTCGACATTCCACATTATAGGCATCATAAGTCTTTTTCTTAAATTATACAAATTACTGAGCAAGTTTAGAATCTCAATGGACCAGAGCCAAGTAGATTAGACCCTCATCTGTAACCGGTGCTGTACAAGCTATGTGCTGTTGAAGGGACCATCGTCTGAAAATTGGCTAAGATCCCATCAGCCAATCACAATGACAATGATGATCCCAAGGTACTAACCAGATGTTTCAGACAATATGCCACTAGTAACAAAGAGAATATTGCACATATTTGCTTCCAAAATAACCGCAACAGAAACTACACTGGAAATTCCCTATAAGCGCAGCTAAGAATACTTATGTTAGATCAAGACAATTTCTGACCAACTTGGAATCTGTGTATTTAAACAAGCATGAAAATTGGAAGATTGCTATTAATAGTAGTTCCTAACAAGAAGCTTTATTCCATTACATAATACAGGGGAATATTTTAGTCCATCACCCTTTCCTTGTTTTTTGATCCTTAATAATATGTTGGCTGTGCACCATTGCAATAAATACAACCAATCATTCAATTATGGGTAAAATAATAGTCATGACATAGGTTATGTGTAATCATGGTAATGGAAATGTCATTATTGCTGTGTATTACATAGTCCCCTGTACACTGGATAAAAGATTGCGGATAATGTATAACAAGGAAACAGAAACAAACCATGTCATAATTGGTATATAGTCATCATCATTACGTGCCATGTCATATGACATGGCTGATCATGGTCTTCACTGTCTTTAATCAATAAACTCTTCTCTTCTTTTCTCTATCCATGACCATGATTGTTCTTGGCAAATTTTTCTACAGAAGTGGCTTGCCATTGCCTTCTTCTGGTCAAGATGGGCGATCCCAGACATGATCAATACTCTTCAGAGATTATCTGCCTGGCGTCAGTGGTCCCATAGCCAGGACTTGTGATAGGCACCAACTGCCGATACGGCCATCCACCACCTGCCCCCATTGCTTCACATGACCCTGATGGTGGTGGGGGGGGGGGGGGGGGCTAAGCAAATGCTACACCTTACCCAAGGGTAACCTGCAGGCTAGTGGAGGGAAGGAACACCTAACACCTCCTTTGGTATACTTGTACCTCCACCCCGCAATCCTATATAGTATAGTATATAGTACCCTGAGAATAACATATCCCCAGTGAATTATTAATGTTTAGGCCAAATTACATATAGATCATTCAGAGTACATTTATCATCAAAGTATCTATGCATATACAACCTGAGATTTGTCTTCCCGCAGGCAGCCATGAAACCAAGAAACACCATGAACCCCGCTCAAAGAACGCATCAAACACCCAGCATGCAATAAAAAAGAACAAATCATGCAAACGGTAAAAAACAAGTGAATAACTGACAGAATGTTAAACATCAAACCAGAGTCCTCAAAATAGTTTAGGAATGTGGGCAGGTGGGGATGAGGGTTGGGGGCGGCTGGGTTAAACAATCAAAATGTAATTGGCAACTGGTTGTATTGAATGTAATTTTTTGGTGTTGCAATAAAAATTAGTGATAAAAAAAGTCTAGGAATGTACAGTGTAGTTCAGTTCAATTTAGTGCTGTGGCATTTGTTAACCACAAGCTGCAGAGGCAGTACAAATCTACAATCAACTAAGTTAAGTAACTGTTGGACACTGACTGTTGGAATTATGTGAGGTCACATGCTAAAGGGGTGACCAGGGAGCCTTACCGAGCCCCTTAAGGTTCATGGAAGTTGGCCCTGCCGCTGGCATTTCAGTTCAGTCCAATCTAGCGCTGTGTCGTTTTATATGCTGCTTAAATGTGACACTGATGCAGTTTGAAACAGATAATGGTGCTCTCCCACTAAGTCAATGAGGCAGTTTCATACCAGAAGCATCAAGACATGTTTATCTCTCTCTCTAATTGTTTCAGGTTTCCTATCTATAAATCATTTCACTCGTTCCAGTACTGCAGTATACTCCTTCAGCAGTCATTTCAGTGCTACCCAGACTATTGGTCTGATGTACAGCACTGGTTATGCAGCCTCTCCCTTTGAATAAGCAATGAGGACATCAAAGCTATACACACCAGCCTCCACCAAAAACTCCATTGCTTCCATTCTTTCTTGGGTTAACATTCAAAGCCAAATTACATTGGACAACAAAGATTTTGCTTTCTGAATACCTTTAGGTGTACCTTATGAATTTTGGGCTGCTGATCATGAAAATCACCATGAAATTTCCCTATCACGCACCATTTTTAATAAACTTTTGTTTATTATTTCAATTCATAATTCAAGTCAATTAAAATGTTGTCTACAATGTAAGCTGGAAAGTTTCCTATCTTGTCCAGGCATGCTTGGGCATGCTTAGGCGGCGCGGCTGCTGCATGGCAGGACAGGTTTGAGTAATAATTATTGGGTTCAGGACTGTAAGGATGGAATTTGCTGTCACCAGGCACAAAAATTTCTCTGAAGGATTTTGATGTTTGAGACAGATGCTTCTCAGAATAACTGATGCCAAGATTTAGGAAAGCATTTTTGTTGGTCCACAAATCAAACAGGTCACCAATGGCAAGCAATTTGAAGAATTTCTAGTGGGACTGGAGAAAATCACATAGAAGGCATTCAAGGAAGTTGTTGAAATTTTTCTCGGCATCTACAGAGCACCAAACTACATGCAGCTGGTTGAAAGCATGCTTCAAGCATATAAAACCATGAAATGCAACATGTCACTAAAGATTCATTTTCTGCATTCCCATTTAGACTTCTTCCCTGCAAATCTTGATGCTGTTTGTGATGAGCATGGTGAAAGGTTTCACCAGGACATTGCAGTCATGGAGAAAAGATACCAGGGCAACTGGAATCCACCAATGCTGGCAAATTATTGTTGGACACTTAAGCGAGAAGCCTTGGACACTGAGTACAAATGAAAATCATTAACAAAATATTTTTAACTTAGTTGAACTATTGCAAAGCATCAGCACCATTATACAATTAAACACATTACATTCAATAAAAGTTAATTTGTTGTTTCTCCAAATTCCTACATGATACAAGTAGTCTGAAATTATATTTGTGTTCATCTTCAAGCAGTCTATCATAAACAAAAAAAATTCTGAAGAAACACTTTTGAAAAAATTTGTTGTCCAGTGCTACATGGTTTGCAACTTTGATGACATATTTAACCCAAAGATAAGCTTTGAAATGAAATCATCAATAGAAAACCAGCTTCCATCTGTTGTTTATTTTAAACCTGTGTTAAATCTAAGTGTAACATAAACCTATGTCAAAACTATGTTTATCATAAACCTATGTCACCAACAATAAACGTCTCCAGGGACACAGTAATGCAGCAGTTAGTGTAATGCTATTAAAGAGTGCCAGCGAAGCAGGTTCAAATCCCACTGCTGTCTGTAAGGAGTTTGTATGTTCTCCCTGCTACCACGTGGGTTCCTCCCACATTGCAAAACACGTATGGGTTAGTAGGTCTATTGGTCACATGGGTAAAATTAGGCAGCAGTGGGCTTGTTGGGCCAGAAAGGCATGTTATCGTGCTGCATCTTTAAATACAAAATAAAATTTTAAAATATCTAGCTATCTACATATTCAAGATGCAGCGTGGATTAGGCCCTCTAGGCCCTTCGAAAAATGTCACCTAGCAATCCCCCAAATTTAATCATGCCTAATCACGTGACAATTTACAATGACCAATTAACCTACCAAGCGGTACATCTTTGGACCATGGGAGAAAACTGGAGCACGTGGGGGAAACCCACATGGTCTCAGGGAGAATGTACAGACTCCTTACAGGCAGTGGTGGGAACTGAGCCCAGGTTGCTAGTGATGTGCTTTCCACTATGTTACCGTGTCACCCCAATATTATAAGAGCATGCAGTCTTGACATCTCAGCTAAGGACAAAGAACTCTTTACACTGAGAAGAGAAAAAAGCATGAATTGTAACGGTTTAGTTTGTGCTGAGGGAAAATCGAACTTTCTTTATGCAAATCAAAAACAAGTCATCAAAAGTACAATCCTTCTTTCTCAAGTCCTTGTTTTGTTTTGGTCCTTGCAATATCTTTAAGAATTATGTATATAAAATCATATGATATAATGAAACAGCTTCCTTAAGGTTGTTATAGGTGGGGGGGTTGGTAATGGGGACAAGCTCCCACTACCTATTAAATGCTCCCAAAGGCGTGCACCTCAAATAGCTTCTGCCAACCAAGTCTAGCTCCTGGCTTTCACGTCTGGCTTAGATACTAAGCCTGGAGGAACTGTTTCTACTGAGAGGAGAAGATGCATAGGGGGGGTTACTAGCACCTTAAAACCAGTCGTTTTGGGCAAATGGGGCTTGTCAGCCTTGGTTGACAGCTCATCTAAGAGAAGGAAAACTCTGATCTCAAACCTCTGCTGCCTTGCGGCTATACTCACTCATGGGGAAGGCTTCGTGAATAAACCCCAAGGGAAAATCCAGAGCTGGGGTCTCTCAGGCAGTCCTCCTTTGAGTTCAATACTGACTGGCAACCCCTGCAACATTGCTGGTATCAAACTGTACCGGCTTCTGATGTTCCTTTGGGTTCATCAGATGCATGAAGAGGGGGAGCTTGCTACATGAGCAACAGCTTGCTCTCCATATTGTACTGCCCAGGCTTGTGTATCTAGACAGCTAAGACGCAATATCCATGGTCAACTCTGACCAATGGAGGCTCTGACATAATGAGACAGTAAATTTAGAGAGAAAGTGTCTCAAAGCACCAAGAATGAAAATATATTAAAATATAATAACATCGATCATGACACAAATCATAACTGAGTGTTTAGATAAATACCCAGAAGCCTGAACCAACAATCCAAAGAATCAGAATCCCATATAACTGTTTGGGAATAAAACTTAGTTTCTAAAAATCTATTGACTATCTATTCCCCTGCATGGCTGCTGCTTGACTTCCTGAGTTCCTCCAACATTTTGTGCTTTATTCAAGACTTCCAGCATCCACAGAGTCACTTGTGTTTACAAAAACCTAGCTTTTGTGTTTTAAGTTATGGTCAGAGGCTGCATTAACCTTTATATTCCTTTGAGTTTAAGAGGTTGAGCAAGGTCTTTGAAAAGATAAAATGGTTTACTAGTAGTCTTACTTGTTTTTTTTTGCTTTTCAACCCAACGTAAATGTGACTTCAGTCCCACACTTATGTGAATGATGTTTAACTTTCTTCCAAATTGTCCCATCAAGTTAACCGAACCTCTCCAGGTGATGTCATTTCAACACAGAGTAGTGATATGGTAATCTGATCTGAGGGCAATGGACACCTGGAATTCATTTGCTCATAAGGAGGCTAATTTAAGACTTCCGAACTTTCAGAACCCTTCAAGTTCCACCCAGATAGTGAGATAATCCAAAGGAACAGTGTAAAATACTCCTATTGGTATTTTTTTAAATTACAGTTATCACTTAAAGGGACCAACCAGTTGGGGGGAGGAGGATTGTAACCTATCTATATGCTTTCAGGATGGCAACCCATTGTACTTAACTGATTTGGTCCAAATGTGACTGTGGCCCCACACTAATGTGGATGATATTACTGTCTTCTAAGGAGTCCCAGTAAGGACAGAATATTAAACCTTTCCAGTATAATTAGAAGAGCAAGGCGATAAGGTTACTCTGGGAAGTTTTTATACAATAGCATGGCTACCTGCCTTACAATGATCTAGAACACAGCTTATGATTAAGGTTGCATTAACATGTACTTCTCTATTCTCAAAATTCTCAAACTGCAGCAAGTCATGACTTCTACCCTTTCAGTGCTTTCCTTTCCATCATCTAATAGTACTCACAGTTAACTTGCAGTTCATCCCAACCTGTGTTCTTCTAAACCTGTTGAATTTGAGTCACACATGACAGATGATGTGTATTTGAAGCTAAAACGGAAAGTCTGTTGTCACATTTCCGTTATTTTTACACCCAATGTCAGTCTATTCAAATTTAAAATTCAGATTAATTCCAGCTTTTAACATGGACACGAGATTAACCACAATTGCCATGAACTGGATCTAATCACATCCTTTTCAAAGTCTCAAACGTCAAAACCTCAGGAGACCATTTTAAATTTTTAGCATTGTAAAGTAACGAAACTGAAGGAAACCATGTCGGAAGCCTAAAGTAAATTAGTTTTGTATTATATGAAGAATAATTCATTGCTAATGCTCATTAATAATAGTTCTTTTCATGTAAAATTCTATGGGAATCAAGTTCTTTAGACAACCCCGATAAATGAAACTGGTAAAACTGAAGAAACATCATACGTGAAGGAATATAATTACTACAGTCTATGCAGATAGTATCTCACCTTGCTGACCAACCTACCAGTGTGCAAATTAATACATATCCTTGTACCTTGCCAAACAACCTACTGTATATTTAAACAACATCCTGCAATTTTACTCTGTTACAACTCTAAAATAAATAAGGTAGTTGAGTGCTGCAATAGACCTGTCATATTTTAAACTACTCTGAAATTTATTACAGGCAGACTGCATTCATTTGCCAGTATCGGATTCCAAACTCGATTGCAGTATTTATTAGACTACATTCACCTCTGGTACCTAGGCCACAAACAGCACCACCAGTCCCAAAATTAGCTTAACTCAGCAACATATTGTGGGAAGTGTTCAGGTTCTAAGTGAGAACCATGGCTTTTGCAGAATGCAATAAAACTTTAATAAACTATCATCTCAATTCTAACGTGGGAATGCTGAAAATCAAGATTACTGTAGATAGAGTCATATAGCACTACAGCATAGAACCAGGCCCTTCAGCCCATCTCATCCATGCCAAACTGTTATTCTGCCTGGTTCCATTGACCTGCACCTGGATTATAACCCTCCAAACCTACTGTTCCCGCTAAGCTATGCAGGTGCGCAGCCGCACTGTAAATGAAATTCCCCCCCCCCCCACTCCATAACCTTTCTTGCCTTACAGGTGGAATTTTCTTTTAGATAATGTTAATATAATTTTGAAATTATGCTAATATAATTTGAAATCTATGTTAATTTATTTGTGAAAAATCCTATAATTAGTCATGCAGTAATAAATATAATTCATAAAATTTCTAAATAACAAACATACCACAATCTTTACTTTGAAACATCTTACAGCTTCAATACACTTATCATTGTCAATATTTCAAGTTAAAACACTGTTACAAATTGTAACAATAAACACAGAATGGAAGTCGGTAGCTCACTATTAATGAACCACCAGCCCACTAATCACCGATGCCATCTAGTCAAACCATTTTATTTTTGTCATTGTACCTGTGGGTTGTTTTGACTGCCTGACATCAATAACTTGTGTTGTCAGTTGTGGTTTGTGTTTGTTTGATGTGTGGACTACAAAGAAAAAAACATTTAAACACCACGCAGTTTTCAGGCCATATAAAAAATTCCTGCTCAGAGCAATAGTTGGTCCGCACAGTTGTAAAAAACTTTGAAAGAATGTTGTCCATATCCCTCCCATCCATGTACTTAACCAAACTTCTCATAAATGTTGTAAGTGAACTCACATCCACGGGTTCAATGAGAAACATGTCATAGCTTGGCAGCTAATGTTTCAGGTCAAAGGCCCTTCATCATAATGAGAAGGAGATAAAAGAAGCTTGTTTAACTGCAAGGAGGATGGATGAAGATGTGTGACTCTGATAGTGTAAAACCGGAATGACCATGGGGATAAGCTATAAACAAAGTTATCTGCTCAACAAGGGAATGGGAGCAGTTAGAGAGTTAGACAAAACAACACAGACAGAAGAGCAGAATGAGAGGGGAGTGTGGAATGCAGAGCAGGAAGACAAGCCTAGCAGGTCAGCTTGGGCATGCCCTCCACTCTCAGAGGGAGAAAGGAAAATGGGAAAAATATAACAAACAAGCTGAGCAAATATCTCAAATATTTTTTGTTTTTACTCAGCGAAGTCATCACCTCATCCACTCTGAGATCAGTTAACCAACACAGTACTGATAGGACTTTTGTATCTATCTGCATTTTTCTGCCAGGCTCATCAACCTAAATTTTACCAGCAGTGAAATTGTGAGGATGCTCTCCAAATGGTGAGCACTAAAAATACACAAGCTCCACAAAAGACCTCAGCAATTTGTCGCAACATGGGAGATACTGAAACCAATAACCATTATGGATCGGAAAAAGGAAACAAAATCACTTCACAATGTCTAATCAATAAGTAGTGGGTGGCAATAATCAAAAAAGGGGTCGATGATCCTAAGAATTGATTAAGTGACAAATCCAGACATAACTAGCAACAATTGCATTGAGTTCGGTCTTCCTAGCTCAAATTCTGATTAAGGCATCACTCAACCAGATATACAGCCGCTTGCATTCAGCGATCTAACATTATTGATCGTTCTACTGACCGAAGAGTGTTACAATTTATGCAAGTTCAACGAACACATTTCAGTAACAGCAACATCTGCACATTAGAGCTGTGTGCAGATGTCCAAGCTGTCTCTACCTTCATTAAATGGGTTGGAAAAGTTAAGAGTATATTTTGAAATAGTCAAAGAAGGAGTTTTAAAATTCCTTTCATGAGCCAACTCTCATTAAATATTCCTGGGACAATTTTATTGTGAATGGCAGAGCTACATTTTGAAGCAAAACTATGTCTCATTGCTCCAGACTACTCTCAGATTAGTTCACAATGAAATATGACATTAAGCTCTGCATATTGAAACATGAGAATTATTTCATGCTTTTGTGATGCGCCGAAACATTTTTCAAGTGAATAACAAGTACGTGAAATCTGGGTGGTCCAAAAATGCCATTTCATGGACATTCACAGTGGGAAACTTCACACATTTTAAATACTTAAATGCTTCATTTTTTTAAAATGTGGTTCTTTGATCACAAAGTCAGATTTGAATAACTCATCAGTATCCAATGTCTTCCCATTACCAATAAGGCTGCACTGTAACAAAGTCAATACAACTGTTACTGCACAGTTCTAGCAACTCGTGCTTGACCTAAACCTAACTATCTATGTGGAGTTTGCATGTTCTCTAAGTGTGAGGTTACACCAGGTACTCCTTTTTACCTCTCTCATCACAAAGATTGGCTACAAGATTAAAGATTAGCTTTATTTGTCATATGTGCATCAAAACCTTTCGTGAAATACATTGTTTGCATCATATCAAATTAGCAAGGATTGTGCTGAGGCAGCCCACGAGCATCGCCATGCTTCCAGTGCCAACATAGCAGGTCCACAACTTACTAACCCTAACTGTAATGTGCGTCATTGAAATGTGGGAGGACACCACAGCACCCAGAGGACACGCACGTGTTCACGGGGAGAATATGCAGACAGAGGTGGGAATCGAACCCCGATCCGTGATCGCTGACCCTGTAAAGCAATTGCACTCATCACTATACTATGTGACAATTAATGAGACTTCATGAATTACTCTGGGTGTGTGGTGGAGGCAGGAGAATCGGGTGTGTAAAGGCCAAGTGAAAGAGAATAGGTTAAATCCGCAACAAGCAGGACCTCCTGGTGATCAAACATCTTAATTCCAATTCCCATTCCTGTTCCAACATGTCAGTCCATGGCCTCCTCTTGTGTCAAGATGAGGCCACCCTCAGGGTGGAAGAGCAACCTTATATTCCATCTGGGTGGTGTCCAATCTGATGGCATGAATATAGATAATCAATTTCCCCTCCCCCTTCCTCTATTCCCCACTCTGACCTTTTACTTCTTTTCATCTGCCTATTACTTTTCCCTGGGTCCCCTCCTCCTTCCTTTTCTCCTGTGGTCCACTCTCCTCTCCTATTGGATTCCTTCATCACCAGCCCATTATCTTCCCTACTCACCTAGCTTCACATATCACTTTCCAACTAGCTCCCTTCCCCTCCCCCCACCTATTCTGACATCTCCTCCCTTCCTTCTCAGTCCTGAAGAAGGGCTTCAACCTGAAATGTTGACCATCTATTCATTTCCATGGATGCTGCCTGACCTGCTGTGTTCCTCCAGCATTTTGTGTGTGTTGCTTTGGATTTTAGCATCTACAGCCTTTTGGGTGCTTATGTTGCAAGGAATTGGGGCTCGTGAAAATGTTCTGAGAGCCAGAATACATTCAATGGGCCAAATGGCCTCCTGTGCCAAAAGAAATATGAAGAAAATGATTGCACTCCCTCTGCTCATCCAAATGCACTAAAATGAACAAAGCTATTAATCTTAAGAAACAAGTCACATGATCCCCCATCAAAAATAAAACAAGCAGGAGGTACATCATTCTTACACTATTTGCCTGAAGCATCAAACTAGGCATGAAATAGTCCAGTGGCTGAGCACCCTGTGTTTCCAAAGTTCAGTCTTCTTGTCAATTCCACCAGTAAGACTGATGAGCTCAGGCAGAGGCAACAAAAAGCACATTGTTGGGGGATGTAAAATAGCATAACCAATTCATTGATTCCTTCAGAAAATAGTGGAAAAGATGCATTTTTCTTCAGTGTTCATCACCCTGCGATATACTGATGCAATTGATACACAACATCATTTCTTTGTTATTTTTTTTCAACGAAATTACGCAGACACTTTTGTTACCCCCCCCCCCCCCCCATTGCAAAGTATTCTGCCTGCTCCAGAATTAATTACGTTGCTCTTCCAACCATGTAAACTTCAAGATATCAAATTAAAAAAGAACTGTCCAAGAGCACTGACTGGTAATAGCGTCAAGGAGGAACTTTGATTTCTGTAACATTAAAGTCCAAGTGGAGGCACTGTAAGGAAATGTTACTACTGTAACACACTATACCTAACCCAGGAATTCTTGTCGCTGTCACCATGCATCAAGTCACAAGGCTCCAGCACCATAATCCTTCACCTTTATGAGCTCAAGGAAAAGGGAAAGACTGCCACACGGGAGATGACAAATTATCTTGTAAAAAGTTCACTCCTGTCAACAACCTTAATGTTTGCTGGCAGGACCGTTTTCATTATTCCCAATTCTAATAGATCCCTCTTCACAGACCTTGGCTGTCTTGCAAATCTCTTTGCACTGCATGTCTAGAAATCTCTAGAGGCAACAGCACAGCGGCGTCACTCTCTGTAATGCTAGAATGCTTTCTTTATCATAGAAAGTTTCAACTGTGAAATTACTTCTTACCCATATTAAGATATCAAAAACTCAAAGACACCATGAAAACAGAAAACATCAGATCAAAAAGGCACACCGACTTTAGGCAGCCAGACAGTGGATTTGAGTAGATTTAGCAGTTCGAGGTACAATAATCCTGCCGGCAGGGCAGAATTTCTTAAGATTACATCCAGTACTCGCTTGAGGCCGAGTATAATTAAAATTCTGTTAATCCACCTGAGGAGCATTACAGACAAATAAATCTAATGATACTTCAATCAAGAGAATAAGTATTGAACAAACAGCTCCAGTTTGTGCATTGCATTACAGATGAATAGAGAAGGGCTTAAAGCTCTCCTCTTCTTTCTTGGCAAAAGACCCAACCAGCTCCCCCTCACCACCACCCTCCTCCATCTGACAGAACTTGTCCGCACCCTCAACACTTTCGCCACACTCAAGGGTCAGCCATGGGCACCCGCATGGGTCCCAGCTATGCCCACCTATTTTGGGATATGTAGAACAGTTTATGTTCCAAGTCTTCCCTGGTATTGATCCCCAACTTTTTCTACGTTATATTGATGACTGCATTGATGCTGCTTCATGCACCCATAGCTCATCAATTTCATCAACTTTGCCTCCATCTTCCACTCTGCCCTTAAATTGATCCATTTCTGACATCTCTCTCCCCCTTCTCCATCTCTGGAGTATGTCAACAACTTTTCATAACCTACCGTACTAATTTCCACGTCTATCTTGACTATACCTCTTCCCACTCTGCCTCCTGTAAAAATGCTATTCCTTTTTCTCAGTTCCTTCATCCCTGCAGCATCTGTTCCTAAAATGAGGCTTTCCTTTCCAGGACATCAGAAATATCCTCCTCTTTCAAAGAACGGAGTTTCCCTTCCTCCACCATTAATGCTGCCCTCACCCGCAACTCTTTTATTTCCTGAACATCTAGGTTCATCCTGCCATCTTAACAGGGATAGACTTCCTATTGTCCTCACCTACCACCCCATAAGCTTCCACATCCAAAACATCATTCTCCACAGCTTCCGCTATATTCCATGGGATCCCACTGCCAAACACACCTTTAACTCCACCCCACTCTCCGCTTTCTGCAGGGATTGCTCCCTCTGTGATTCACTTGTCCATTCGTTCATCCCCCACTCATCTCCCTTCTGCCACATGTCCCTGCGAGCAAGAGAAATGCTACACATGCCCAGTCACCTCCTCCCTCACCTCCACTCAGTGCCCCAAACAGTCCTTCCAGCTGAGGTTAAACTTCCCCTGCGAATCTGTTGGGGTCGTCTATTGTATCCAGTGTTCCCAATGTATCCTCCTCTAAACTGGTGAGACCTGATGCAAATTGAGGGGTCGCTTTATCAAGCACCTCTACTCCATCCATCAAAAGCAAAATTTCCCAGCGGCCCACCATTTTAATACCTATCGCCATTCCCGTTCTGACATGTTGGTTCATGGCCTCTTCTTCTCCCACAAAGCGGCCACTTAGGGTAATGCAATTAGTGGAAATGTACATAATTTACAACCACTGAGATTAAGTTGGGGTTCGCTTTAAGAGGCTGGTCTGACGTGATGACATAATTACACAAAGTTCTGTTACCGCTCTTTGTGTTTCAGTGAGAACAATAAATGAGTTGTTATGGTTTTTCTTAAACATAAAACACCTCACACCATTTTATTTGTGAAAATCTACACCACCTCAGGGTGGAGGAGCTACACCTCATGTTCTGTCTAGGTAGCCTCCAACCTGATGGCTTGAGCATTGATTTCTTCACTTGGTAATTTTTAAATTTCTTTTCCACCTCCCCCTTTCCTCATCTTCTAACCACCACTCTGGCCTCGTACCTCTTCTGCTCTGGAACCCTCCCTGCACTCTGTTGATTACCATTCTGTAAATGTAAAGTAGAATCACTTATAAGCTTTAAGATATAGTTTGCTTCTAACCTCAAATACCACATTACACCAGTAGAACAGAGATTTGTGCCCATTTACCACAAGTTCTTCATCCCAAAGCTCCCAAGAGAGGGAAAAAGCAAAGAAGATCTCCTACAATAGCTATTCTTGCTGTGCCTCTCACCTTCTGAGTCATAATACAGAGCCAGAAACACAGAGTGGGGGGGTGCTCTGGACTCCAAACTGAACTTTATCGCATTCTTTTCATTTAAGCTAATGCAAACAAAACCTAAAAGAGCAACAAAATATTATTACCAAATTCAAATATCTTGAGTACACAGTATAATTCTGATTCAAGTTGTGCAGAAAATTGTTAGACAAATATACATTGGAGTTTTTGTATTGCTCGGATAGTGAACACAAGGTCAGACTCAGTTGAAAGTCTTGGCTGAATAATCTACTAACAGCTTCAGCAAGGTTTGTAATCAGGGAAAGGTCGGTAAGGCAAGGAACTAGACGGCTACCTTATCTCTACAGCTGTACCTTAAGTTCCAGTTACAACCTTCAAAGCAGAATGGATAAAAATTTGAAAGGAATATGAAATGCATAATTGGACATCAGCATCTTCTTTCATATACATCACACTCATATAATGAATTTATAACTGTAAATCATAGTTTCAAGCTTTGAGGTCTGCAAGCTTTGAGACACAATTTCACTACTCAGGCGCAATCTTGGGCAGATAGGTCAGTGACATACTGAAGAACTCTGCACCATGGATGGTGCTGTACATTGGAAACCAAAGCTCAATAAACTGTTACCAACAGCTTTTAATGCCGTAACAACCAATCTGCTAGTTTCATAACAATGGCAGTTGGTGCTTGGCAAAGACTCGACTGACTCTCCAATCAAAAGGGTTCAGTTTATCCATTGGAAATGCAGGGCTGCCGCTGCAGCAAAAACTGACTCTGAGATCACCTGAGGACTCACATATGCTTGATTTTGTCCAATATAGAAAATAACCACAGTGATAACACCATAGCTGAGGATTCACGCAAAACAAACCATATTAAACAGTGTGCAAACCATGTATAACAGTAAGGAAAATAGCCGATGTATTTAAATACTGCAGTATAAATCCTTCTGTTAATTCTAAAAATAGTTTCCTAATTGTCAGTTCAAGCAATGATGCAAACTTGAGTGTCAGCTGCAGGCTGGCTCTTCTGCTTCGTCTTGACAGGGTGAGGATGCTATTTTTCTGATGATACTTTAAATTAAGGCACCATCTGGCTGCTCAGCTAAATGTAAAAGTTCATATGGCACTAAATAAACAAGAACAGAGAGTTCCACCAATGTCCTCATCAATAGTCTTCACTCAATCAATATTACAGAAACTGACTCTGGTGTAATTTATTCATTGAAGGATTTGATGTGAAGAAATTAGTTGCCATTCAACAATGAGTTCATCTAAAAAAAATCTAATGACCAACATGGCTTTGGGCAATCCTCTGATAAAATCCCTACAAAAAACCTACAATCCATCTTTCTCATTCAGTTACAGCCTCATAACAACTTCATCATCATCATCATTATGTCCCATGTCACATTATGTGTGCATCATGGTCTTCCATCTGTCTTTCATCGGAGAACTTGTAATAAACTCTTCAAAACTTTTGCCTGTCCATTCCTTGATCTAACTCATGAATGTCATGCGCTGTCAGCCACAACCTTTTTGTCCATCAATTTTTCACATCACTGCAAGATGTTCGAGCTTCTCTCTCCTCAGTGCATATCCCAGAAATTCCAGCTGCCGTTTCCTGATTGATTATATCAGCTCTCCTCTTACTCCAGCTTTTCCTCATTTGATACTCTGTCTTTCCACAATATTTTCATCATTCTCAAAAATCACACCTCTAGCTTCGAGTCTTCCCTCATTTTGTTTTGATATTTTTCAACATTCGTATCCATATGTTAGTGTAGAATGAACGTAGCAGCACAACACTCTGAGTTTCATGCCCTTAGAAATTAAGTCATTCCTTAGTATCTTGTTCAACTGCTCAAATACACATTTAGCAATCCCAATCCTTCTTCTAATTTCAGAATCAGCCCAACTGTCAGATCGTGCTCCCTGGGTAATTGAACTCCCATGTTTGTTTACTTGTTTTGTTGCCCACTTTCAGTTCGCATTTCTGTATTTCTTTCTTCTTTGCGACAACCATTATGTTCAGTCTTCTTGCAGTTGATGGTCAATCCTCTTTGCACTTCCTTCGATGACTATATCTAGTATTTCTTCGAACTTTTCTTTATTGGCACTGTGTCCTCTGTGTATCGTAGGTTGTTCAAACTGTATCCACCAATTATCATGCTAGGAGTACTGATAATTTCTCTTAGAATCTTCTCACTACGAGGGTTGAATAGGTCAAGTGAGAGAACACAACTCTGTCTGACTCCCCTCTTATTCCGGACAAAGTCACTTGTCTCATTTTCAACTCTCATTTCTGCACTTTGTTCCCAAACAAAATTCTGATGATTCTGATAACTTTCCCATCAATGTCCAAGTGTTGAAAGATTTTTGTAAGCTCTTCATGTCTCACCTTATCAAAAGATTTGGCATAATCGAATTATGGTAAAGGACTGGAAGGGAAAGGGGAAGATGCCAGGATAAAAAGGTGGGAAGAGAGGGGAAGGTGGATAGAAGCCAGGTGAGTGGGAAAGATAAAGGGCTGGAGAGGAAGGAATCTGACAGTGTGGACCATAGCAGAAAGGGAAGCAGGAGGGGACCCAGGGGAAGATGATAGGCAGATGAGAAGTAAGAGGTCAGACTGGGGAACAGAAGGGAAGAGGGGGAGGGATTTTTTGAACAAACTTCAGTAAGTGTAAGAGGCACATCAGAAGGCTTTGGAGAAAGAATCCTAAAGTGACATCACAAAGGATTTATGGAATATCACAAAAGCTGAAAGTCAGTGGAGGGAATTAAAAAAGAAAGGGTGAGACAATTGAAATATCGGAATTGAAAGACTAAATGTTACAAAATACTTGAAACTATAATCAAACTTTCACTTAAACCCAGGAAATTTTGCAAACACTTCTAGCTGGACTTCTGCTGCGTGGTGTGAAGATAGAAACATGGATTACATGATGAATGGCTGCAGCTTGGACTAATCTAACACAGGTGTTATGCCCCTATAAATATCTCATTCATACCATATTAGTTACACTAATGTTTTTATTCAATTGTAGCCTGTACAGATGTACATCATTCCTTAATGATGGGAATCTAAATGGAAACTTAGCATTCCATTACAGGAGGGCTGAAGTTCCCTTCAGGGTAGAAAATGATTTATCTTGCTCAGTGTCTCAAGGACAGGGGGAGTCACTCTGTATACTTACATGTGTAGATTTTTTTCTTTATCCTCACCCCTAGACACTGCAGATGCATGTACATACCAACTGTGTACACATTTGCTAAAGTCATCTGCTAAATATCTTGCATATTTAAATTCATGAATTCAGTATGGCTGCAAGAGTTTTTCTATGTAGAATAATTTAACTGAAATGGGGCAAAAAAATCATTTTTATTGCAGCACTAACATATGTCTCAGTAACAGCTCCTCCACATGGAATAGGACAGAAAACTCATTCTCATCTGAGTTTGCCCAACTCACATAAGTCTCAGATTCAGACCAGCAACAATGGAAATTGGGAATGCTGTATCTCTTCATAAAAGAGAGCATTGTGGTCATGACTGAGAGAGTGATATTCCTTTACAGCATATATAATGAACAGTATTTCAGGCATCTGAAAGCCAGTTTTTGAGCTAGAGAATGATACTGTGACAAGTCAGTGCAACAATACAATAATTCAACAATTCAAATATTTTCTGAACAAAGATAGGAAAATCCCTGCTGATAAACAATTAAATCAAACTCCATGTAAGAATCCCCTTCTGCCCAGGGAATCTTATTGTACATTGTTTTGGAGCCAAGTCAGGGTCAAATTTGGATTTACACTACCAGCTCAGTCAAAAATGGAAATCATTGTACAATATAAATACACTGAAGCACCAAACAACCAGTGCGTTCTAATCTAATTCATTTTACTGAATTATAAAGGACAAACAAAAACCTATAAACTCAAGCAGGCTGATTTTGCAAGCCTTCATTCCTGGCACAAAGCCTCACTTTAACCTAGTCCAGATGAGTAAGTCAGATGCTACAATCATTAAACCAAGGTTCCATTAGCCTCTTCCACTCGATCAGAGGTACACAAAGATCCCATGACCAAAGGGCTCCAGCAGTCTTGATTCATAAACCTTTCTTAACTAGGAAACTCAATATATATAAAAATTGGTCATTCATCTCATTGTTACTCATGGCAACCGGATGTACACAAAAACATTATTGCTTTTAACAACACATCTCAGAACAAGATATCACACATAAAGGGGAAGGAGTTGTTTATTGATTAATCTTACTAACTTAAAGCCTCCCTGCCTTACAAATACAGTGGCATGCAAAAGTTTAGGCACCCCTGGTCAAAACTTCTGTTACTGTGAATAGTTAAGTGAGTAGAAGATGAACTGATCTCGAAAAGTCATAAAGTTAAAGACGAAACATTCTTTTCAACATTTTAAGCAAGATTGGTGTATTATTTTTGTTTTGTACAATCTTAGAGTGAAAAAAAGGGAAGGAGAACCATGCAAAAGTTTTGGCACCCCAAGAGATTTGAGCTCTCAGATAACTTTTACCAAGGTCTCAGACCTTAATTAGCTTGTTAGGGCTATGGCTTGTTCACAGTCATCGTTAGGAAAGGCCAGGTGATGCAAATTTCAAAGCTTTATAAATACCCTGACTCCTCAATCCCTGTCCCAAAAATCAACAGCCATGGGCTCCTCTAAGCAGCTGCCTAGCACTCTGAAAATTAAAATGAATGATGCCCACAAAGCAGGAGAAGGCTATAAGAAGATTGCAAAGCATTTTCAGGTCGCCATTTCCTCAGTTCGTAATGTAATTAAGAAATGGCAGTTAACAGGAACGGTGGAGGTCAAATTGAGGTCTGGAAGACCAAGAAAACTTTCCGAGAGAACTGTTCGTAGGATTGCTATAAAGGCAAATCAAAAACCCCGTTTGACTGTAAAAGACTTCCAGGAAGATTTAGCAGACTCTGGAGTGGCGGTACACTGTTCTACTGTGCAGCGACACCTGCACAAATATGACCTTCATAGAAGAGTCATCAGAAAAAAGCCTTTCCTGCATCCGCACCACAAAATTCAACGTTACAGATAAAAATCACAGAGAGTGGTGAATCTGTGGAATTCTCTGCCACAGGAAACAGCTGACGCCGGTTCACTGGCTATATTTAAGAGGAAGTTAGATATGGCCCTTGTGGCTAAAGGGATCAGGAGGTATGGAGAGAAAGCAGGTACAGGGTTCTGAGTTGGATGATCAGCCATGATCATACTGAATGGCGGTGCAGGCTCGAAGGGACGAAGGGCCTACTTCTGCACCTATTTTCTATGTTAGAGGTTTGCAAAGGAACATCTAAACAAGCCTGATGCATTTTGGAAACAAGTCCTGTGGACTGATGAAGTTAAAATAGAACTTTATGGCCACAATGAGCAAAGGTATGTCTGGAGAAAAAAGGGTGCAGAATTTCATGAAAAGAACACCTCTCCAACTGTTAAGCACATGGGTGGATGGATCAAGCATGGGCTTGTGTTGCAGCCAGTGGCACGGGGAACATTTCACTGAATTCAATTAAATACCAGCAAATTCTGGAAGCAAACATCACACCGTCTGTAAAAATGCTGAAGATGAAAAGAGGATGGCTTCTACAACAGGATAATGATCCTAACCACACCTCAAAATCCACAACGGACTACCTCAAGAGGCACAAGCTGAAGGTGTTGCCGAGGCCTCACAGTCCCCCGACCTAAACATCATCAAAAATCTGTGGATAGACCTCAAAAGAGCAATGCATGCAAGACCGCCCAAGAATCTCACAGAACTAGAAGCTTTTTTGCAAGGAAGAATGGGTGAAAATCCCCCAAACAAGAATTCAGAGACTCTTAGCTAGCTACAGAAAGCATTTACAAGCTGTGATATTTGCCAAAGGGGGTGTTACTAAGTACTGACCATGCAGGGTGCCCAAGCTTTTGCTTCAGGCCCTTTTCCTATTTTGTTATTTTGAAACTGTAAAAGATGTAAATATAAAAGCAATCTTGCTTAAAAAAAGAAATGTGTCATCTTCAACTTTATGCCTTTTGGAAATCAGGTCATCTTTTACTCGCTTAACTATTCACAGTAACAGAAATTTTGACCAGGGGTGCCCAAACTTTTGCATGTCACTGTAATTCATCAGTTAATAGAGTAGTTGGCTGTATTTGATCCAGTGCTCTGCCAGTTCCATTCCATGCCAGTTGGAAGAAAATCAGTAATTACAGGCTTTCTTCTCCCTCTTGAGGAAAATAGCTTTCTTCTGTTTTACACATATAGCTGAAAATAAGAATTTGCTGATACATAATTTATTCAACCTATATATTTTGTTTAATATGCTGGGCTGCAACATTTGCCCATAATTCAGTACAATACTATGGCGTATGCAATTGTGTCATTTCAATCTAGTACACACCAACTCATGACTGTGTATTCCCTCATTATAATCAATAGCATTAATAAAGACAACAGCTGTAATTGGAACTCTGCAGACTACATTGTTCAATGACATTATTCCACAGTTAATACAAAGTCAATTTTAGTTGATCCATCATGGATAGATATGGATTATAGTTTAGATGCTTACTTACTTGGAAGGATCTGTTCATACTGTTTTGCTTTATAACAACAAAACATAAAAACCACTTGCAAGAAAAAGACAGGAGCCCAGGAGAACAGGTCTTAGTTTGTTCTTTACTTCAGCAAAATGCACAGCTATCACGTGGTAGCATCAGGACATAAGCAATTCACTGATTTATAGAAAAACTCGTAATGAATTAAACAAACAAGAATGCTTAATCAAGCCATATATTTACATTATTACTTAAATACCACTGAAATATTAAATACACAATGCACACCACACCCTTCCTCAAAAGAACTTCCTTTTGCAGAAGTGATCAATTAGTGAACAATTAGGGGTTGAATGCCTAATTCTGTTCCTATGTTTTATAGTCTTGTAGTCTTTTTAACAATTACCAATACTTGTACTTGAGGAAGTGTTAAGTTTTGAAGGCTAAAAAACTACAGCCTTGTCTATTGCTAGATAACATCAAAAGTGTGTAACTGATGATTCTTTCATAGCACATGTAAATAAAACTATTCATTATAGACGAGAAATTGCATTTTTTTAAAATTAGGACAAAATGTTGCCACCATGTTTGTGGATAGGTGTGCTTCCTCAAGAAGCACATAAGTGTAAGAGCCACGTATCTATTTTCTGTCTGTATTGGATTTTGTGTTGCGTGTTTATTAGGGGTTACTGTAATTTGTCACGTGGGTTGGGAAGTGGTAAAAGCAAATGAGTATATTCATGTATTTTCTTTGTCTTAGTTTAGTTGAGAGTTAAGAGACAACAGTGGAGTGATTTTTGTTGACTGCTAATTGGAATGCTTAGTTACACTAATTAGAATGCTTATTTCATTAATTTCATTATCTTGATCATTTTAGTTTAGTTAGCTTTTTTTGTTCACTATAAGATTGTTCAGCTTTGTTGGTTTTGTAACAAAGGATCGAACATACTCTTTTGACTTTAAACTTAGTTACTTTGGAAGCACGTCACACAGTGCCAATTCCCCTACTCAGACTCTCAGCTGTCTTGATTTGTTTTCAAGTAACCACTACAAAAGGGAAAGTTTAGATTAAACAAAACCAAAGAAAATCTATTCTAATATTAAATGTTGACTTAAGTGAACGTCAAAAATCACTGTAATTTGAGAAATGGGAGAAGTGAATCATATGATCTTGTTCCACCATTCAATATGATCATAGCTCATCTTTGATCTCATTTCCAATTTCTAATCTAATCCCCATAACCCTCTGTTCCACTGCAGTCCAAAAAATCTATCCACCTAAGCCTTGTGCATGTTCAATAGCTCAACATCAACAGTTTCCAAGGCAGGAATTCCTTGAAAGATTCACCTCTTTCTGCAAGAAGAAATATCACTTCATCTCATTTTTAACCAGATAATTCTTTGTCCTAATACGTACTCTGACTCCAAGTTTGACTCCTCCATTACCAGAAACATTCTGCACATGACAAGCCCTCTCAGAAACTGATGTTTCAACAAGATTCCAGTGTCTTTGTAAATCCATTAAGACAGCTTTATAGAAATGATGGATTATCTGCTCGATCCTCAAATCTTTAAGCTGTTTGTTAAGACTGAAAGTTCCAGACTTGACAATGTTGCTGACAAGCAGGCATATCACATGACATTCCCATTCAGTCAAAATTACAATGTAAGCATAGGCTTGGACAGAGTAAGAGCAGCTTGTCTATGTATGGAAATATTTAAAAAGATCACCTTTCATTATTCTGCCTTCCAGGGACTCTTTCTTGATTAGCTTCTATCACGAGACAGTCCCTTTAACCAGAAAGCAACTTTTTATCCTTACTGCCTTCACAGACCTTCTTTCCTTCTTTTCACTTCTCTGTTTGCCCCTTTCTATACAGCTGAAAATCTAGTTTACCTCAATGGTTCTAAGGAACAATCTTTGACTTAAAAGTCTCTAGCTGTCCATTCGATCTACGCCTCTTATCATTTTGTACTACTCCATCAAGTCACCGCTCGTCCTACTTCCCTTCAAAGAGGAAAGCCCTAGCTCACTCAACCTATCCTCATCTGACAATCTCTCCAGTCCAAATCTCCTCTGCACATGCTCTAAAGATCCACATCCCTCCTATAATGAGGTGGCCAGAACTGAAGACAATATTCCAAGTGTGGTCTGACCAGTTTTACAGGGATGCAATATTACCTTGTGGCTCTTGAATTCAGTCCCCTGACAAATGAAGGCCAACACATCATACCCCTTAACATTGTAAGCTGTAGGGACTGTAAAGTACTGTACTGTATCTCAATAAATAGATAGGTTATTTATTTTTAAAAGTTGCATGAGGTATTTCATATTTATTATGAAAATAATATGTAACAAGCCCATTGTGAAAACATTAGAATTGCCTATAAAATACCATTTTATACTTAGAATGCTTCAAAATGATGTTTCTCCCACACGGAATATTAGAGTGTAAAGTAATAACTTGAATATGACAATGAACTTAATGTATAATGTTACAGCCTTCAGTTTCCTCCCTAGTAAATACACAATTCCTGATGGCAGGCCGCCTTAGTGAAGAGTGGCGTAAACAACGTGCATCTACATTAAGGTTACTGCATCGCTACAATACCACAATGAGAACAAGGTCTGAAATAAATTAGGAGCCAGAAAACATCATGTGGCTTCCTCTGTGCGCAGTCAATTGCAGGCACTCTCTCTCCAGGGCAGAAATTACATTTATCTGAGCATGCGGCTTTGATCAAATACTATTTAGTGTAGAGCGAGTTAGTGAAGGTCAACCTGCTGAAAAGTCTTTAAAAAAGCAATTAGAGAGACTGTCAAGAAAAGGTCAATGAGGAGGGAGCTTTTCCCAATTCTGAGAGTAAAAACACATTTAAATATGCTTATGTAATAACAAAGATTAACTCCAGTCCACCAGAGTGGATTCTCTACCTCTCAACGCAGTGCTTATTCAGCGTTTAACAGAAACCTGAATATCTATTGTTCCAGTGAACAGGTCACACAGCACAGAAGCCTGAAAAGTTCACCATAACAAAGATGTAATGTAAACTTCCAACTTCCATTGCTGTCCAGTTTCAAAGCTGTTCTTTATTAAGGATTTGGAACACAAATTTGTTGAAGTCACAGGCTGACCCTTTCATCATTAATCATCAAATCAACGTAACTCTGATCTGCTAAGCACAGCTTTTTTTTAAAGATCTGGACCACTTCTAACCAAGCATATTTGATGATCACATTCAGTAAATATTATTCTTAATGAACATATTATAAATAGGCAACTGCAGTGTAACAGAAGCCATGTCCGTGACAATAGAGAAATTGGGCTGCCTCAAAAACCACAAATGATTCAAACATTTATATTCAAAAACTATATTGCAATATTAAAGTTCTCCACCACAATTTCTATCCTGCATAAATATATTTTAAATTCATTATTTTATAAGAGAAACAAATGTAGCGGGAACACCAAACCAAAATAATTGCCGCTAGATTTGTTATACTTCTGCATGGCGCACCCTCCCTCCAATATTCATTGCTTCAAAAGTCAAGGACATATATTCAGTCTTTTATTAGAAAATATACAATCTTGAAGTGATGATGCTTAAGCATACCCAAGTGTAAGCTAAGTGTAATTGACCGTTATTAAGCAGTCAGCAAAAGATTCCACTTCCATCGGTCCCCAACTTCAAACAGACCATGACCAGCAGAGCATGAAGACGTAACTTATTTCCTTCACTTCCACCATGCCCCCACTCATGTGACAAGTTACCATAATAAACATAATAAATGTGCAACGCAGAATACAGTGCAGATAGAGCACAGACGCATGGCTCCTACAACAAATTTTGATGCATCATCTCCCAGGAATTAAATGTCAGTTTTCTGTCCAGCGTATTTCCACCATTCTCCTACTGTTTAATTTCCATCAATCTCAGAATCAAAATAAGTTCTATTTGTTGTTCAGTAATTCTTCTCCAGTAATTTTGAATTAATCGATAACAATACAGCCAATTAGTGTCATCTGAAAGTGCTTAAGTACCAGAAAACAAGTCTTTTGCCCATTTGACTCTGCATTTCTGGCGTGTAGATTTTTGCGTAGTACCTTGGTATCACTTGTCTAGTTTTGTGGATCATTTTGTAGTATTATATTACTCCACCAGGCAGAGAAATCAGCACCAGGATTTGCAAGGCCAGAGCCTTGGTTGACTGTGATCGCATGGGTTGAACCAGCACAACACCCTCCTGCCCACAAAACTACGAAGCTGCTGTCCTCAGCAGTCTCCTGTATGGATGTGAAACCTGGACCGTATACAGAAGACACCTCAAAATGCTGGAGGGATTCCATTTGCTTAATCCTTGGCCTTCATCGACAGCACTGAGTCACAAACCTAGAGGTCCTCAACAGGGCAGGGACCATGAGTGTTGAGGCCATGATAAAAGCACAGCTTCGGTGTACAGGGTGTGTCATAAGCAGGAAGGGTTCCCGAATCCAACAGCAAGTACAATACGGTGAGCTTTCACTGGGCATGAGGAATTGAGGCAGGCACCAAAGGATGTTCAGAGGCTGCATGAAATCTAACATTGCTCATACTGGGCTTGTACGAAAATAGCTGGAAGAGAGTGTGCAATACTGGAGTGGCTGGCGAGCCTCAGTTAGAACCGCTCACAACAACCTGGAGGAGAGACGCCGAACAGTACTAATCACCGCCCAACAAAGACGGAAATCAATAGCAGCTCCAGATCCAGCACAGTTTTCATCTCCTTATTGTGAATGTCTCTATGTAGCTCACAACACGTACTCAGCAGCCACCTACAGAACTGCACAAATCGAACTGTCCTCCTCGGGTACAGCGGACTACCAATCTCACATATTGCTCCATTTATAAATGATATCGTTCGTCAGCGGCAGACGTCCGTATCGCTTTCAAATGTTTTCTGCTCATGCTAAATAGAGGGCATGCAAGTCACAAGGGACAATTGTGGGGTGGTACGCCATTCAATTGTGAAGACCATCACTGAGAAGCCTGATCCTGGTATACAATGTGCTTCCATTAAGTGACAGTGAACAGCAATCAAGCACATGAATCCTGGTCAATTCTCCTATTCTTCTCCTCTCCTGACCTTGTGATGATGCTGTCAGCTGTGACATCTACAGCTTCACCCTTGTTAGGGAGAAATAAAAGCTATTGCTCATCAGAGAAGGGCACCAAGAACAGAGAATGGAACTTTAAACTGCATTGGCACCCAGTATTAGCATCGATTAGTTTGAAGTTAGTTATAGCACAGCCAGACTTTGAAATGCCAAGTTTTAAAACATTGAACTCCCTACTCAGAGACACTGTCACCCCACAAACTGCACAAGTTGAAAGGCCTAGACAGAGTGGACGTGCAGAGGATGTTCCCAGTAACGGGAGGGTCTAGGACCAGAGGACAGAGCCTTAAAATAGAAGGACGTCCCTTTAGAACAGAGATGAGGAGGAATTTATTTAGCCAGAGGATAATAAATCTGTGGCCACACAGCAGTGGAGGCCAAGTGACTGGGTATTTTTAAAGCAGAAATTGATAGGTTGTTGATTAGAAAGGTGTCAAAGGTTTTGGGGAGAAAGTAGGAGAATGGGGTTGAGAGGGAAAATAAATCAACAATAACAGAGTGACAGAGCTGTCTCGATGGGCCAAACAGCCTAATTCTGCTCCTATGTCTTATGGCAATAAAGATTGCCCTGCACCACCTTATTTCCAACCTTGGGCAACACCTTCACCATCATCTAGTTATCGTCCAAAGATCCCATTATGACAAAATTGAGCATAAAGTGCAGAGAAGGAAAACTTTATTGATGTTATAACCTGCAAAGTAATATCCTCATAGCACTAAATTTCTTTATAAAGAGATTTGCAATAGTACTGGTTACACATAACTACATTGGTGCTTGAACCGAAGGGGATAACTTCACTCAACTTCACTTGAATCATCATTGAAATGTTCCCATAACCAATGGACTCACTTACAATGACTCTTCATCTCATGTTCTTGATATTTATTGCTTATTTCTTTCTTTCTTTTTGTATTTGCACAGTTTGTTGGTTTTGAACACTGGTTTAATGCCCAAATTGATGGGGTCTTTCACTGATTCTATTATGGTTATTATTCTATTCTGGATTTATTGAATAAACCCCCAAGAAAATTAATCTCAGTATAGTATAAAGGGACGTATATGTACTTTGATAATAAATTTACTTTGAACTTAGATTGTGAAAATCAATCCAGAGTTTGTTTCTTCGAATAATTTCAATCCTGACCCAATTCATGAGATAATGAGATGAAGGAAAGAAATGAAATGTTTGCACTGCTCTGTAATGTTTGCAAGTTCTGGAGTTACAACTTAAGACCATATCACCACTTAGCCATACTACCATGAGTCATTTCACATGCATTAGTATTACATTATGAACATAATGAGACTCAACGATGGGGCTCTGACTATAATGAAAACAGTTCTAGCTTCCTACATTATCAGTCAACTATTAGCTGAAATGTATAAAATAACATTTTTCTTCAGCTACATTGCTTGACAGCCTGGGTGCCGCCAGAAAAGCAGGATCAGTATGAGATGAAACCAAGGCACTGTAGGTTCTTGCAGTATATCATAAAGATGACAAGCAGGAAGATGACAAGTCAATGTCATAGCTCAAGAGAGGCACTCCCACACTTCCCAACACAACAAGTCAAGGATCGTAACCTTCTTCACTACAGGCCCACCAAGCTCAACAGAAGATGAACTGTCAGCTCGTCCTACAACAGAACTGCCAGTTCTAACAGCCACAGCATGTAGACCTGAGGCCACCCTCATGATGGAGGAGCAACACCTTGTATTTTCTCTGGGTAGCCTCAACCTGAAGACATGAATATCAATTTCTCCTTCTGGTTAAAAAAAATTCCCTCTCCCTCCCCTTTTCTTTTATTCCCCACTCAAGTCTCTTACCTCTGCTCATCTGCCCATCACCTCCCCATGGGTCCCCTCCACCTCCCCTTTCTCCAATGGTCCACTCCCCTCTCCAATCGCATTCCTTCTCCAGCCCTTAACTTTTCCCACCGCCTGGCTTCACATATCAACTTCTAGCTATCCTTCTTCCCCTCCCTCCACCTTTTTTATTCTGGCATCTTCCCCTTTCCTTTCCAGACCTGAAGAAGGGTCTTGGCCCGAATCATCAACTGTTAATTCACTTCTACAGATGCTGCGTGACGTGCTGAGTTCCTACAGCATTTTGTGTGTGCTGCTCAGCATCTACAGATTATCTAGTGTTTAGAAACTTGTTCAAGCCGTTCCTCTTTATTAGTATAATAATGTCCTAATCACTTACATTTTCTCACCCTCGGCTAGATATTCGCCATGTCTCTTCTATTCTACTCTCAAACTGTGAAACTGAGTTGCCTGACTTGCAATTTGTCACATTTGATATACAAGTTCATGACTTATTTCCTATTTTTGAGGGGCAATAATAGTGAAGTGATTGGATGAAAGTATGGAGGTTTGTCAGAGTGGTGGCAGAGGCATCATTAGGGACATTTAAAAGACTCTCAAATGGGCACATGGATGAAAGAAAAATGGTGGGCTATGTGGGAGGGAAGGGTTAGGTTGTTCTTAGAGTAGATTCAAAGATCAGCACAATAGCAGGGCTGAAGAGCCAGTCTTGTTCTAAGTTATACATTCTGTCCTATAATGGTTTCAGGGTTTAATGGATGCCCAAGGCAAAGATTAACAGTTAAATCAACATAAAACAAGAGTGAGGCTCTAGAAAGTCTCAACAGTTTTCATGTCTTTTGTTTGTAAATGTTTACCATCTGACATCATTCATCAAGATTGCAAATGAAAAAAAACAAGCTGTGCATTAAACTGCTTAAATATAATAATAGCTGTCTGCAGCATTTTTTCAAGACTGAAGAAATAACCTGTTTGTCACATATTATTTGATTCTGGTCAATTATTAAATATGAGCTTCTTTGAAACCATCAACCATCAACAAATTTCACTTTAAGCTATTGTCTGTCAATGATATTGTATTTTTATTAGTTTCAATACATCAGCTGATCATTGTGTTGCATTGGTCTCTAAAGGTTTGCGATCAATGCAATGAAGCATTAGCTGGTGCGAATAATGTGCTAGCGTGTTATATATTGTTTGGTGCTTGTTCAAAGCATTGAGTAGGCTCGGTTAAAATATTGAATCGTTTTGGTCTCTGCACATGGGGGATGACATTGAGGATTTGGAGAAGGAACAGGAAAAAATACTAAATTAGTTGCCAGTAAAATACTGCAGACTATAGAACACTGAAATAAGAACCAGTCAGGCAGCATCTTTGAGCCACAGATGCTGCCTGACTGGCTGAGCATTTTCTGTTTATATTTATTGCGCATTTGAATTACCATAACCTGATCAAAGAAGTCAGTCCCGATGAAGGGTCTCAACCCAAAACATTGACTGTTTACTTTTTTCCATAGATGCTGCTTGGCCTGCTGAGTTCCTCCAGCATTTTATGAGTGTTGCTTGAACATACAACAGATTGTTTTAATACAATTCCTCAGCAAGCTACAGGGAGCACAATCTCCAGCATGTAAAGTTTTATAGAGGATTACAGGATGGGAGAAACGCTCTTCCCAATGAAGACAACCTGAAAATAAGTGATTGATACATACTGGGAATGTCAAATTCCTTCAAACTACTCTGGATGAGCTTGTATCATCTCTGAGAGCCAGACAAGATTTGTTCACATTTTATTTTGCAACAAATCTGAAATTTCTTTCTCCCATGGAGATTACATTGCTTTCAGCTGGGGTGGTGTAGGTACGTTATGAAGTGCATTGGACTTCACAGTCTAGAGGGCAGCACAGTGGTTCAGCTGGCAGAGCGAGCCAGCTTCAACCCTGACCTCAAGTGCTGTCTCGGTGGGGTTTGAAATTTTTCCCTGCAACAGTAATGTTTTCCTTCTAGGTGCCTTGGAATAATCCTGAGTTCTACAGACATGCAAGTTGGTAAGTTGATTAGTCACTGTAAATTGCTGCTGGTGTGTCAGTGAAATCTGAGGAGAATGTAAAGAGCTCAATATAAAATAAGCTGACTCGAAGGATGGACTGTGCAGGCCTATTCCAGCTGCTCTGTGGAGCAGATCTAAGGACTCAATCTGATTTGGAATGCTGTTGTTTGCTTCTATTCTTTGCATATGATGTGTGTGTTTTTTTCTTCTTTCATGGTCTTTTTTTGAACTGGGTTCTTTCGGGTTTCTTGCTTTGTGGCTGCCTGTAAGCAAACAAATCTCAAGGTTGTATATACATTCTTTGATAATAAATGTACTTGAATCTCGAATCTTGATCACCTTGCAAGCACGTTTCTACAGCAATAGAGGCACGGTGCAGTTAAAACAGAAAGCCACAAATATTGGAGTGAAAGTGTTGTATTTGAATGCACGCAGCATAAGAAATAAAATGGACGATCTTGAAATTCAGCTACAGATTGGCAAGAATGACGTTGTGGCCACCTCTGAAACCTGGCTAAAGGATGGCTGCCAATGGGAGTTGAATGTCCAAGGATATACGGTCTATTAGAAAGATAGGTTAGTAGTCAGAGGGAGTGGTGTGGCCCTGTGTATAAGAAATAATATTAAATCATTAGAAAGGGATGACAAAGGATCAGAAGATGTAGAGTCTCTAAGGGTTGAGTTAAGAGATGCAAGGGTAAAAGGACCCTAATAAAAATTATATACAGGCCTCCAAACAGCAGCCGGGATGTGGATTACAAATTACAGCAGGAGACAGAAAAGACATGTCAGAAGGGCAATGTCATGATAATCATTGGGGATTTTAACATGAAAGTGGATTGGGAAAATCAGGTCAGTACTGGACCTCAAGAGAGAAAATCTGCAGAATGTCTAAGGGATGGCTTTTCAGAACAGCTTGTTGTTGATTGTACTAGGGGATTGGCTGTGCTGGATTGGGTGTTGTGCAATGATCTGGAGGTGATAAGAGAGCTTAAGGTTAAGGAACCCTTAGGGAACAGTGATCACAATATGATTGAGTTCACTTTGAAATCTGAGAAGGAGAAACTAAATTCCAATGTGTCAGTATTTCAGTGGAATAAAGGAAATAACAATGACATGAGAGGGGAACTAGCCAAGGTTGACTGGAAAGGGACACTAGCAGGAAGGACAGCAGAGCAGCAATGGCTGGAGTTTCTGCAAAAAATGAGGGAAATGCAAGACAGATATATTCCATATAAGAAGAAATTTTTGAATGGAAGAAGGACACTACTGTGGCTGACAAGTGGAGTCAGAGCCGAAGTAAAAGCAAAAGAGATGCCAAAGTTTAGTAGGAAGATAGAGGATTGGGACACTTTTAAAAACTTGCAGAAGGGAACTAAGAAGGTCATTTGGAAGGAAAAGATGGATTATGAATGGAAGCTGGTGACTAATATCAAAGAGATACTAAAAGCATTTTTAAGTTTATAAAGGGTAAAAGAGAGTTGAGGGTAGATATAGGACCATTAGAAAATGACACTGGAGATATTGTAATGAGAGACACAGAGATGGCAGAGGAACTGAATGTATATTTTGCATCAGTCTTCACAGTGGAAGACATCTGCAGTGTACTAGACATTCAAGAGTGTCAGGAAAGTGAAGTATGTGCAGTGAAAATTATGACTGAGAGGTGCTCAGTAAGCTTAATGGTCTGAGGGTGGATAAATCTCCTGGACCTGATGGAATGCACCCTCAGGTTCTGAAGGAAGTAGTTGGAGAGACTGAGGAAGCATTATCAATTATCTTTCAAGAATCGATAGATTCTGGCATTGTACCAGATGACTGGAAAATTGCAAATGTTACTCCACTATTTAAGAAGGGTGGGAGACAGCAGAAAGGAAACTATAGACCTGTTAGCCTGACATCAATAGTTGGGAAGTTATTGGAATCAATTGTTAGAGATGAGATTATGGAACACCTGGAGGCACATGACAAGACAGGCCATAGCCAGCATAATTTTCTGAAAGGAAAATCCTGTTCGACTAACCTGCAGCAATTTTTTGAGGAAATTACAAGCAGGGTAGACAAAGCAGATGCAGTGGATGTGCTATACTTGGATTTTCAGAAGGCCTTTGACAAGGTGCTGCACATGAGGCCGCTTAGCAAGATAAGAGCCAATGGAATTACAGGGGAGTTACTAGCATGGGTGGAGCATTGGCTGATCAGCAGGAAAAAAAGAGTAGGAATAAAGGGATCCTATTCTGGCTGGCTGCCAGTTACTAGTGGAGGTCCACAGGGGTCAGTGGTGGGACTGCTGCTTTTTATAATGTATGTCAATGATTGGGACTATGGGATTAATGGATTTGTGGCTAAATTTGCCGATGATACAAAGATAGGTGGAGGAGTGGGTAGTGTTGAGGAAACCGAGAGCCTGCAGAGAGACTTAGATAGTTTAGGGGAATGGGCAAAGAAGCGGCAAATAAAATACAATGTTGGAATGTTCATGCACTTTGGTGGAAGAAATAAATGGGCAGACTATTATTTAGATGGGGAGAGAATTCAATCTGCAGAGATGCAAAGGGACTTGGAAGTTCTTGTGCAAGGACAAAGGAGATGCAGTGGATGTGCTGTACTTGGATAAAGGTTAAACTCCAGGCCAAGTCGGTGGTGGTGAAGAAGGCGAATGCAATATTGGCATTCATTTCTAGAGGTTTAGAATATAAGAGCAGAGATGTGATGTTGAGGCTCTATAAGGCACTTGTGAGACCACACTTGGAGTACAGTGTGCAGTTTTGGGTTCCTTATTTTAGGAAGGATATACTGACATTGGAGAGTGTTCAGAGAAGATTCACGAGAATGATTACAGGAATGAGAGGGTTACCGTATGAAGAACATTTGGCAGCTCCTGGGCTGTATTCCCTGGAGCTCAGGAGAATGAGGGGTGATCTCATAGAACCATTCTGAATGTTAAAAGGCCTAAACAGATTCGAAATGGCAAAGTTATTTCCCATGGTAGGGGAGTCTAGGACATGAGGGCATGACTTCAGGATTGAAGGACATCCATTTAGAACAGAGGTGCTTAGAAATTACTTTAGTCAGAGGGTGGTAAATTTGTGAAATTCATTGCCACAAGCGGCTATGGAGGCCAAGTCATTGGGTGCATTTAAGGCAGAGATAGATAGGTTCTTGATTAGCTAGGACATCAAAGGATATGGGGAGAAGGCGGGGAGTGGGGATGACTGGAAGATGATTGAATGGTGGAGCAGGCTCGATGGGCCAAATGGCCTGCTTCTGTTCCTATATCTTATGGTCTTATGATCTAAAATGCTGGGCAAACTCCACAGATCAATAAAGGAATAAACACAATGTTTCAGGTGGAGTCTAGATGAAGTGTGTTTGCCAGAAATGCTGACTGTTTATTCCCTTCTATAGATGCTGCCCGACCTGCTGGGTTCCTCCAGCATTAGCCCACCAATAGCCAACTGAGGGTTGAAAAGAGTTTGTAAATTGAAGACAGTAAAATTATGGTTTTAGTTTTTTTTTCCCTATTCTGTATCTTCTCTAGTCTCTTCATATTTAATTCAGGCTTCATCACTGAATCTGCTTTAGATTTATGAGACAATGGAATTACTGCTAAAGGCAGCCAGGGTGGCAGCTCCAGTCAACATTTGCAGCAAGACTCATTCACCCCTTTGTCTCTCCCAGAAGCCAAATAATTTATTCCATGGGTTTAACAGATCAACTGAACGTCACGTTGATCACACCGGCCTTTCCTCGTTCCACTATCTTACTTAATTATCTGATAAAATAGTACAATTATGACATTATCTAAATGGGATGCAAATCAAACCACAACTATTAAAATAAATGGTCTTAAATGTACTTAATGGAGCATTCCCCTCTGTCTCATGACCACACTGACTAACTCAGCAGAAACAGTTTGCCAAACTCCAAAACAAAGTTCAACTTTATATCCTCAGCATTTGTTGAATTATTTCTGAAGTCAATGAGTCATAGAAAAGTACAGCACAGATACACGCCCCTTCGGCCCATCTAGTTCGTGCTGAACCATTTAAACTGCCGACTCCCAGTGAACTGCACCGGGACCACTGCCCTCCATATCCTTCCCATCCATGTACCCAAACTTCACTTAAATGTGAAGTCCTAATGAAGGGACTCAGCCCGAAATGTCTACTGTTCATTCTTTTCCATGGATTCAACCTGACCTGCTGAGTTCCTCCAGCATTCTGTGTGTGCTCTCTTGGACTTCCAGCACCTGCAGACGTACTTGTGTTCACCTAAACACTGAAGTGTAATTCAAATATCGGCCAGGATTTTGCATTCGTTCCAGTTCCGCACCAAGCTATCAATATTATCACATCTGAATACCTGCAGGTTCAAGCCCTTTGTACATAATGCTTCTCAATGCTTACATCCCAAAGTTGTTCACAGGTTCCTGTCAGCAAGTCTCCCATTACCCTGCACTGTTGGACTCTATATGGAGCTAGGTAGGACACAGCAACTGCAAGTCCACTGGCTGAATGGAGATGTAACATCTGGGAGGAAGAAAGGTGATAACAAGAGACACCATCCCCAAGGAAACAGTCTATTGCTGTATTACCAACTAATGAGTATCACAGTCCTCCCCATTGGCTGCAAACAGAAAGGAAAAATGATAACGAGACCAACTGTTTCCATTTTCATTTCTTATCTTCACAGTACTGTTTGTTTTTAGCTACTTCACTAAATTGATAATCTTTCTTAAACTGCCTGTGTAGTGGTCAGCACAATGCTTTACAGTACCAACGACACGGGTTCAATTCCCACCGCTGCCTGTTCTCACCATGACCACGTGGGTTTCTTCCGGGTGCTCTGGTTTCCTCCCACAGTCCAAAGGCGTACCAGTTGGTAAGTTAATTGGTCATCATAAACTGTCCTGTAATCAGGCCAGCATTAAATTGGTGGTTGCTAGACATCGCAGCTTGAAGAATGGAGGGAGGGAGGGGTGGAAGAGAGGGGGAGAGGGAGATCGAGAGAGAAAGATAGATAAAGAGATATAGATAGATAAAGAGATATAGATAGATAGATGGATGGATAGATCAGAGTGTATGTCCATATTGCCCAAAGTGTATTTGCATGATCACATTGCCTGAAATCTTACTGAAGTAATTTAGCGTAGGCAAAATTCTTCCCTCACCACCATCCCAGGCCCCAGACAGTCCTTTTAGGTGAGGCACCACTTCACCTGCAAGTCAACTGGCGTGATATACTGTATCCGGTGCTCCCGATGTGGCCATTTATACATTGGGGAGACCCGCCGCAGACTGGGAGACCGTTTCGCCAAACACCGGCACTCAGTCCTCCAGCAGTGGCAGGATCTCCCTGTGGCCACACACTTCAATTCCACAGACCTCTCCCACTCCGATATGTCTGTCCATGGCCTCCTCTACCGTCAAGATGAGGCCACACGCAGGTTGATGGAACAACACCTTATCTCCCGCCTAGTTAGCCTCCTACCTGCCGGTATGAACATTCAACTCACAGACCTCCGTTGATAGCCCTGCCCTCCCCCCCCCCCCCCCCCTTACCCCATCCCTATCTGTAATTTTAGTCTGGTTCTCTTTCTCTCTCTTTTCCCCCCGCACTATAATCTCCCCCCAGCCCTACCTTTCTTTCTCTTTTATTTCCCATAATTTTCCACCTTCCCCCTAGTCCATTTCCCTTCAGCCTATCACTTCCCAGCTCTCTACTTCATCCCTCCCCCCACTTCTTATCCCCCCTTGACCATCCCATGTTACTTCACTCCTGATGAAGGGTTTCGGCCCGAAACATCATCACTACTTCCTCCCATAGATGCTGTCTGGCCTGCTGAGTTCTGCCAACATTTTGTGTTTTTAAAGTAATTTAGCATCTGAACTGGATTACACACCTTTCAAAGTCCACCCTTACATGTATTTCTCGAGTACTTTGAGAATCTGGCTAAGAAATGTAAATATACAACAGGTAAAACAAATTCCACTTCATTTAACTTCCTTCTCTCTGCCGCACTCCCTTGGGCAAAGTATCTCCTTTTATAAAATGAATTTGTTGTTCTGGTTAATGGGCTTTCCCTGAGAATTGTTCCTCATTATATAAATTTTGAACTGTGCTTTGATAATCATGCTGGTGATTGTGACACACACACACACACACACACACACACACACACACACACACACACACACACACACACACACACACACACACACACACACACACACACACACACACACACACACACACACACACACACACACACACACACTATATCCTCCTGTTATTTTTAGGATATCAGACAAAACTACTGCAGTAATCTAATTATTGGGAAATGGAGCTTGGAGTGTGTGGTACCTGCTGGTGTTGAACAAATTAAATACACTGTAACATCTCTGAAGAAACCACTCCAAATTCTAAAAAGAAAATAGACATTACTCTCATCTCAGCCCCCTATGATGTTCCAGGAAATGTCAGAATCGAACCAGCAGTACTTTAGACGGTGAGGCATTCCAAAGTGACAACATAAATTGACTGATTCATGACACAATCCAGTTCCCAACAGTATTGGGCCCAAAGCACAAAACTCTCTGTAATTTAACATAAATTGGCACTAAATTGTCAGTGTCACTCAGAAAAAAGGCATAATAATTGGGTTGGGAAATGAAGGTGTCACCATGGAATTATCCAGAATTTTTTAAAACCTAAAATGAGGAAAGACCACATTCGTGGGGCAAAATAAAGAAGCTACCCTTATTCAATTAGCAGTAAGGAACAGAAAAAATGCTCTATTCTTCACGTTGTCATCTCTGAGTTTGATGAACATTTTTGAAAAACAATAAAGCAGAGGCTGCACTAACCTCAGTACTTTCCACCAGGGACAATTCAAAAGCAGACAGGCTGAAAATATCACATACAAAACTCTGCCAGCATCAACATACCAGATCTTTATGAAGCAATTCTTTTAAGAGGAAGGTTTATATGTATATATATGTTTTTAAAGTAATTTTCGCAAGAAATCTTATAACAACTACTGTATTTCAGGAATTTTCTTGGAGGTATGCAGCAGTTCAAAATGTGAAAATAGAACGATTTAGATGAAGAGAGGATGTCTGTTTTAGCTCAAGCATAAAATCTTAAGTATGCTTGTGGTCACTCATCAAATTATGGTTCCACTTTCAAAGGAAATTTTTTCATAAAGATGAGGATTAGCTTTATTTGTCATACGTGTGTAGAGTCATAGAAAAATACAGCATGGAAACAGATCATTCGGCCCATTGAGCCCATGCTGAAACCATTAAACTTGCCTACTCCCATCCACGTGCACCGGGACCATAGCACTCCATACCCCTACCATCCACGTACTTATCCACACTTCTCTGCATGCACCACTCGTGCTGGCAGCTCGTTCCACACTCCCACCAACCTACAGTGAAATGCGTCGTTTACATCAAATCGACTCAGCCAGGATTGCGCTAGGCAGCCCACAGATGTCGCCAAGCTTCCAGCAACCCAGCATAGCACTGCCACAACTCACTAACCCTAATCCATATGCCTTGGAATGTGGGACCCGAAGAAATTTGTAATTCATTCCATGTTGACTAGAGGGAGGCCACAAAATGATAATGAACAATCCAACAACTCAGTTAATCAGGGCATGAGGGGGTTGTGTTAGGGTTAACAGTCACAATACAGTTCAAAGAAGTGTAGGAAAAAAAAATGAAAATGGAACCCAATAAGAAAATACATGGAGTACAGTGGATTCCATTTAATTTGGCCATCAGTTAACTAGGGCTTATTTGGAACAACTCTTAAAGAACAAAAGCTAATCGAGAAAATAGCCGGGATTCCTTTCATTTATTTGGGACACTATGCCGCATAACTGAGGCAGGAGATTGTTGCTGAACAGTTTCTAATTAGTGTTGAATGCATGCAATGTGTGGTCGTCAGACACTATACTGTGCTGGAGCTAACAGATTTGAAATAGCATCAGTTGCATGCACTTGCGTTCAGAAAGCAGTGGTTTTGTCACTGGTAGTTGATGAGAATTAAGCACTAAGACAATTCAGAACTGTTTTGCTCACTGCAGTTTCAAGCATTCAGGCTTGGAGAGACTAGAAACAGTCAGGAGTGAAAATGAAATTATTTCACTACTTCAGCAAGTTAGGGACTACAAAGAAATTGAAGATATCAACAATCAGCTTGAATGTGACAATGAAAATTAACAGTTGGAGGATGCAATCATCAATAGCATTATATGAAGGCAGACCAGATGTCTGCAATTATTTTGTTCATTTACAGACAATCAAAAGAACGCGGCAGCATATACACTGGATGAATTCCTCCGTCGATAACAATTAAGAACTAATACACTAGGTTTATTGTACTGCAGAGTATTGATAGTGTTATAATTTGTTCTGTATTTCATTTAAATACATTATTTGTTACTCAGTTGAACAGTAGTTTGTCTCTTTATACCTTTTAAACTATTTCCATGAAACTTCAGCTACTTAGGCCAAAATGGTCCCAATGTGTCCCAATTAACCAGAATCCACTGTAGTGAAAAATAAAGCACCTTTATTTTGAGAGCTGTTTGGTGGGGATCTGGATAGGGCAGTGATCGTTGTCTCACCGATAACCCAAGAGGCAGAACCAGCTGATCTAAGTAGGATGGAAAGCCCATTAATGAGGATGAGAGGAAATGCATGGCCTCAGGAAGAATGGCAATAGAGGGGGATAGGCCAGGATCTGTCATCAGTCCTGTGACAGATGAACAGCAAATGCCATACAGGTCCTCAGTAGCATCCCTTAAGAGAATCAAAGGTAATTGGCAGCTCATTCAACAAATATTCATTTATAATAGTAGTCAAGAGCAGGAAGGCAAACAAATATTGATTGATGGGGGCAATTCACCAGCAGGGCACGACTGAGTGACATAAAGGGCTGAAGGAAGGAAGGAAGTCTACTCAGGCCAAGAGAAAACAAAAGAATAGAAAAAGAAATTTGTCACATGTACATTGAATCATAAAGCAAAATGTGTTAATTTGCACCAAATTAAAATAGCAAGAATAGTGTTGTGTATTTAATATCTCAGTAGTATTTGAATAATATTATAAATATATCGCTTGATTAAGCATTCATGTTCATTTAAATAATTCATTATGTGTTATATGTAAAAAAAAAGTGCATTACATACATCATGATGCGACCACATCATACGTTTAAAGTAAAAATGAAACTAAGACCTGCTCGAGCTGCTGTCTTTTTCTTGCAATTAGATTTAGATTTATGTTTTGGAGTTACGAAGCATTACGGACAGTGTTGGGTAGCCTGCAAATGATGCAACACCTATGGTGCCAATATAGCATGCCCACAACTCATTAACTCTAACTTCACCTTGTTTTGGACTATGAGAGGAAACCCTTGCAGTCACAGGGAGAATGTGCAAACTCAGTGGTAGGAACTGAACCTCAATCTTACAACTGGCGTTGTAAACCATTGCACTAATTGCTACGCTACTGTTAACCAGTTGCAAACACAAATAGGTGAGTAGACAGGTTCTGTCTTCCTTGAATAATAAGATGATCTACTGTAAGATCTGTAGAACTGTGAAGAGGCTCATCAGAGAAGATGAAGTCTGTATATAGCTTGTAGCTTGTTATCCTAACCTCAGTTCTCTCCTTTAGTGCATTCTCCCTCGAAAATATAGCACGAAAGCTCCCTCCTACAATGCCTCTGTTTGGATTAAATCAGTTTTAATCTTACGAATGATTTAAGGCATAAGCGAAATGGATTCAGACTGTCAAAATGAATGAATGACAAAGTACGTCCAATGAAATCTTTGTAAAAGCCAAGGTTTTACTTCACAAAACTCAACAATACTACTGATGCCTCCACCATTAATAGCAAAGGAGTAGACATCCTAATGATTTGTAGGAGGCGGATGATAATTTAAATCCTGCAGATGATGGAATTATGAAATTTAAAAAACAGAAACTACTGGAAATACTTGGAAAGTTAGGCCTCATCTGTGTGAAGAGAAATTGAGTCAATGTTACACAATGAAGACTCTTCAACCTGAAGCATTGACTGTTTTCTTGCTATAGATGCAGCCTGACCTCAGAATCAGAGAAAGCAGCAGGGAAACAGGTCCTTCCGCCCACTAAATCCATGCTGACCATCAATCACCTATTAACACCGATTAACAGGTGTAATTCTTTATTTTTCCTGTGCTCCCATCAACTTTTCCCAGATTCTACAGCTCACCTACACACAAAGAGCAACGAACAAAACCACCCTGTATTGGAAACCACAGTGCTCCAGAGGAAAGCCACACAGTCACAGAGAGAGCCTGCAAGCTCTGCGTGGACAGTACCCCAGTTCAAAGCTGAAGCTGGGTTTTTGGCATTGTGTGCAGCAGCTCTACAATCTTTGACACTTGTGGAGTGCTTCCAGTGTATTTTGTTTCTATCTTCAATTTGAATGGGGGTCCTGATGTTTGTTGCAAAGAACTGGTGAGGGTGAAATGAAAAAGAGGAGCAGTGTGGGGTTCCCACAAGCTCCTTGATTAATACAATTGCAAGGTCAAACATAGATTAGTGAGTGATCCACTGCTCTTCAGTTCAAGAAACAGTGTGTTGATTTATTATTACTAATAAGACAAGTCTCGATGACCAAACCACAATCTTGGTTGCTTCCAAGATCATTATGATACATTTATCACAACAGTGATAGTGTTCATAGGTTCAATATCCATCAGAAATCAGATGGCAGAGGGGAAGAAGCTGTCCTGAATTGCTGAGTGCACTTTCAGGCTTCAGTACCTCCTTCCTGATGGTGACAATGAGAGAGTTAAATATTGTATTGGACTGGACAATTATCATCCAATGCAATATATCACACAGAAGGCACTTGAAGGTCTTGACAGTTCCATGCACCTTCTGCCACTGTTTTTCTAGACAGTAAAGAAAGAACTGAGGAGGTAGTGCCAGGAAACATAGGGTTAGTCGACAATGTCAACAAACAATGTGCTGGAGGGCCTCAGCCAGTCGAGAAGCAGCTGTGATGCAGGGTTTCAACCCAAAATGTTGAGGAAAGGGACTTGTCTTACTCTTATTGTTTGGTTGCTGTTGTCTTGTTGTTGTTGTTGCATGTGTTGCTCCGATGAATATTGTGGACATGCAAGGTTGGCACTGGAATGTACAATGACACTTTTGGATTGCCCTCAAACAGCCTTGGGTTGTGTTGGGTGTTATTGCAAACAAAGCACTTTGTTGTATGTTTCAATGTACGTGATAATCAAATAAGTCTGCAATCTGAAGTTTTCTCCTGCGCCTGATGCTACTCGACCTGCTGAGTTCCTCCAGCAGATTGCTTGTTGCTCCTGATTCCAGCATCTTGTGCCTCCTTAGTTGTCATTTTATATCTGTACGAGTTATTCATTACAACTAAAGTGAAAGGAGTGAATGTTTTAAAAAAAGGAAAAGATGACATCAATAAAGTAAGGTGCCTTGGTCAAGCTCCCTGAGTCACCAGAACTTCTCAGTTCAGCTTAGTTGATCACATTTTTGATTTACATCTTTGCGGGTAAAAGAGAAACTTTGGAGAAATTGGAAAATGAGCAGACGTGGATCCACCATGCCATGATTGACTGGTGAGGCTATGGACTGATTTTGGGGGGTCTTTGGGGTTCATGTTGCATATGTTCCTGGATTCTGGTTATTCTTTTCCTTTGCTACTTTTGAGCGGATTGATTGGGGTGATCAATGTGGTTTCGGGTGCTAAGGCGAAGAATGGCCCATCAGCCTGCACTGGCCAGCAGTGCAGCACAACGCTGAACTGAACTAAACTGAAAACTACAGGCTTGCTGTTTAATATTCTATGTGTTGCTCACACGCTTTTTGCCATTTGCGCTATTTGTTCTTTTTTTCACGTGTTGGGTGTTTGATGTTTTCTTGAATGGGTTCCATTGTGTTTCATGGCTGCCTGTGGGAGGACAGATCTATGAGTTGTATTCTATGTACATACTCTAATATTAAATGTAATTTGAACCTTTGAATCACGTTTACAAGAATGATCCCGGGAATGAAAGGGTTAACATTTAAAGAGCTTTTGATGGCCCTGGACCTGCACTCGCAGGAGTTTAGATGAACGAGGGGGAGTCTCGTCGAGACATACTGAATATCAAAACGCTTACATAGAGTGGACATGGGGAGTATGTTTGCAATACTGAGAGAGTTTAGGACCAGAGGGCACAGCTTCAGAATAGAGATGAGGAGGAATTTTTGTAGCCAGAGGGTGGTGAACTTGGAATTTACTGCCATGGATGACTATGGAGGCTTAGCATTGAATATATTTCAAATGGAGGTTGATAGGTTCTTGATTAGTAAGGGTATCAAAGATTTCAGGGAGAAGGTAGGAGAATGGGGTTGAGAGGGATAATACATCAGCTATGATGGAATGGCAGTGCAGACATGATAGGATGAATGGCCTAATTCGGCTCCAATGTCTTATGGTTTTATGAAATGCACCTCCAAGTACATGTAAAACCTAACAGTTTCACTCAATTCCACAATGGTAAAATCACTGAAAGTCAAAGACAGCAATTATATTCTGGTAGAAATAATAGTCCTTTGGCTTTCATGGGCAAACGTGTGATTAGTGGAGAGAAGATAAGCTGCAGGGGTTGAAATGATCGGAAATTTGTCTGCAAATTCCAGTGAAACGTAGTGGACTAATTATCCTCCTTCTGCGATTCACTGGAGTCCAATCAAAGCACCCACAATTCTGGAAGAATTGTCAAAGGGAATGAGGAGAGGGGGAAAAATTGGAATTGTGTTTTACTTCATTTGAAAATCATATTTTTCCAGAGAGCAATCAAAGTACTTTGTTAACCGATGAATGAAAAACTCTGTTAGCAAGAAATTGTCCCATGTCAGACACAAATACCTGAGCAAACAGCAGGATAAACCTCTCTCTTTGAAATCTCATCAACTACTCCAAGGTGTCATGTAGGTTAATGGTTCCCTGAAAATGTAACATCATTTTGAGAAACACCTGTTTATTTAAGGAACCGCGAGAAAGAAGAGATACTCCCTGCCCTTTAAAATCTATTTCTCCATTTCTTTTAACTGCAGAAATCAATGAAAATAAAAATTGGTTCCAGTAACAGAGATTCCCTCCACAAAACCGGCTGCATGCTCTGGTGGCATACTGAAAACCTATCCCCAGAGTGATAAACTCCCAACTCATAAATAAGGGATAAAGCTTTTCAAACACTTCTCATTAAGGATGATGCATTTTAGATGGCTCAGCAAAATATCCAGAAGACAATGTTAAAATCACTCATAGTTGCATCTGATTACTATGGAAACAGGGTTTTTTTTTGGTGTGCCAGCACAGGTTCACAGATAATTGTATTGTTTTTTGCTGCACCTTCCCACAGCATAAACACCCTGCTCCCAATTAGCTGAGCACTTTATATCAAGTTGCAAACAGTGTTAAGGATCAATCAAAAATTAATCCTTCATTGGGAGTTTGAGAAGATTCGGTAAGGTCACTAAAAACACTCGCAAATTTCAACAGAGGTACCGCAGAGAGAAATCTAACTGGCTGCATCACCATCTGGTATGGGGGGGTGAGGGGGGGAACCTACTGCACAGGATCAAAGTTGGCTGCAGAAAGTGGTAAAATTAGTCAGCTCCATCATGGGCACTAGCCTCTGTAGTATCTAGTGCATTTTCCAGGACCGGTGCCTCAGGAAGGCAGCATCCATCGTTAAGGAGCCCCATCACCCAGAACATGCCCTCTTCCCATTGCTACAATTGGGAAGGAGGTACAAAAACTTAAAGGCACACCCTCAAAAATGTGGGAACAGTTTCGTCCCCTCTGCCATTTGATTTCTGAATGGGCACTACTTCACTACTTGATATTCCTATTTTTTTGCACTACTTATTTAATTTAACTATTTTATATGTATTTTTTTTACTATAATTCACTCTATTATCAGGTATTGCATTGTACTGCTGCCAAAAAGTTAACAAATTTCACAACATATGCCAGTGATATTAAACCTGATTCTGATTCTGACATGCTGAAAGACTCATGGACATTCAGTCTCCTGAGAGAGTAAATTGCTAAAACTGCAAATCCAGAACCTTTTGTTAAAAATTAGATCCTAAATACTGTCATTTATACATGAGATTGCTACAGGGGAGGAAAAACAAACCCTCTTTATTCCTCAATATTCTTCAATGCAGTGCATTCTAAAATACCTGATGCAAAGTTGTTTGTAATCACTTAAAAATCCTACACCATATGTTTTCCATAGCAGAATGCACGAAAAGACATTGATATAGGCACGTGACCCCTCCATTGATTGATTTTAATGAGCTGATTCAACAATAATGTATGTTTCTATGGTGATTGTGAGCATAAAAGAGTAATCTATAAAGGCTCTGTAAATGATTCAAGATCTTTTTTGCTTTATTTTTTTTGGAGTGAGATGCATGAATTGGTGTGTGGAGCAGAGCAGACTGCAACAAAGAAGAGATATGGAAAGGAGAGAACAACAGAAGGGGCAAAGACAGAAGAGATATAGCAGTGCAGGCAAATTCTTAAGTTGTCAGTGTCATCCTCAGTCAATAGTCCCAGTGTGATGGGTGTGATGGTGGGGGTAATGAAATTCCACATTATGAAAAAGCTCAGATAAGAGGTAGTGAAGATTGTGAAAACAAGAATCAAGCTGTGTTTTTTTCCTAGCAGAAAGACTCTCATCGGGAAAGAAAGATATCACTGGACAACAAAGACTTTGCTTTCTGAATATCTTTAGGTGTATCATATGAATGTTGGGCTACTGATAATAAAAATCACCATGAGATTTCCCTATCACGCACCATTTTTTGAAATCACTTATGTTTATTATTTTAATTCATAATTCAAGTCAATTAAAATGTTGCCTACAATGTAAGCTGGAAAGTTTCTTATCTTGTCCAGGCATGTTTGGGCATGCTTAGGCAGTGCAGCTGCTGCATGGCAGGACAGGTTTGAGTAATAATTACTGGGTTCAGGACTGTAAGGATGGAATTTGCTATCACCAAGCACAAAAATTTCTATGAAGGATTTTGATATTTGAGACAGATGCTTCCCAGAATATTGATACCAAGATTAAGGAAAGCATTTTTGTTGGTCCACAAATCAAACAGGTCATCAATGACAGGCAATTTGAAGAATTTCTAGTGGGACCTGAGAAAATCACATGGAAGGCATTCAAGGAAGTTGTTGAAATTTTTCTCCACATCTACAGAGCACCAAACTACATGCAGCTGGTTGAAAGCATGCTTCAAGCATATAAAACCGTGAAATGCAACATGACACTAAAGATTCATTTTATGCATTCCATTTAGACTTCTTCCCTGTAAATCTTGGTGCTTTCAGCATAGTGAAGGGTTTCACCAGGACATTGCGGTCATGGAGAAAAGATACCAGGGCAACTGGAATCCATCAATGCTGGCGAATTATTGTTGGACACTTAAGCGAGAAGCCTCAGACACTGAGTACAAATGAAAATCATTAACAAAATATTTTTAACTTAGTTGAATTATTGCATAGCATCAGCACCATTATGCAATTAAACACATTATATTCAATAAAAGTTAATTTGTTGTTTCCCCAAATTCCTACATAATACAAGTAGTCTGAAATTATATTTCTGTTCATCTTCAAGCAGTCTATCATAAACAAAAAAAAAATTCTGATGAAACAACACTTTTGAAAAAATTTGTTGTCCATTGGGAATTTCTTCACCATTGTGCCAAGACCCAGCCTCCAGCTTTTGGTGGAATGGCTGCAAACAGTCCTGAGATGCCCTGGGATGGCATATGGTCTGCACATGACCACAAGACCATCAGGTTCAAGAAAAGCTATTACCCCTGAACCATTAAGCTCTTGAACAAAAGGGGATAGCTACACTCACTTGCCCCATCATTGAGATGTTTACCCACAACCAATGACCTCACTTTAAGGGGTCTTTATCTCATGTTCTTGTTATTTATTGCTATTTATTTATATCTGCATTTCAGAATCAGGTTTAATATCACCGACATATGTTATGAAATTTGTTAACTTTGTGGCAGCAGTACAAAGCAATGCATGATAACACAGGGAAAAAAAGTACAGTAAGTACACATATTAAAAATGGTTAAATTAAATAAGTAGTGCAAACACAGAAATAAAAAAGTGAGGAAGTGCTCATGGGTTCAAGGTCCATTCAGAAATCGGACAGCAGAGGGGAAGAAGCTGAATCATTGAGTGTGTGCCTTCACCTCCTTCCCGATGGTAGCAACGAGAAGAGGGCATGTCCTGGGTGATGGGGGTCCTTAATAATAGATGCCGTCCTTTTAAGACACAACTCCTTGAAGATGACTTAGATATAACGGAAGCTAGTGCCTATGATGAACTTGACTAATTTTATAACTCTTTGCAGCTTACTTTGAACCTGTGCAGTAACACCCCCCCCCAACCATACCAAACAGTAACGCAGCCAGTAAGACTGCTCCCCATGTTACATCTGTAGAAATTTGCAAGTGCACACACTTTGTTGTCTTCTGCACTCAAGTTGATCTTTCATTGATCCCGTTATAGTTACTATTCTATAAGTTTGCTGAATATGCCCACAGGAAAATGAATCTCATGGTTGTTTCTGCTGACAGATAAGTACACTGGTAAAAAATTTACTTTGAACTTCGAACTTGAGCGATGTGGACACAGCACCATACATCTCCTCCATGGGATCAGCCTCAGTTAATCAGCCAACATAATCGAAGACTCCACTCAGGCAGGAAATAAAAGCTGGAAAAACATACCACTAGGCTGAAGGAGAAGTTCAAACCTGCATTTATAAGACTAGTAAATAGTTCCCTAGCACAACAGGCTGGTCTGATCACTATCATTCTATAACCAGCCGTGATTGAATGGCTGAATGGCCTAGTTCTGATCCTGTGGCTTGTGGTCTATGTGGTAGAGAGCACACAGTAAACACACTCCTTAAATACACATTCACTCACACACAAAAACACTTCCTGGTCATTCTGCTGTCATTGCAGTGAGTATACACACTTCAATGTCTTCCCTGGTCTACCCACTATAATCCCCCACCCCACGTTGTCAGAGTCAGACACCAAAGTTTAGTTTAATTCTAAATCAAGCTGATGCACTGGGGTTGGCTTTATGGTGCCTTTCCCACCATACACAGTGGACTATTCTATTTTTTTAGTAATGGGGATGTATAAATGTCTAGATATTGTTTGTACACTGTTTTTAAGGAAGATGCTTCTGTTTATTTTGTAATGTAATTGTAACTACATTATGGGGTGCATCATATTCTGGTTTATGTGTTGTCTGAAGTTAACTTTGCTGGTAATTAAAGATGGGATGTCCTCATGCCAAATTATAGGAGCCCTGCTCCTTCAGTAAGAGAGAGATTGGGGCTGCCAGGAGTTCAACCTGAACAAGAATAAGAATGGAGCTGTTGTGTTTTCTTGTAGATATCCCCCTGTAAATATCAGCATTTTTCTTTTCACTATTTTCACTAATATTTGTAAGTTTTAATTTTTTATTTTTGACACTCCTAATAAACTTCCTTGCAAGTGTTAAGTGTTAAGCAACTCCAACCATTTTTTTTCATGGGGGGGGGGGGGTCATCATCCAGATGTCTAACAGTCTATCAATTAGATGTTTGCCCTCACAATTTACTTTCTTGAACATTATTGTTTACCTGTACTGCATTTTCTCTGTAGCTGTTACATTCTATTCTGCATTTTTATTGTTTTGCCTTGTTCTACCTCAAGGCACTGTGTAATGGTCTGGTCTGTGCGATTAGTATGTAAGAAAAGCTTTGCAATGTATCTCAATGAAATAAACTAATCCCAATTCTAAACGGAAAAAGTAGTCAGACAATACGAAAAACCATGACGAGCTCAGACATCCTCTCACCACTGTGTACTGCATCGTCACACAAAAGTAATTCAAATTCACCCTCGCGTCTGCACACAGTTTCCATTTAAAGCTACATAATCTTTTAATACAGCAAAGCCCTATTAGTACGCCACCTACAGATATATCCGGTTTTGCAAAAAAAACAATTAACGGCATCTGATGCTGTGGTTTACAGGTGCACTTTAAGATGGAATATTGAAACCAGAATGATAGGTCAGAGGATGGAGCAGTTGGTATACAAACAGATGTAGCACGTAGAGAGATTGTGATGAATGATAAGCCCCTGATAGGGCAAATCTGCAGTCAGTGGGATGGGTTGAAGTGTGTCAGGAACAAGGATGATGAACTTAAAGCAAAGGACAGTACATGGAACTACGGCATTACTGCCATTATGGACACTTGGCTGTTGCAAGGGCAGGAACGGCTGCTGAGTGTTCATAGAAACATAGAAAACCTGCAGCACAATACAGGCCCTTCAGCCCACAAAGTTGTGCCGAACATGTCCCTACTTACTATCTTTCCTTTCGGTTAGTCCTGATGAAGGGTCTCGGCCCGAAACGTCGACAGTGCTTCTCCCTACAGATGCTGCCTGGCCTGCTGTGTTCCTACCAGCACTTTGTGTGTGTTGTTGTTAGGCTTACCTATAGCCCTTTATTTTACTAAGCTCCATGTACCTATCTAAAAGTCTCTTAAAAGACCCTAACATATCCATCTCCACCACCATTGCCAGCAGCCCATTCCACGCACTCACCACTCTCTGAGTAAAAAACTTACCCCTGACATCTCCTCTGTATCTACTCCCCAGCACCTTAAACCTGTGTCCTCGTGGCAACCATTTCAGCCTTGGGAAAAAGCCTCTGACTATCCATATGATCAATGCCTCTCATCATCTTATACACCTCTATCAGGTCACCTCTCGTCCTCTGTCTCTCCAAGGAGAAAAGGCCGAGTTCACTCAACCTATTCTCAGAAGGCACGCTCCCCAATCCAGACAACATCCTTGTAAATTTTCTCTGCACCCTTTCTATGGTTTCCAAATCCTTCCTGTAGTGAGACCAACCAGAACTGAGCACAGTACTCCAAGTGGGGTCTGACCAGGGTCCTATATAGCAGCAACATTACCTTTCGGCTCCTAAGTACAATCCCACAATTGATGAAAGCCAATATACCGTACACCTTCTTAACCAGAGAATCAACCTGCACAGCTGCTTTGAGCGTCCTATGGACTTGGACCCCAAAATCCCTCTGATCCTCTACACTGCTAAGGGTCTTACCATCAATACTATATTCTGCCATCATATTTGACCTACCAAACTGAACCACTTCACACTTATCTGGGTTGAACTCCATCTGCCACTTCTCAGCCCAGTTTTGCATCCTATCAATGGCCCACTGTAACCTCTGACAGCTCTCCACACTATCCACACCTCCAACCTTTGTGTCATCAGCAAACTTACTAACCCATCTCTCCACTTCCTCATCCAGGTCATTTATAAAAATCACAAAGAGTAAGGGTCCCAGAACAGATCCCTGAGGCACTCCACTGGTGACTGACCTCCCTGCAGAAAATGACCCATCTACGACCACTCTTTGCCTTCTGTGGGCTGGCCAATTCTGGATCCACAAAGCAATGTCCCCTTGGATCTCATGCCTCCTTACTTTCTCAATCATCCTTGCATGGGGTACCTTATCAAATGTCTTGCTGAAATCCATATACACTACATCTACTGCTCTTCCTTCATCAATGTGTTTAGTTACATCCTCAAACTATTCACTCAGGCTCGTAAGGCATGACCTGCCCTTGACAAAGCCATGCTGACTACTCCTAATTACATTATACCTCTCCAAATGTTCATAAATCCTGCCTCTCAGGATCTTCTCCATCAACTTACCAACCACTGAAGTAAGACTCACTGATCTATAATTTCCTGAGCTATCTCTACTCCCTTTCTTGAATAAAGGAACAACATCCGCAATCCTCCAATCCTCCGGAACCTCTTCTGTCCCCATTGATGATGTAAAGATCAGCGCCCAAGGCTCAGCAATCTCCTCCCTTGCCTCCCACAGTAGCCTGGGGTACATTTTGTCCGGTCTCAGCAACTTATCCAACTTGATGCTTTCCAAAAGCTCCAGTACATCCTCTTTCTTAATACCTACATGCTCCAGCTTTTCAGTCTGTTGCAAGTCATCACTACAATCACCAAGATCCTTTTCCATAGTGAATATTAAAGTATTCATTAAGTACCTCTGCTATTTCCTCCAGTTCCATACACACTTTCCCACTATCACACTTGATAGGTCCTATTCTTTCACGTCTTATCCTCTTGCTCTTCACATACTTGTAGAATGCCTTGGGGTTTTCCTTAATCCTGCCCGCCAAGGCCTTCTCATGGCCCCTTCTGGCTCTCCTAATTTCCTTCTTAAGCTCCTTCCTAGCAGTCTTATAATCTTCTAGATCTCTAACATTACCTAGCTCTCTGAACCTTTTGTAAGCTTTTCTTTTCTTCTTGATTAGATTTATTACAGCCTTTGTACACCACAGTTCCTGTACCCTACCATAACTTCCCCGTCTCATTGAAACGTACGTATACAGAATGCTACACAAATATCCCCTGAATATTTGCCACATTTCTTCCGTACTTTTCCCTGAGAACATCTGTTTCCAATTTAAGCCTCCAATTTCCTGCCTGATAGCCTCATAATTCCCCTTACTCCAATTAAACGCTTTCCTAACTTATCTGTTCCTATCTCTCTCCAATGCTATTGTAAAGGAGATAGAATTATGATCATTATCTCCAAAATGCTCTCCCACTGAGAGATCTGACACATAACCAGGTTCATTTCCCAATACCAAATCAAGTACAATCTCTCCTCGTGTAGGCTTATCTACATATTGTATCAAGAATCCTTCCAGAACACACCTAACAAACTCCACCCCATCTAAACCCCTTGCTCTAGGGAGATGCCAATCGATATTTGGGAAATTAAAATCTCCCATCACGACAACTCTTATTATTACACCTTTCCAGGATCTGTTTCACTATCTGCTCCTCGGTATCCCTGTACTATTGTGTGGCCTATAAAAAACACCCAGTAGAGTTATTGACTCTTTCCTGTTCCTAACCTCCACCTACAGAGACTCCATAGACAATCCCTCCATGGCGTCCACCTTTTATGCAGCCGTGAACCTATATCTGATCAACAGTGCCACGCCCCCATCTCTTTTGCCTCCCTCCCTGTCCTTTCTGAAACATCTAAAACCTGGCACATGAAGTAACCATTCCTGTCCCTGAGCCACCCAAGTCTCTGTAATGGCCACCACATCATATTTCCGAGTATTGATCCACGGTCTAAGCTCATCCGCTTTGTTCACAACACTCCTTGCGTTAAAATAGACACAACTCAAGCCTGCGGTCTAAGTGCATCCCTTCTCTATCACCTGCCTATCCTCCCTCTTGCACTGTCTATAATCTGTCTCTATATGTGAACCAACCTCCTCTTCCCCAGTCTCTTCAGCTCGGTTCCCACCCCCCAACAATTCTAGTTTAAACTCTCCCCAGTAGCCTTAGCAAATCTCCCCGCCAGGATATTGGTCCCCCTGGGGTTTAAGCGCAACCTTTTTGTACAGGTCACACCTGCCCCAAAAGAGGTACCAATGATTCAGAAATCTGAATCCCTGCCCCCTGTTCCAATTCCTCAGGCCCGCATTTATCCTCCACCTCAATCTATTCCTATTCTCACTGTCACGTGGCACAGGCAGTAATCCCGAGATTACTACCTTTGAGGTCCTGCTTCTCAGCTTCCTTCCTAACTCCCTGTAGTCTGTTTTCAGGAGCTCCTCCCTTTTCCTACCTATGTCATTGGTACCAATATGTACCACGACCTCTGGCTGTTCTCCCTCCCACTGCAGGATATCTTGGATGCGATCTGAAACATCCCAGACCCTGGCACCTGGGAGGCAAACTACCATCTGAGTTTCTTTCCTGCATCCACAGAATCGCCTGTCTGACCTCACTAATTATAGGGTCCCCTATCACTACTGCCTTCCTCTTCCTTTCCCTTCCCTTCTGAGCCACAGGGCCAGACTCTGTGCCAGAGGCACGGCCACTGTCGCTTCCCCCAGGTAGGCTGTCACCCCCAACAGTACTCAAACAGGAGTACTTATTGTCAAGGGGTACAGCCACAGGGGTACTCTCTAGTACCTGACTCTTCCCCTTCCCCCTCCTGACTGTGACCCACTTGTCCATCTCCCATGGCCCCGGTGTGACCACCTGCCTGTAACTCCTCTCTGTCACCTCCTCACTCTCCCTGACCAGGCGAAGGTCATCGAGCTGCATCTCCAGTTCCCTAACTCGGTCCCCCAGGAGCTGCAGCTCGACGCACCAGGTGCAGATATGGCTGCCTGGGAGGCTGGGAGACTCCAGAAGCCCCCCACATCTGACACCAAGCACAGAAAACCGGCCTCACACACATATTTCCTACCTCGCCTCCTCCCATTACCGCCTAAACCCTACCACTCTGCTGCCTCTCACTTCGCTGCCCGCTGGATATAGCGGTCTTCTTTCTAAACCTTTTGCACTCTACTGGCTGATGTCACGCGCCTGCGCAATCTCGCCTCTCTTCAACCCAAGTAGTAAGAAACTCCCTTCGCTCCACGAAATCAGCAGTTCACTCACAACTTTCAAGGGCTCAGATATTCAAAAGACACGGGGAGGAGGTATAAGAGGTGGGTGAGTGGCATTGCTAATCAGGGATGATATTCCAACTGCAGAAAGGGAGGGCATTATGGAGGGATCATCTACTGAGTCACTGTGAGAAAAGTGCAATCACTGCATTTTGAGTACTCTATAGAATCTCTGCACCTCCAATAGCAACAGACACACAGTGGAACTGATCGGGAGGCATATTTTGGAAAGATGCAAATATAACAGGATTGTTATCATGGGAGGAAGCCTCAGAAAGCCAACTGCATGGAAAATGCTACGTGAGGAAACTCTATTAATCCCACACTCCAGAGAAGCTTGAAATGAACATGGACTCTTTCGATTTTGTGCTTGTATTGTGTGTTTTCACTCATTCTCTCTTGTTGCCATTTGCGCGATTTGCTTTTTTTTTTGCACGTAGGGAGGTGACGTCCTTGTTACCGTTCGTGTGATTTGTCTTTTTTCCCGTGGAAGGTTGATGTTTTTCTTTACACAGGTTCCATGGTTTTCTTTGTTTCAGGTCTGCCTGTGGAGAAGACGAATCACAGGGTTCTATACTGCTTATGTACTTTTGATAATAAACGTACTTTGAATCCTTAATCCACAACTCCCTGTGCATGCTCCTACAGGAAGGCATCTTCCATTCTTGACAGTGGGGCACGAGTCACCTACTGAATGCAACATCGAGCAGCAAACCAAGACATGGCAGAAGGCAATAGCAGTTGCAAAGTCTGGAAGGAACCTCATACTCTGAAGCAGAGTGTGACAGTAACTCTGGCGATAATTGTTAAGAGTGGTCCAAGCACATGTGTGAAGCCTCACAGATTCCAGTGAGGACCTAATTGTTGAAGTATATCCCACATTACTCCTCATACGTGAGCTTAAATTTCTATACATTCTGGTTAAGATCTTCTGTGCCTCCTACCATATGGTCCCTATAGACATTTATTATGCCTCCATGAATCATTTTCATGCCATAATACAAAAATATTATAAGGTATGGGCATGGAAGACAGTTCCAATTGCAGAGAAGCTGAAGATGCAATTGTAACTCAATGTGTAGAATGAGAAAGGAGATTGCAGAGAGCTGTGCATCAAAATGGTTAAGAATGTAGCTCAATTATTAATCTTTTACATTACAAGGTTTTAAGGTAAATAACATTGGTAAAAGCTGGTTACCACATGAGCAAACAAGAACTGCCACATTTTAAGATCATAGGTTGAAAACCACTCTGCCCTTTTCATTTGGGGAAGCTGAACACCAGATGATGTTCAAAGCAACAACACTAATTCAGATGAAAATTCAGGTGTTCAATCTCTTGCATCTATCTGAGAGATTGGGCAATGGGAGTACTTCTGCTGTATTCCAGGTGACATCTGTTTTTTAAATTCCACAATGTGATAATGAATTTCTGAGCATTCCTTTTTGTCTGAAAATACAAGATTTGTCTGTAATTTCATCAGGAACAACTTCTCGGAAAATTAAAAAGGCATAATAAATGTTAGAAAATTCCTCAATCAGTGTTTAGTTAAATTTGTCTTGGCACAACGCATGGGAATCAATTAAGGTCCACTAATTTTATAGTTTTATACTCGTTAAGAACACTGCATTCTATTTTTGCTTAAAAACTAGATTGCTAATTTCCTTCTAAAATATCAAACATATTCTCAAACTACAAACATATGAATCAGGAGCAGGATTAAGCCACTCAGCCCTTCTAGGTTGATTTGACTGACACTACATCTCATACTTTCTTGTCCCCTTTTTATTTTATTTTTGAGTTTATTGAGATACAGCTCAGAACAGGCCCTTCTAGCCACGGCACCCAGCAATCCCTCAATTTAATCCAAGCCTAATCACAGGATAATTTACAATGACCAAATAACCTACCAACTGGTATGTCTTTAGACTGTGGGAGGAAACCTGAGCACCTGGAGGAAAGCCACCCGGTCATGGAGAGAACGTACAAACTCCTTACAGGCAGCAGCAGGAATTGAACCTGGGTCACCTGTACTGTAAAGCGTTGTGCTAACCACTATGCTACTGTGCCGCCCCCATATACATCTTACACATTATCCATCTACCACTGCCTTACAAATATTTAAAAACTCTTCTACCATAATTCTTTAAGGCACACAGTCCCAACGATCTCTTAACTTTTCTTGGTTTTGCCTTGAAGTCCAAGAACTCAAAGTACTTGCATGGCTCGTAGTGTTACCATGGTTTGATGTAAACGTTTAAATCTTTCTCCACAACCATGGTGATATTCTGCCAAGGTTACATGAAAGTTCAAAGAATACCATGAACTATCCAACAAAATCATCAAAAAAAATTATTTTTGCTTGATGATATACACCTCCAACATTGTCATAGTTTGGAGACTTGTGTGCCTCAATGGCCCAGAGAGGTATGTTGGCTGGAGTCAGGGCTTTATGCTTTGTCTCTTGGTAGGGTCACCAATACCATACAGGTCAAAGGGTAGAGGCCAGACTAAGAGTGGCCAATTGGTCCTCCAGGTGCAGGGGTTCAGCTCTGGGCTAACAACCCTGACTGGTAAAACAAAATTGCTACAGAAATAGCAATGAAGAATCATTCTAAATCTGAGTGTGATGGTATTCCCGAGTCTCCACCCAAGGTTTGTATTACTGACAGTAGTGAAAACTGAGAGAAACCTACTGACATAATGAAGGAAGCCCTGAACACTGACAGAGATGGAGGACCTTCATTGCTGCCCTTAGCACCAGCGACATAATGGGCACATTTTCCAACATACTATAAATCAGGGGTTCCCAACCTTATATTTTATGGCAAGGTCCAATATCATTAAGCAAGTAGTCTGTGGACCTCAGGTTGGGAAGCCCTGCTATATATGGAGAATGATGGTTTCAAATCATAGGATATGGAAGCTCACTTATTCAAGATGTACTTTGTGGTGAAAGCTAATTAAAATTCATTGAGTGCGGGACCAAAGCTTGATGATATATACATAGAACTGTAATTTAATGAGTCATATACATTCTTCATGTAATGGAAAAGACTTGACAGTGTATTAACCTACACTGTTAATCAAAGGTAAAGAAATATACTCTATGCAATTACTTAAAAGCTGGCCAGATCTCGTTAAGTGTCGGGGAGAAGAAAAGCTGACAGAGAACGTGTAGGAGCTACTCAAAACAGATGGCAAAAGATAAACGCGCACTCATGCACACCCTCTCATGCTTCAAGGGATCACCTGGCACAGGAACCCTGACATCCGTGAGCATTAACACACTGAGATTAAAATGTTTTTCCATTTTCTGTATCACGCAGTATGACTTCACTTAAAAATGTTTCACCCTGTGACAAAAGAGCAATTATATGCCTGCCTCAGAATGTTGAAATCAGCAATGCATTTACAGGGGTACTTCCGAGTGTCGAAGCACTGCCCAATATTCTAGCAGCCCAATTATTAGTAAAAGCCTAATAATCTTCTCAGTGTCTGTCTCAGGAAACTTTCAATGCAACATCCGTCAAACTTGGGGTTTTGTGCACAGCTCTGGTCATCCTGCTCTAAGAAAGGCATCATTGAACTGGAAAGCATCCAGACAAGATTTATGAGGATGCTGCCAGATCTCAAGGGCCTACATTATTGGGAGAGATCAGGCAAGATAGGAGCATGGGAGATGGAGGGGTGATCTTATGGAGGTGTGCAACATCATGAGGAACCTACACTCTCAGAGGATTTCTAATTTATAAAAGATTCCGGAATTACAAAAGGTAATTCAGTACAAAAGACTTCCAAACACAGGTAAAATTCTTATATATTAGAAGAGCATAATTTCTCACTGCTGCCTGTAAGGAGTTTGCACATTCTCCCTGTGAGTGAGTCGGCTTCCTCTGGGTTCTCCGGCTTTCTCCCACAGTCCAAAGGCGTACAGGTTGGTAGATTAATTGGTCATTGTAAATTGTCTTGTGATTAGGCTCGGGTTAAATCTGGGCATGGCTCAAAGGGTTGGAGGGCCTATTCCACACGGTATCTCAACAAATAAATAACTAGACTGAGTTGCAGACAAACTATTTGTCCATCGCAGAAGGTGAACATTGAGGAACAAATTCTAGTTCTTCTTTCTATAATCTCATCTTTCTGTCGTTCCCCTTGTCATTCCTAACAATCCCCAGTGTTTATGATATTTATACTATTTTCTACCAAATGACATCATCTACATATGATGTTCTTCAGATACCTTCACTGGGACAAAGCAACTCACTCAGATGGTCTTAAAAGCTTCTGGCGACAGAGATCCCAAACGTCCACAATTAGTGCTTGAGGACTGACCCTCTGAGTACACAAACATCCCATGTAACCACGACTGATGTGCTAAGTGACATAACCCCATTGTCTTGTGATTGGCCATTACAGATGAGAAGTCTCTTGGTCACTTCACTTTGCAGAGCAGACTTCTGAGCAGGCAGCAACCTTCTACGGGCAGCAAATTGTACTCTATTGATTACAAAGCTGTGCATCCAACTTCAAACTGATTGCTACTCACAATTTACATTAGTAACTGGAGTCTGGTTCTTGTTCACAACAAAAAGCTCAGCAAAGAATATTTGTTAAAAGCTTTACTTTATCACCAACAACTCTGACAATTTGGAAAGGTCATGCCACTATGCAAGAAAAGTGAAGTTAGCAGTGAGCCTCTCGGGCCCTGGAAAGTGAACATCCATCACACCAGATGGAATATGAGGTGTTTGTTAAAAGTTTAACTTTATCACCAACAACTATAATCCTTTGGAATGGTCATGTCGCTGTGCTAGAAAGTTGAGTAGGAATGAGACCGAAGGGCAGCAATACTTAGAAAGATGGGGTATTGCCCAAATTGAGGCATGGAAACATGGGAAGACAGACTCAAGAGGTAGTCTATAGAGATGGCAAGAGTAGAATAATGTATTTAACATTACTGATCCTAGGTAAGAGGTCAGGCATCAAAGACCAAAATAAGATATCAAAGCTTATTGAATGGTGGAGCAGGCTCAATGGGCCAGATGGCCCACTCCAGCTCCTATTCCTTATGTTCTATATCTGAAGAGATTACATTCTATTATTTGGCCAGTTTCAGACTTAATTCATTGAGTACAGAAACCAAATAAATAAATATTAGCACATTATTTTAGGAGAGATAGGCACATGCCTGGGAGACAATGGAACATTCTCAAACCAAAGCTGATGCACTTACAGTCCCATTCTTTAAAAATTCAGAAATTTAGATATGCAACTTTGAATGCAGGAGTGGATGAAGAGGAGGAAAAGGATATGAAATAAAGTTTTTTCTCTCAAGGATGCTTCTGGTAGGGAAGGTGGAATTGGCCAGAAAAGAAAACCAAGTGCTTAGACCCGTTCTGGAATTGAATGGAATAATAAAGACGGAAATGGTAGACAAATTATTTTTACATGAACTAGTGCACTGACAATTCAAAAGTAAAGGGAAAGAAGTTCAGAGCAATAACAGAAGCACAACTGATTAAAAAAAAGGCTGGGTTAGTAAATCCGAGAGAATGGACATTGGTGCCATCTACAACGCCACCATCCCTAACACTGGGGCCCTAGTTCACTCAGTTAGTTGCATTGTGCAGGCTGCATTGCTCATGTATCTGACACCACACTCCCCAAAGCACACATTATTGTGAGCTGCATCACAGCAGGAGGCAATTCAAGGATTATCTCAATGACTCTTGAGTTAAAGAGAGATTAGCTTTGTTTGTTATATAAACATCAAAATATACTGGACCACAAGACATAGGAGCAGAATTCAGAATTTGGCCCATCAAGTCTACTATGCTATTTCATCATGGCTGATTATTATCCTATCAACCCCATTCTCCTGCCTTCTTTCAGTAACCTTTGACATCCTGAATAATCAAGAACCTAGCAACCTCTGCTTGACTTGGCCTCTGTAGCTGTCTATGGCATTGTATTCCACAGATTCACTACCATCTAGCTAAAGAAATCCCTCCTCATCAAAAAATAGACATCCTTCTAGTCCGAGGCTGTGCCCTCTTGTTCTAGACTCACCCAGTACTGGAAACATCCTCTCCACATCCACTCTATCTAGGCTTTTCAATATCCGATAGGTTTCAATAAGATCCCCCCTCATTCTTCTAAACTCCAGTGAGTACATGCCCAGAGCCGTCAAATACTCCTCATATGTTAACCTTTTCATTCCCAGAATCATTCTCATGAACCTCCTCTGGACCCCCTCCAATGCCAGCACATCTTTTCTTAGATAAGGGACCCAAAACTGCTCACAATATTCCACGTGCAGTCTAACCAATGCCTTAAAAAGCCTCAGCATTATATCCTTGCTTTTATGTTCTAATCCTCCTGAAATGAATGCTAACATTGCATTTGCCTATGCAACCTGCAAGTTAACTTTTAGGGAATCCTACACAAGGACTCCCAAGTCCCTTTGCACCTCTGATTTCTGACCTTTCTCCCTGTTTAGAACTTAGGGTATGCCTTTATTTCTTCTACCGAAGTGTATGACCATACACTTCCATACACTATATTTCATCTGCCACCTCTTTGTCCATTCTCCTAATCTGTCTAAGTCCTCCTGCAGACACCCTGCTTTCTCAACACTACCTGTCCCTCCACCTATCTTCATATCTTCTGCAAACTTGGCTACAAAGCTATCACTTCTGTCATCCAAATCATTCACATATAACATGAAAAGAAGTCACTGGGAGCCAACCAGAATAGGCCCCCTTCATTCCTACACTTTGCCTCCTGCCAGTCAGCCAATCTTCTATCCACGCTATCCAACATGATCCATGCCGGAGGACTGGCGTATTGCTCATGTGGTTCCATTGTTTAAAAAGAGTTCTAAGAGTAAACCTAGCAATTATAGGCCTGTCAGTTTGACATCAGTGGTGGGTAAATTAATGGAAAGTATTCTTAGAGATGGTATATATAATTATCTGGGTAGACAGGGTCTGATTAGGAAAAGTCAACATGGATTTGTGCGTGGAAGGTCATGCTTGACAAATCTTATTGAATTTTTTGAAGAGGTCACGAGGAAAGTTGACGAAGGTAAAGCAGTGGATGTTGTCTATATGGACTTCAGTAAGGCCTCTGACAAGGTTCCACACGGAAGGTTAGTTAGGAAAGTTCAATCGTTAGGTATTAATATTGAAGTAGTAAAATGGATTCAACAGTGGCTGGATGGGAGGTGCCAGAGAGTAGTGGTGGATAACTGTTCGTCAGGTTGGAGGCCGGTGACTAGTGGTGTGCCTCAGGGATCTGTACTGGGTCCAATGTTGTTTGGCATATACATTAATGATCTGGATGATGGGGTGGTAAATTGGATTAGTAAGTATGCAGATGATACTAAGGTAGGTGGTGTTGTGGATAATGAAGTAGGTTTTCAAAGTTTGCAGAGAGATTTAGGCCAGTTAGAAGAGTGGGCTGAGCAATGGCAGATGGAGTTTAATGCTGATAAATGTGAGGTGCTACATTTTGGTAGGAATAATCCAAATAGGACATACATGGTAAATGGTAGGGCATTGAAGAATGCAATAGAACAGAGTGATCTAGGAATAAGGTGCATAGTTCCCTGAAGGTGGAATCTAATGTGGATAGGGTGGTGAAGAAAGCTTTTGGTATGTTGGTCTTTATAAATAGAGCATTGAGTATAGGACAACACACACAAAATGCTGGTGGAACACAGTAGGCCAGGCAGCATCTTTAGGGAGAAGCACTGTTGTCGTTTCGGGCCAAGACCCTTCGTCCTGATGAAGCATTTTGTGTGTGTTGTTGTTTGAATTTCCAGCATCTGCAGATTTCCTCGTGTTTGCTGACTGAGTATAGGAGTTGGGATGTAATGTTTAAAATGTACAAGGCATTGGTAAGGCTGAATTTGGAGTATTATGTACAGTTCTGGTCACCGAATTATAGGAAAGATGTCAACAAAATAGAGAGAGTACAGAGAAGATTTACTAGAATGTTACCTGGGTGTCAGCACCTAAGTTACTGAGAAAGATTGAACAAGTTAGGTCTTTATTCTTTGGAGCTTAGATGGTTGAGGGGGGACTTGATAGAGGTATTTAAAATTATGAGGGGGATAGAGTTGACGTGGATAGGCTTTTTCCATTGAGAGTAGGGGAGATTCAAACAAGAGGACATGAGTTGAGACTTAGGGGGCAAAAGTTTAAGGGTAACATGAGGGAGAATTTCTTTACTCAGAGCGTGGCGGCTGTGTGGAATGAGCTTCCAGTAGAAGTGGTAGAGGCAGGTTCAGTATTGTCATTTAAAGCAAAATTGGACAGGTATATGGACAGGAAAGGAATGGAGGGTTATGGGCTGAGTGTGGGTCAGCGGAATTAGGTGAGAGTAAGTGTTCAGCACGGACTAGAAGGGCCAAGATGGCCTGTTTCCATGCTGTAATTGTTATATGGTTATAGTCAATCTCCTGAACTACCATGGGTTCTTATCTTGTTAAGCAGCCTCATGTGCGGCACCTTATCAAAGGCCTTCTGTAAATCTAAATAAACAACATCCTCTGACACCCCTTTGTCTATCCTGCCTGTTATTTCCTCAAAGAAGTGAAATGAGTGTAATGACTATAATGAAATGTGTCATTTGCATCAAATCAAATCAACAACGATTATGCTGGGTAAGTGTCACCACACTTCCGAGTGGCAACATAGCAAGTCCACAACTCACTAACCCTAAGCGTACATGCTTGGAATGTGGGAGGAAACTTCAGCACCCAGAGGAAACCAGCATGGTTGTGGGGAGAATGTACAAACTCCTTACAGACAGCACAGGGAATCAAACCCCGATCTTACAGCTGGCTACAGTAAAGTGCTGAAAGAGTGTGAAGTCTCAACCACACAAAATGGAGAGGGTGCAATCAGGACAACACTAACAACTCCAAGTCCATGTGCTGAGAAGTCCATCGTAAGCAACAAAGGGAATGCATTGCCTCCCAGGCTACCAATGTGGCCCCATTGGTCAGGCATCGTCTTGCTCACCTGTGGAAGAGCCTGCAAATCCATATTGGACTCGTCACTATCTGAGAACACACAGAACTCAAGAAGAAGCAAGTCAGCCTCGATACTAAGGAACAGCCTCCTACCATTACTGAAGCAGCTTGGACAAAGACAAACAAATCAGATTTGTAGTCAGGCAGGACAAGTGCAGAAACAGCAATGGAATCTGAATGCGCACATCAATGTCAGTTAATTAGTAAGTCTGTGAAGCTCCACCATCTTACATAAAACCAGATAAATCAGTATTTAAATTTGCATGTACTGTAAGTATACAGTGGACTAGCATTTGAAAGGGCCCTCAGTCCTGGGCATAGTTTCATAAAAGTCTACCAACCAAACCCAACAGCTGTCAGATGTCATGCGTCTATTTGAATACAGGCCTGGCTGCATTAGATTTATCAATAGCAAATTTTCACCAAACGATTTACCTTCCCAATCCAATGTATTTGATGGTGGAGCTGTTAACTCCAACATTCTCAGTGTTTTGCTGCTGTCCAGAGCTGCCTAGTATTGCAAACCCCAGTTTTGAACTCTTTAAACACAACTCAAAGTCCCACTGTTACCAATGGTCCTCAAGGGCCAGTTCCTGTTTAATATAACATACAAATTGAACCCATATGCAAGACTGACTTGAGAAAATATTTACCATATCCAATTTGTTCTTCATTTGATGCAATAAAGCCCGCTAATAGACACACCCATAAAGAACACGCCATTCATTGTAATAAGGATCGATGTCAGGCACACCCATAATAAACATAATCCTGACATTACTGAACTGTTTTACTGTCCTGGCAAATTACATACAACAAGCATTCTTATACATACCATATCAATATACATATCAACAGCACATTGTGTTCTCAGAAAACTCAGCACAGCTCCACAGGAGGTTTATTTTTGACGGATATACAAGTCATGGTTTAAGGCCGCCTATGTGACTGAACATATAAAATAATTGTGCTTCTACCCTCCATCTTCAATGCATGCTTTATATTAAAAGAATGTTCTGCAGATGTGAAACCGTATGGATCATATAAAAAATATGAGTTTTTTTTTCAATAAAAGCATGGAAAACTGAACTAGAGGTTAATGCCACCCTGAGGATGTGTCTGACCCATGCAAACATGTTGTATCAGTAAACTGGCCAATATTTGCCATCTAAGCAATAAATAAGTGGCATCTACAGAATCTATTATTCCTATTTGAATAATTATTTGCCTACTAAATCATTTCTTGAATTAGTTTGATTCAGATTATCTTTAAGAAAAAAAGAAGCTGTGAAAGGCAAGTGAGTTCACCTTACTAACCTGATGCGAATCCAGCTCCCCAACTCAGAAAGGGATGCTGTCTGGCAAAATGTACTGTTGCCTGTGACTGCTAATAAAAATTGCTTCAGCTGCTAAGCACTTCAACTGCTCCAGCCTTTAATACCATCTGTAGCTGTTACTGCAAGCTACCAACCCAAATGGTATAAGGCATGTTAAAATTAACGGTGTTTTTTTACAGATACGCTTAAATTAGAATGACAATGATGCTCCATGATATCAAGGTTTGTAAATTTAATAGATGTTGTTGGCTAGTGATTGAAATTTCCAAGAAGTACACTGAACAGTTGTTTTCACCAGAATTCAGTAAGAGCACAGAGTGTAAAATTCTGGTCATTTCCTAACTCTAATTCTGATGCAGCTTAACAAAATCAGCTGTCAGGATTTACATCAAATTTTATTCATCAAATTATGTGGCCTCTTTTCTATTTCTTTAGCTAGCTCTGTACACTGAATTCCATTTCAGAGTTAAACATGCATATCTCCCCTGAGGAACCCAAGAAATGCAAACTTTGACCCCAGCTTGTTCATCTGGCAAACATCTGCAAAACAGCCTGAATGAGTGTGTTAAGGTCTAAATTCATATCGCAGCTCAGTGAAGCAGAATCTTGCATCAATCCTTGCAATCCTATAAACTGCTCTCTCTCTGTATTAAGCACTTCCTTTGATACAGGATGTCTTAATGGGGGAATAATGTTTAAAGAGACAAAGAAAGTTAGTTCAAATGAAAGAATTTACTGAATGAGTAATGCTGAGATTTTTGCCAATGAATACACACCTTACAATATTAGACAGCAAATTGTGCATAAGGGAATATCAAACATACATGTCTAACATTCATAAGAAGTTATTTATTTATTGACGTGAGATACAGCACGGAATAGGTCATCTGGCCATTTGAGCCATGCCGCCCAGCAATCCCCCAATTTAATACTAGCCTAATCATGGGACAATTTGCAATGGTCAATTAATCTACCAAATGGTACATCTTTGGACTGTGGGAAGAAACCAGAGAACTCAGAGGAAACCCACAGAGTCACAGGGAAAACATACAAATTCCTTACAGACAGAGGAGGGAATTGAACCCGGGTCGCCTGTACTGTAAAACAGTGTGCTAACCACTACACTACATTCATGCCACCAGTTGAAAACATAACTAGTAAAACACTTCAATGCTTACACTATAAATATGACCCATTTAATGTAATCCAACAATTTTACTGTAATCTTTAGATATATTTCATTAGTAGTTTAAGGAGATTTGCTATGTCACCAAAGATTTCTACAGATGTACCACGGAGAGCATCCAATCTGGCTGTATCACCGTCTGGTATGGAGGGGGTGGGGTGTCTACTACACAGGATCAAAATAAGCTGCAGAGAGTTGTAAATTTAGTCAGCTCCATCATGGGCACTAGCCTCTGTAGTATCTGGTACATCTTCAAGGAGCGATATCTCAAAAAGGCGGCATCCATCATGAAGGAACCCCATCATCCAGGAGATGCCCTCTTCTTATCGCTACCAACAGGGAAGAGGTAGAGGAGCCTGAAGGCACAGATTCAGGAACAGCTTCTTCACCTCTGCCATCCGATTTCTGAATGGATATTAAACCCATGAACACAACCTCAGTACTTTTTTATTTTAATTTCTTCCCTACTTATTTAATGTAACTATTTAATATGTATACATTTACTATAATTCATGACTTTTCTCTATTATCATGTATTGCATTGTACTGCTGCTGCAAAGACAACAAATTTCACATCATATGATGGTGAAATTACACTTGATTCTGATTCTGCTGCCCTAAACACTAGTGGCGTAGCACAGGTGTTTGATGATTGATGATTGTTCTGATTCTGATATAAATCCACATATAATATTTAGATATATGTAAATTTAGAAATGAGTTCTGTTTGCCTTCTCAGTGTTTTCTTATCACTAACCTTTGTACCTCACTCACTACAGATAATACCTTAGACATTTTTATGGCAATTACATTATGAATCGAATACTTGCAACAAAAAAGGTCACAAATAACAAACACAGATAGATCTCCTGTGTAGCTGCAAGTGGATAGTCATGACTAAGTCCTGTAATCCTGTCAAGTGGGTTAGAAACTGAAGCAATAATTGGACTCATCATTATGCAGCACTTCAAGGTCTATGCACTGTCGAATAATTAAGTATTTTGGCTAGAAATTTTCCCCTCATTGTTGCTAAAAGACTGTAATTGCATGAATTCATCTGTCAAAGTCAATTGTAAATTTAAATTTTGAAATCTACTCGTTTGAAACAATGAACTCAAAAGACAGAAAAAAAGGAAAACTAACCTATTTCAGCAAAACAAATACTTGAGTGGAAGGGAATTTAATATTACCATCTGTTGGAAAACAGTGAGCCTCATGCTAATGTTGAGGCAGACATATTGCCTGCCTAAAATCTAGCCATAAAATTTATGGGTCCACTACTCAGATTTTGTCTTGATTTTGAATTATTAAAGGTTTCCATTTACAGTTTTTTATCCCTGTGAGACAAAATAGCCCAATATCCAATTGTCTGATCCAATCTTCTGCTATTTAAAGAACAAGTGCACAAATTGAATGTGTTGGAGCAAGGAGGTGTTTAAAGTTTATTTACAAAGAGCAGCTTCAGTGTCCAGATTCTCTCAAATTATTGCTGGATCCAATGGGTCAGAAGCAAAAATCTGCTGTGGCCAAAGTGCAGTTGGAATTGTTAAAGGGCTGTAATTCTTGATGTAATGCCTGAAGTACTGGGCAGGAGTTGACTTAATGATTTATCCAAGTCACAGAGCTGGAGTTTATTTACTGATTTACTTGGATCCAGTGGTAAAAACCACATCCCTGCCTAACAATCCACCACAACACCAGCAAAAGCTGTTTTAACTACGCATCACATCATTATGTGCCGTGTCGTATGACGTGGGCGATCATGGTCTTATGATTATGATTGCTCTTGGCAAATTTTTCTACGAAAGTGGTTTGCCATTGCCTTCTTCTGGGTAGTGTATACAGAGATTATCTGCCTGGTCACAATTAGTTGAGTTTTACTGTTTATTGCGACTGAATGGAATTAAGTGCCAATATGCACTGGTTCAAATTAACGCTCAAAGTGCACTTATTATCGAAGTATACAACCCTGAGATCCGCACTCCCACAGGCAGCAAGGAAACAAAGAAACACCATGGAACCCATTTCAAGAAAATATCACACATCCAACGCACGAGAAAAGGAACAAATTGTACAAACAGCATAAAGCAACAAATATCACACGTAATATTAAACATCAAACGGCAGAGCCCCCGAAAGAGTCCAGGAGTGACGGCCGCTGAGTCAGATCAGTTTGGCGCTGTGTCAGCCAGAGAACCAGTTCTTCACCGAAGCAGTTCAATCAAATTGCACAAGTGGCAAAAAGAGTGACCAGAAAGGCACGGAGCATGAACCACAGAGACCTACAGAAGACGTTAATTGCTTTTGCTAAGCCTGCCATGTACTATCCCGTAAAGCACAATGTTGCCACTAATGTGAACCCAAGCATTTATACTGGCATTCTGTGGCAAACACCAACAGCTGCTGGTGAACCCATCAACTTGGTGAAAGGCACCTTCTAGTTTGCCTGAAATTTGCCAGGCCTCCAGAGTAAAGTTGTCCATGATTGAGTGCTGCTTGCTGATATGTGCTTAGGTCAAGGACTATGTGCTGAAGGTAGGTGCAAAGAAGGGCCACAATCTAAGGACCTCTTGCCATTGCAGAGAAGCGATTTTAAAACCCCATGAACTACTTGTTCAAGAGCTGTATATAAATGATGATTGCTGATGAGAAGCAATTAGAATAACATGGCCTGCAATAAAATGTTGCCTTGAGTGTCCTAGGTCATATACACTGAATTTTTTATGAATTACTATTTAAAATGTTACACATATCTGTTAAATTTACATTGTTTTTGAAAGCCCATTTCAAAAGGGACAGATCTTTCATGACAGGGTAAAAAATTTATCTTTTATCTTTGAATCAGTATTGAAATTTGTATCGTACAATTTTACAGATCAAATTACGCACATATCTGTAAAAATGCAAATAAAATCCTGTTAACGAAGATTAACTGCTGTCTTACTCTCCACAGGCCTTCTTTTACAGATCCTCAGAGGTTAAATACTATTTACTCACTAAGCAAAGGTCATCTTAACCTTAAAAAAACGCCATTACCTCAGGACAAATAGCTCTAATTTCTGGATCCATCAAAATGTGACCCCTGCCACATTTAACTACTACAGATCGAGCAATACTCTTCTTGAGGTTTCATTCAAAATACTAAATTATTAATGTTATGTTATCTTCAGCTTTTTCTACGGCACCAATAGCTACCTAAATCCTTCTTGGAATTTTACCATCTTTTAATGCAGGAATTCATCAAGTTACTGAAGAGAATCTGATATTATAGATATGGGATAGTACTGTAGCATAGTGGTTAGCACAATATGTTTACAGTACAGGCGACCCAGGTTCAATTCCCGCTGCTGCCTGTAAGGAGTTTACACGTTCTCCCCATGACTGCACGGGTTTCCTCCCAAAGTCCAAAGACCTACCAGTCTTTGGTCTTTGGTAGGTTAATTAGTCATTGTAAGTTGCCCCATGATTAGGCTCAGATTAAATCAGGGGATTGCTGGGCTGTGTGGTTCTGTGTTGTATCACAATAAATAAATAAGTTGGATTTGAGGTAGCATGGGGGAGTAGCAATTACCATAACACTATTACAGCACCAGTGACTTTGGTTCATTTCCCACCACTCTCTATAAGGATTTTGTACACTTTCCCCGTGACCGCGTGGTCTCCTCCAGGTGCTCCAGTTTTTCCCACATTCCAAAGATGTAGGGGTTAATAGGTTAATTGGTCACATGGGTGTATTTGGTTGATATGGGCTTGTCAGCTATGCTGGAGCTCGAAGTAAAACCATAAATAAATAAAAGTTTCTTTAAAAAGTGTGTGAGAAACTGAGTTACAGAGAAAGGTTAAATAGGTTAGGACTTTATTCCCTGGAGCGTAGAAGAATAAGGGGAGATTTGATAGAGGTATATAAAATGATGATGGGTATAGATAGAGTGAATACAAGTAGGCTTTTTCCCCTGAGGCTAGGGGAGAAAAAAACCAGAGGACATGGGTTAAGGTTGAAGGGGGAAAAGTTTAAAGGGAACATGGGGGGGGGGGTTTCTTCACACAGAGTGTGGTGGGAGTGTGGAATGAGCTGCCAAATGAAGTGGTAAATGCGGGCTCACTTTTAACATTTAAGAAAAACTTGGACAGGTACATGGATGAGAGGTGTACGGAGGGATATGGGCCAGGTGCAGGTCACTGGGACTAGGCAGAAAAATGGATCAGCATAGGCAAGAAGGGCCAAAAGGCCTGTTTCTGTGCTGTAATGTTCTATGGTTCTAAAAGCAAACTTAATCAGTTCAAAATGGGTTAGAACTCCCAAACAATTTACAAATCTTCAGAAAGGTGCATATTTTGATAACTAGATGATTTTTTTTCTCTCAGACATAAAGACACTGGTAGCACAAGCTCCAGGAAAGGATAAACTCCATCGTATCACAATGATTAATGATGGGTTGGTAAATGTTATCAGTAGTCGATAACATTAAGTCATCTGGACAAAGCACCAAAGTGGTAGCTCTGCACTGGCTGGTCATTAGAGCATTGTATTAACCATACAATATACTGTATAGCTAATTAATATCCTCATTCACCAAGTGTTTTGTGGCAATAAATTTCCGAGACATAATTAGTCGTGAAAATATTAAAGCATGGAGTTGACAACTGAAGATTTCTAAGAAGAGGACTCACCAACTCCTTAACGAAAAAAACTGAAATGCCAGCACACAATTAATATAATTTCTCTTTGATAAGCAAGCATCCTATGCCTTAAAAACTTTGGTTATTTGTACACTCTGCAGTAAATCAGATTACTAACAGAGAAAATAATTGAAATACACCTATCAGGACTATAAATTTCAATGTCAACATTTATGTTCACCATGAGTCTCCTCCTACTTTATATCATCTTAAACAATCTTCTACTTCCCCCCTCACATGTATCGAACTTGCCTCATTGTTTTTCTCCTTATCGATATGTTCAACACTATTTTAAAACACCACTTCTTCATTTGCACACAGTTCTCTTTCCTTCTCAGACACATATGCCAAGCCTTTCATATCTCCCAGATGATTCATTATTTTACCAGCATCAATTCTCACAGGACACTTTAGGGGACCATTCAAGATGCACAAGGTAGCACATACCTCTTCTGGGTTTCCTGCTACTTCTCTTCCAGTACCACCGAATATATGAAGCAACGACAAATTACAATCAGGAACAGAAAGGATTGGGTCGCAATTTGAAGCGAAGGCTGTCCCTTTCTGCTCCACAAATAAAAGAAGAATGGAATAATATCTAAAAAGAGCAATTTATAAAAAGACTGAGTAATATTACAGGAAAAACCCTTTTGCCTTAGTTAACTAGTTATTTGTAGTTAGGGGTATGGAGGGCTATAGTCCGGGTGCAGGTCAATGGGACTAAGCAGTTTAAATGGTTCAGCACAGGCTAAATGGGCCGAAGGGCCTGGTTCAGTGTGATATTTTTCTATGAAGCTCATTATTTATTCAACAGATCTTCAGAAAGTAACTCAGCCTTCTCTGTCGCCAATATTGAATTCCAAAACATCTTTGCTTCATTGGAGCTCATAACACAAACAGGCATAAGCAGAAAGGTACTTGTACAAAATATACAGATGAATATATAGCTGCAAACATGAATTCATATATGAAAAGATAAGCACAAATATGTATTAATACACACACTGTTCTTAAGCTATTTAGTAAAATACTTAAGTCACTTTTTTTCAAGAGCAACATCCTGCTATGTTTTGTTGTTTTGTAAATTCAGAATATTAAAACTAATTCAAAGCAAGACACGGGAGTCTGAAATGTGAGTTTAACTTCGTGTTTACCTTAAGCAAGGCATGCACATATCATTTGGTAGCCTGATGACATATATAATTCACGTATTTCTACATATTTCTGGAACGAATTTTTAAAAATTTAGCTGAGTGCTATCATAATAACAACCTCTCACTCAATGTTAGCAAGACCAATGAGCTGATTATAGACTTCAGGAGATGGAAACCCAAGGTCCATGAGCCAATCCTCACTGGAGGATTAGAGTTGGAGATGGTTAGCAACTTTAAATTCCTGGATGTTACTAATTTAGAGGGCCTGTCCTGGACTCAGCACACAAGTACAATTGTGAAGAAAGCAAGGCAATGTCTCTACTTCCTTAGGAGTCTGCGAAAATTTGGCATGACATCTAAAACCTTGACAGACTTCTACAAACGTGTAGTGCAGAGTGTATACACTGGCTGCATCACAGCCTAGTATAGAAACATCAATGCTTTTTGTAGGAAAATCCTACAAAAGGTAGTGGATTTTGATCAGTACTTCATGGGTAACACCCTCCCAACCACTGAGCACATCTATATGAAATGCTGTTGTAAGAAAGCAGCATCCATCATCAGAGATCCTCACCAACCAGGCCATGCTCTTTTCTTGTTGTTGCCATTGGGTAGAAGGTACAAAAGCCTCAGGACTCACACCACCAGGTTCAAGAACAGTTATTACCCCTCAACCATCAGGCTCTTGAACCAAAGGGGATAACTTCACTCAACTTCACTTGCCCGATCATTGAAATGTTCCCACAACCCATGGACTCACTTTCAAAGTCTCTTCATCTCATGTTCTCAATACATATTGCTAATTTTATTATTATTATTATCATTTTTCTTTTTACATTTGCACAGTTTGCTGTGTTTTGCACACTGGTTGAATGCCCAAGTTGGCATGGTCTTTCATTGATTCTATTATGATTATTATTCTATTACAGATTTATTGAGTAAGCTCGCAAGAAAATGAATCTCAGGGTTGTATATGGTGACCTATATGTACTTTGATACTAAAATTTGCTTTGAACTTTGAACTTTAATACATGGTAACAGCCAGAAAGTTAACCATTATTGAAATGAGAGTTGCAGTCTTGTTACACCAATTACACAAATATGAAATTTGAAAGCAATTGTTCCTAATTTGAACTTTGCTACTCTCTGAAGTTACAGAAAGAGGTGAAGCAGCTCAATTACTTCATACTGGTTGCTGGGTAGTGTGGGTTAGTGTTCACTCCTGACCTGTTTTGCTGCACCCGTTTGTACTAATGCTGTCAACGTGTTTTTGAATATATCTCCACCTTGCTCTTCTCAATCTTCCTTAACACCAGACTCTGCTTCCTGATTTAAGACCGCAGGCAAATGACCTCCTCTCAGCCCTCTAGCAATATTAATCTACAAGCATTCACAAGGATATACACACGTATTCTACCCATTGATCTTCCTTTCCTCACTTTAAAACTGGCTTTAGTAATAAATTTCATTTCACTTTTGACTTTATGCAGAGATGCGGCACAAGGCTTCAAATGCAGATTGAACTGCATTTGAGTTCCAGTGAAATTATTCCACTGTATAAAGGGCTCATTAGTTTTGGACAAGTATCTTTGGTCAACAAAAAGAAACAAACAGGCTTAATAAAACTAGTTAAAATTCAAATCAATGAGCTCCCTGTGACATTCTAGCGGATGTATAACCTGTGCTGATCACCCAGCCAATTTCAGCCAGGCAGGCAGTGTTAGAATCTAACCCTCTTTCAAGAAGAGCATCAAGCATCAGCTTCAGAAAAAAAAACCTCACAGCTAGCCCATTCATATTCCCTTACCAGATTGCTGCTGTCTGACCTGTCTGATTTTCATTTTTCATGTCAAGTTTCAAAAGCACTTTCAGGTTCACACAAAACTCACATGGGGATAACTGATTTTTCGCCAAGGAATAAAACCCAATGCAAATTGGCATCATATACACTGCCTGATTCTCAAACGAAAATAGGATGGTCTCTGTAATGATAAAAAAATTATTTTTTATGCCCTAGAAGGAAACCAAAAATTACCCCATGACAGTTCTTCATATCTGGAACTCCTATTGTAAGCTAATTAGTTCATTAAACGGTTAGGAGTTAATCCGAAAGTGACATCTTTAGCTTGCCTAATACATCTCACCCGTCTTGTGCTTAATTGTCCAGAGAAAAGACTGCCATAAATGGTATAACCTTCTGAAAGCACAGAAGCATCAAGAATCATCCACATTGGAACTGCAAAAACGCTTTAAGCCCCAAAGGAGTTCACTGCTCACACCCAGATTTCTGAAGCCTTAACTGCATTAGAGATACAGACAGTTTTAGGCTTCTTTCTCTTAAAATAAACACAAACGCAATATTTACATTAGAAACTGTCCAACGGGACCTGGGATTTCAGCATCCCTGCTACTGCCTTTAATCTTCTTCACAGGAGACAGATGATCAACACTAAGCTGGCAATCAAGTTCCTGCAGGTTCTGTTTAGCTATTGCGGAATACCCTCTCTCATCAGCCCTCCACAGAACACAGAAGTCTGCCTGCAATTCGAACACGATAGGACAAACATCAAGTACAGTGCTGCATCTCAATTGATATTTTTGACTTCTTCACAGGCTGAATTGTGTGTATACAAAAGCTATAATTATAGGAACAATAACTCATTTAAACTTTGCCTTACTGGCTGACTGATGGGTTTACTGATGCGTAAAGAGCCAACTGACAGCAACTTTGGCAGCTGGCATAAGTACCAGTGCTGACGAATGCCGAAGTTCTATTAAGCAGTAATTCATTTGTGAAGGGACTGCACATTAATCAATGCATATAAGAGAAATGAGACTCATCAGAATTTATTTCAGGGTGGCAATGTGCCCCGCTGAGAATGCTCTGCCAGATAGAATGCTGAGATGTTTAGAGTTTGCACCCCATTGATCTGGATTTTTTGGCTCAAGAATTGCCTCAGTAATTCCACAGCATATTAATATTTGAAGCATTTTCAAAAAGAAATTATCAAACAGCAACATCACTAAAATAATTTCTTGGGGTTCACTTTATCAGAGCCGTCAGTCTAACTACTGCCTGTCCAAAATGCTATCAAGATAAACTGAACTGAACTAAACTGAACATTCCTGGACTGTTTCAATGACGCTGTGGTTTTGATGTTATATATTCTGTGTTTTTGCCATTTACGCAATTTGTTCTTTTCCTTGGCACGTTCGGTGTTTGATGTTTTCTTTGAATGGATTCTGTGGTGTTTCTTTGTTCTGTGGCTGTCGGTAGGAAGATGAATCTCAGAATTGTACACTGTATACATATTTTGATAATAAATGTACTTTTAATCTTTGAGATAGATATTGCTGCTCTCTGGAAAATTACACATACCATAAGTCTGGACTATATAAATATATTCTGGTTCAAGTTGGATAAGTGCAAAGCTTACACTACATTCTGTGAGATCAGCAACTCCATTCCAAGGATTATTTTTATATTTAATCATCTTTGTTTCATTCTGCTTTCTGGTATTCCCTCACAAGGTATTAGATAATTAGTTTGGTGAATGAACTCCATGTTAAACCACTGTGGGATAGCTGTGTGCTTCATCCTACCACTTGCAATACTGTATAACGTCCAGTTAACAACCTGATATAAGGTATCGACTTCTGAATTAACATCTTCTGGAGAAACTCCAGAAATGATTAATTGACATTTTTCATTATTAGTTTATCTCCAACCAGAATTTTCATCTTGCTTTCCCTGTTGCCTCATTTCCTGTAGCTCTAGCAAGATACCGTAAGCCTGTTTCCCTTGATTGGCGGTACAATAGGCGGCGTGGGAGCTGCATTGCCTCGGTTTTCTTGAAGACTGGGCCAACTACTGCAGTCCAGGAGTGAGACGCCAGAGGTGGTGCAGTGTGGCGTCCATGCTTAGTTGGGATCTGGGCTCACCCATCGGTGCTGCCAACCAGTGTTTGATTGGTGGAAAGACGGGCTGGATTGCAGTGACTGTGCACTGCCAGTAATCTGTATAACCTGCAGGACATGTAGCTCAAGCTCTTGGACTATATATGCGTTTTTAGTGTGACTATTTTTTTCCTCATTATTTTGAACGTGCTGTATCTGTTTTCTACCTTGGCCTCAGAGAAACACAGTTTTGTTAAGCTGTATTCAAGTACAGTTGAATGACAATTCAACTTGAATTTGATTTGATTTGGAATGATTTAAATTACTCTAAAAATGTCAAAAACAACAAAAACTGCTTTTTTTTGCTAAATTATTCACTTTATATTAAATCTAGTTGTGAAAATAAGACAACTTTCTCACTTGCCGCTCTGATGTATATTCAATAGCTACTTTACAACTTTTGCATCAGCTTCTTTTGATGATTCTGTAATGATCAGCAAACAACAGCAGATGATTTGAAACACAAGAGAATGCAGATGTTGGATTCGGGAGCAACAATCAAGGAAGCAAGGTTTCAAACCTTTCCTGCTGAGTTCTTCTAACATATTGCTTCAGCTGCTTTGAGCAGGTATGATCCAGTCAACTAGAGCGAACATCTATTTATATGTCACTTCATGTTGTTGCTTGACACTTCGATTGAGCATTGAAGTTTGGTTCCTATATGCTATAATCTAAGGGATGCCAAACATACCAGTTCAGTTATGAATAAGCAGTACTGGGCATAGAGTTACTGCTATATTTTAAGACATTTTAATAAAATCTATCAATACTCAAAAATCTACGGATCCTGGACTGTGGACACAGGTCACAAGTGCAGTTTCCCTTTAAGACCAAGTAAGTGAGAAACGCATGTTTGGCTGCAAGTAAGATTGAAACACAAACACCTTAGACCCCTCTCCTGACTATCCTACTGGCAAATGTACTGTCTCCAGAAAATGAAACTGAAGACCTCAGAGTAAGATTGTTGTGACATCAGGGACTGTTATGTGCTTTGCTTCACAGAAACATGGCCATTTCGGGCACAGCGCTGCAGCCCGATGGTGGAATAATAAGTATTGCATAAATACGCCAGAGTTGTCGCCAACTTTATCACAACCAGTGTTGATGAGTGTGTGCCTCTTGCCTAAGCAAGACCTGGATCCACTGCAATTCACCTATTGCCACAATAGGTCTACAACTAATGCAATCTCACTGGCTTTTCATCCAGCCTCAGATCACCTGGACTACATCAGGCTGCTGTTTATCGACTACAGCTCAACTGTGGCATATTTATTCAGACTCAAAGATGAATCTCTAAGTATTTTCCAGTCCACCAATTCAAAGCAGTCCTGTAAACGCTCCTCCACTTCCCCTGACCATACCTTCTTGGTCTTCACCACTAGTGCTGCGTTCTTTAGTCTCTGCCTATAATCAATATCATACCCTTGGCTCTCTATCAACAAGCTCCAAAATCTAGGCATTCATACCTCCCTCTGCAACTGGATCCTTGACTTGCTCACTGGAAGACCACGGTATGTGCAGATCAGAAATAACATCTCCTGCTCGCTGACAATCAACAATGGTGCACCTTGTTAGGAACTAAAGGCAATAAACAAATCTCAGGATGTATCCTCACACAAACCCGTATCCAGTTTCAGCCACTATACATTGACCATACAGCTTTGTGACTGAATACCAGAAACACAAACTAAAGAATAAAATATTGATAATTTTACTTGCAACATCAAGTGCACATTAAAAACTGAAGTGTCTGAACAATCAGTGGACACAGAAGCATAGGTACCTTAAATACATGGATTCTATCACCTCATATTTTACCAAACTGCTTGGCAGGGCAGTCATAATAAAAATAGAGTCAAAGGGTCATAGAAATGTATAGCACAGGCCATTTCTCCCATCTAGTCCATGCTGAAACCATTTAAATTACCTACTCCCATCGACCTGCCCCAGGAGCATAGCCCTCCATACCTCTACCATCCATGTACCTATCCAAACTTCACTTAAACATTGAATTTGAGCTTGCATGCAGCTCCTGTACTAGTGGTTCATCCCACCCTCTAAGTGAAGAAGGTTCCCTTCATGTTCTTCTTAAACTGTGCACCTTTCACCCTTAACCCATGACCTCTAGTTGTACTCCCACCCAACCTCAGTGGAAAAAACCTGCTTAGAAGGTTGGCGTCATTCAATGTCTGCAGTGAGATGCTGAAGATGTTCTATAGGTCAGTTGTTGAGAGCGCCCTCTTCTTTGTGGTGGCGTGTTGGGGAGGAAGCATTAAGAAGAAGGACGCCTCACGTCTTAATAAGCTGGTAAGGAGGGCGGGCTCTGTCGTGGGCAAAGTACTGGAGAGTTTAACATCGGTAGCTGAGCGAAGGGCGCTGAGTAGGCTACGGTCAATTATGGAAAACCCTGAACATCCTCTACATAGCACCATCCAGAGACAGAGAAGCAGTTTCAGTGACAGGTTACTGTCGATGCAATGCTCCTCAGACAGGATGAAGAGGTCAATACTCCCCAATGCCATTAGGCTTTACAATTCAACTGCCAGGACTTAAGAACTTTTTTTAAAGCTATTATTAATGCTTTTTTGAGTTAGTGATTTAGATGCATATCATATTATTACTGAGTTAAGTATTGTATGTAATGAGTTTTTGCTACAACAAGTGTATGGGACATTGGAAAAAATGTTGAATTTCCCCATGGGGATGAATAAAGTATCTATCTATCTATCTATCTATCAATCTTCTACATTCTAAGGAATAAAGTCCTAACCTATTCAATCTTTGCTATAATTCAGGTCCTCCAGACCCGGCAACATTCTTGTAAAATTTTCTCTGTCTTCAAACTTATTTACATCTTTCCTCTAGGTGACCAGAACTGCACACAGTTTTCCAAATTAGGCCTCAGTAACATCTTATACCAAATTCAACATGCTGTCATACTGCAATTATTCCAATTATAAAATCTGTAATTATTGACAATGCTCAGTACAATGTTTCTGATATAAAGCATTTTAATACATAGCATTGACAGCTACAGCATTGCCCACTACTGCTAATTAATAGAATTACCACAAACACAAATGAACTTTGAAGATAATTAAATTGCCACTAAAAAAAATTTTTTTTAATTTGCCACTAAAAAAAATGATTAATAACATCAACAGTTAGTGAACAAAATGAAACTCAATGCTTTACATCATGTTAAATGCATCTGTCAAATAAGCCTGGACAGCTTTTTTCCCCAAATTCTTGTGTTATTGGTTCCACCATCTATAGACATGAATGAACAAAGCATACTCTCTTGTGTCTCTATTCAATCACAAACAGATGACCAACGTCAGAGATCCTCACCACCCAGGCCATGCTCTTTTCTCGCTACTACCATCAGGTAGAAGGTACTAGAGCCTCAGGACTCGCACCACCAGGTTCAGGAACAGTTACAACCCCATAACCATTGGGCTGTTGAACAAAAGGAGATAACTGCCCATCCATTGAGATGTTCCCACAACCACTGATCTCACTTTAAGGACTCATTATCTTGTTGACTTCACGCTCTTGTTATTTATTGCTATTTATTTATATTAGCATTTGCACAGTTTGTTGTCTTCTGCACTCTGGCTGATCTTTCATTGATCCCGTTATAGTTACTATTCAATAGATTTGTTGAGTATGCCCATAGGAAAATGAATCTCAGAGTTGTGTATGGTGACATAAATTTACTTTGAACTTTAAACATATCAAATGAAACAAAACATGTGGGTACAAAGTAAAGGAAGGGGCTGGTTTATTGGAAGTAGCAGAGTAACTGTTGGAATTTATCTTCTTTCAGATTATATAGGGGGCACTCTTGGTGAAGGTCTTGCATACATTTAAAGCATAAATTGATAGGTTCTTAATTAGTAAGGGCATCAAATGTTACAGGAAGAAAAAAGGAGAATGGGGTAGAGAGGGAGAATAACTCAGCCATGTTTAAATGGTGGAGCAGACCTGATGAGCCAAACTATGCTCCTATGTCATGGCTTTATGCAATATCCATGGTGATCTCTGACCAATAGAGTCCTCAGCTCAGCTCAGCTTTACAGTGTTGTTCAGGAACGCTATTTTCAAATTATATTCCAATCACACTGAGAAATTGAAAAAGGGCAAATTTTTTCTTACCAACACAAAAGTGAAGTTAGATCACCCTTTCTCTCACCTTGTTTCACAAATACTATCCACCACCTCATCCCACCTCTTGAATGTTCGGTCACCTTTATGTCTTCCAATCACATAACACTAGGAGAAGACAGGTGAACAACTTGCTAAAAGTTCCCATGAAAGATTTTACTGTTTCGTTTTGTTTGTCCGTTAAGTGCATTGCCGTGTGACATGGGGTGTCATGGTCTTTCCGTGACCATGACGGTTCTTGGCAAATTTTTCTACAGAAGTTGCTTGCCATTGGCTTCTTCTCGGAGTGTCTCCACCCCGTCACCCACTGTTTTGCAATGCAAATACGGTACCAAGGACAGGTACTGCTACTGCAGAAAGTCTTTTGTTAGGAGGTGAGAAACACCTTTACAAAATCTTAAGCTACAATTTTCTGGCACATCCCCTTCATTACTATTACACTAAAATCTCCACCAAACATGCAATAAGGTTACCCTTTTACCCACACACTATATGTATTTTAAAAAAACAGGAGAGATTCTCCTATGTTTGAATACACATTTCAAAAGATGCTCTAAAATGAAGGTTTATGATCACCCCTCAAAGAAAAATGTTTTGCATCAAGAAAGAAAAAAATATTTCTGCTCAGCACATTAATCTTAAAAAGGGGACTTTAATTTTCACACCAGGATAATGACTCAGTGCCTGTCATAATTAATTGGTATCTGCTTCATCATTTAAATTGTGCAAGAACTGCTGAGAATCTCTCTTCTCTTTTCCCGGCAATCCTTTCTCATATCGTGTTGAAAGGCATTCCCAATGATAATGCAGGCACTGCAGCAGCTGTGGAACTGACACTTACTGCAAATAGTTCAAAGATCAAAGTAAATTTGTTATCAAAGTACATGCATGTTAACATATACTAGATTCATTTCCTTGCTGGCATTTACAGAAAAAAGGAAACACAACGGTATTCTACAGAAACCACACAAAAAACAAAAGACTAAATAAAACCAATGTGCAAAGTAAGTAATCTGCTCTTCTGCATTTTAGAAAAATAAAATAATACAGCTTATAATAACCTATTTTCAGAATCAGGTTTAATATCACTGGCATATATCATAAAATTTGTTATGCAGCAGCAGTACATTGCAATACATAATAATAAAACTGTAAATTACAATATATATAATATTTTTGCAATATAGAGCAAACTTTTTTTATGTATTTCAACAAGATATTACTGCAGCAGTGTCTCGCAGTTACACTCAATGGCCACTTTATTAGGTACACTTGCTCACCAATGCAAATATCTAATCAGCCAATCATGTGGCAGCAACTTAATGCATAAAAGCATGCAGACATGGTCAAGAGGTTTGGCTCTTGTTTAGACCAAACATCAGAATGGGGAGGAAATATGATCTAAGTGACTTTGACCATGAAATGATTGTTGGTGCCACACGGGGTGGTTTGAGTACCTCAGAAACTAATCATCTCCTGGGATTTTCACACATAACAGTCTCGAGAGTTTACAGAGAATGGTGTGAGAAACAAAACATGTCCAGCGAGTGACAGTTCCATGTGCAAAAACACCTTGTTAATGAGAGAAGTCAGAGGAGAATGGTCAGACAGATTCAAGCTGACAGGAAGGAGCCTGTAACTCAAATAATCACACGTTACAACAGTGGTGTGCAGAAGAGCATCTCTGAATGCACAACACGTTGAACCTTAAAGTGAATGGGTTACAGCAGGAGAAGACTGCAAACATATGCTCGGTAGCCACTTTATTCAGTGCAGGAGGTACCTGTACTTAATGTGGAAAATTATTCCAATGCACTCCACAGAGAAACTTGCTGCAAGCAGTCGAGAGGCAGACTGCGTATTTGTATATAATTGGAAGACATCCAACTGAAGGAAAAAGGAATGGCAGATAAACAAAGGGTTAAATCAATAAGGGAAAGAGGCAGTTTCTCTGAATACAAATATCACCATATTTTGTTTGGTATTTTGGTACAGCGACTCATTTCTGTGCTGTAAACTTTCTGCAAAAGCTGACTGCAGAGATGGATTCAACTCGCTTGTTGTTTATACAAGTCCACTGCCTGTTCCCTCAGTTATCCAGTAACAAATAGACCAGTTAATCCATCATTCTGCTTCCATCGATACCCGCTGCCATTCTTCTCATTTCCGTCAGCTCCGTTTGAATCCATGCTTCTAGTTTCATATTCTCTCTCAAGACAACCTACTTCCACTGACACAATATTTTCCTGTTTCGTCCAGCCCACTTTCAGCTGAGATTGTCAGCTGTACCTCTGCCAAACACAGGATTGACTATTCCAATGCTCCTCTGGCTAACCTTCTCTACTGCATATGTTGTAAACCTCAGCTCATCCATTAACCTTATAAACAATCCCCATATTTGTCCTTCATCACCTTTCATCTTTGAGAGCTGAAAATATTCATGAACGTATCATTTCATTTCCTTTAACCAAACACCATTGGCGCCACAGTATCCAGTCCCACAATTTGTCAGTTCTCCAACTCTCATCTTTTGTACAGCTTTCCTCTGTTCACATCTCAAGTCTGCCAAATGTCACTACCCTCCACTGTTTTCGACTTTGCTAAGACTATCCTTAAAGCTAATTCCTTTGATCAGGTGTTTAAAAAACCTTTATTGTCTTTTGCATCTGATTACATCGTATCTGCATGAAGCACTGAAGATAAATACCGTGTACCGTACTACGCAAAAGTCTTATGCACATATATATAGCTAGGGTGCCTAAAACTTTTGCACAGTACTGCAGTAATTTTATGTATTGCACTGTACTGCTGCCACAAAAAAAAACACAGATTTTAAGACATATGTGAGTTATGAGAAACCTAATTCTGATACGGGACTCTGTTGTGGACTGGGAGTGTGAAGGGGGCAGGGAGAGGGGAATCATGGTTGGGAAAAGTGGAAGGGAGAGGGGGATCATGTTTGGGAGAAGTGGAAGGGAGAGGGGAGGGAGCGGGAAACACCTGAAAGACATTCTGTAAAGATCAATAAGCCAATTGTTTGGAATCAAATGACTTTGCCTGGTATCTCAGGACTGGGTGTGTCTGCACCTGTGCCACCCCTCCCCATGCCCTGCACTCCTTCTCTGCCACCTGTCCCACACCCCACCTCTACCCTCGCCATTCCCAATGTCCTTTGCTACCGTCAGATTTACAGACTCGCTCTCCACTCCACAATAACAAACACAGTTCCATGCAAATGTCTTAGGCACCCGAGGTACCTTAGGCACGTATATGTGCCTAAGACTTTTGGACAGTACCAGATATATATGAATACAGTATATATCATGGGCATTTTTGAAATTGTAGCTTTTTAGATTAAGCTGAGAACACATACAGTCACATTGAAGGATCATAGGAAGGGTTAGAGTGGGAGGTGTTAAAGGGGTGTTCATAAGGAAATGCACACATCTTATTCCATAGAGTGACATACAAAGAGGATTGGCTTATTAATATTCCAATATTTTCAAAAGATTTCAAAACCACAACAGGAACAAAAACAAAAGAGAAACATAGTCTGGATTGTACTGAACTTGAAATGCAGTCAGCCAGCTTTCATCAAGACAAAGGCACATTATTGATAGTTTGTGTGTGTGTGTGTGTGTGTAAATCCTCATCCAGACATATGGAGCTCCTTATTTTTATTTCATAATATGAACAATGCTGTCAATGTATTCAACTTGCAACATAATTTGTTTGGAATATAATTTGATACCATGAGTGGTTTAAGTTTCATCAAAACCATCAGACATAGCAACAGGTCATTTGGCCCCTCAAACTCAATTCACCTTTTAACAGAAAAACCTGAACATATGTAGCAAAAGGCTCAAGCACAGCTTTAAACCCATTGTTGTAAGATGAGTGAACAAACCTCTTTAACAATCAGATGGACTCTTGACCCTACAACCTACCTTGTTATATACCTCACTGCCTGTCTGTACTGCACTTTCTCTGTAACTGTAAATCTATATGGTGCATTCTGTTATTGTTTTTCCCTTGTTATACTGATTTGATTAAATTACCTCAATGGATGGCATGGGAACAAAGTTTTTCATATGTGACAATTAATCAATATACCAATTTTCCAACTTTCTACAAATTCACTTTCCCATCCTCTCCTCAAAACTCACATTTCTCCTTGTCATTAAATATCTATTCATCTCGTTGGGTGGTAGGGTAGAGATACGTCTCCACCAAAGGAGATGTAAGGGGCCTCCTTCCATCCGGTAGCCTGCAGGTCACCCTTGGGCAAGGTGTAGCACCTGCTTAGCCCTCCCGATGTGGGTCACGTGAAGCCATGGTAGCAGGTGGTGGATGTGGTGCATACCACAAGTCCAGGTTACGTGACCACTGACGCCAGGCAGACAATCTCTGAAGAGTATTGACAATGTCCTAGGTCACTTGTCCTGTAAAGACACTGCCTAGAAGGCGGTAATGGCAACCCACTTCTGTAGAAAAATTTGGCGAGAGCAATCGTGGTCATAGAAAGACCATGATCACCCATGTCATATGACATGGCACATAACAAATGAACTACCCCTCTCAGCTACGAGCTCACTTCAAACGTTTCCCAGCGTTAAGGGAAAGGGAACTCACCATGCTCACAAATCATTTGAGAATAGAAATTTCTCCTCATCTCAGTTAACCGTAAATATGAGATTCTTCCATTTATCCTAGACCCTCTCATGTAAGGATACATTAACCCCACAATTAACCTATTGCACTCACTAAGAATCTTGTATATTTCAATATGATCATTCCTCGTTCTTCTCAACTCCAATGAATACAACCTCCCATGTTGGACAAAAAATACCCAAATACCAAAAAATACAGAACCTCATTCTCCATCTGGATACTTGGAAGCTCTTAGGACAATGATGTTAAATACAACAAATTCAAGAAACCATTTTCTTTCCTCCACTGACGTGGCTATATCTCTGCTTAGTAATTTTCCCATTCCTATCTTTAACTATTGGTTTGTAGACATTATGACAAATTTGATTTGCATCCTATCGCATACATTCCCTTTGTTTTCTCTTACACTCCTCCTCTCTGTAACTTAATAATGTGTTTATTGCCCTATTTTGTTGATACTGAAAAACTGTCACTGAGAAAGTACCTTGACTGCTTCTCTTCCTCTGAAGCTGCTTGACCTGCTAAGCATTTTTGGAATTCCATTTACAATTTCAGTAAGTACAGATTTTGAATCCGATAAGTAATTGCATGCCATTTCCATTCACAAAACTTTTTCTCTGTTTGTTTTCTGTTTCGAGGATGTCTGTGAAGAGTAAGAATTTCAGGTTGTATACTTTATACATCCTCTGATATTAAATTGAACCATAAGAACCTCTTTCATCCCTTCTTCACTCAAAGAAGTGTAAAGCAAGTTGAATGTATAATGAAGAGGGGTGCCCAGAACTGAAATTAAAGATTGTCCAACAGGTAGAAGGATTTTTTTAAATGAATATATTGATAGAGGAGTTTAATCACAGCAGAACCCATCTCGTGTTGAGTTAGTCTACAGCCAGTCAGTCACACACTGTTACTGTGTCTGTCCAAACATTTTTGCTGTTACTATGTGAGCAGACATTCCTTTCAATGAATATTACTGCACAGACCACCTGAGGGACAAATCCACATAAAATTGGCTCTCCTAATAAGCATACAAAAATCTTACAATAATACTTCTATCAGCATTACAACTGGCTACAGTATTGTTGCTCATATGTTTATTATTTTAATTTTTGCTTTTAAAATTTGGATATCAGCACAATCTTTCCATTAATAATTCACCAGTAATCATCAGTTAGCTTGTATTCCTCCAGAATTCTGATTTTTCAGTCGATAGCTGTAGAAAAAAATATAACATACAGAGCTCAACATTACACGTGCCAATAAAAGTTTTCTGTTTTGGAACTCCATGAATTACACGCACAATAAGCAAAAAATTTTACTTCTAACTGAACAGAAGAAGTAATCCGTCAGAGCTCCAGACCTCTATAATTTCAAAATTGCATATCAATGTATACCAAGAAATAAAGTTTGCAAAATAACCCTTTCACCAAGTTAAGTGCTCAGTCTTCAGGCTTTGTACACTGATGCTGCTGAACTATGACCTAAAGGCAACACATCCCAAACCTAACTTCCATTACACCCCATTCACCCTTCACTTGCTGGTCTACACTGGCTTTTGGAACAGCGACGTTCAGTTTAAAATTCTCATTCTTTCATGGCCTTATCTTGGAAGAATGGGGCAGAGCAGTGGCATAGCAGTTAGAGTAACATCTTACAGTGCCAGTCCCGGGTTCTAATGCCTCTTCAATATCTCCAAATCTGGCGTTTATGCAATTTGACAACAGGAGTTAGAAACTGGAGGTCCACAGGCCAGTCCTCATCAGGGGATCAGAGGTGAAGAGAGTCACCAGTTTTAAATTCCTCAGTGTTATCATTTCAGAACATCTGGGTCCAGGACGTAAGTGCCATTATAAAGAAAGCATGGCAGCACCTCTACTTTCTTAGAAATTTGCACAGATTCAGCATGTCACCTAAAACTTTGACAAACTTCTATAGATGTGCGGTGGACAGTAGACTGACTGGCTGCATCACGCCCTGGTATGGGAAAACAATGCCGTTGAAGGAGAAAAAAAAACTAAAAAAAGTATTGGATACTCCAGTCCATCATGAGCAAGGCCTCTCCACTATTAAGCAGTCACAGGAAAGCAACATCAATCATCAAGGACCCCATCATCCAGGACACGCTCTCTTCTCACTTCTGCAATTAGGAAAGAGGAGCCTAAAGTCCCACACCACCAGGTTCAGAAACAGTTATTACCCCTCAACCATCAGGCTCTTGAACCAGAGGAGATAACTTCACTCACCCCAACAATGAACTGATCCTATAACTTATGGACTCAGTTTTGAGGACCCTACAATTTATGTTGTTATTTATTGTTCTTTTCTTTTTGTATTTGCACAGTTTGTTGCTATTGGTGGTTGTCTATCTGTGTTAAGTGAGGTTTTTCATTGATTCTACCGTGTTTCTTTCTATTTACTATGAATGCCCACAAGAGGATGAATCTCAGGGATTAGCAAACAATGACATATATGTACTTTGATAATAAATTTTCTTTGAACTTTGAATTTTCTTTGCTACCATTGATAGTTCTATTTTCTGCTGTCAGTGCCCCTAAGCACTAGAAATTGAAACCGTCTGCTTTACATCCTTGAAACTAACCTCATTAGTCATGGAGAAAGATAGCACAGAAACAGGCCATTCAGCCCACCAATCCAATGCTAATCATGAACAACCCATTCGGACCAATCAAACATTGAACATATATTTTTTAAACTCCCTCCAGACTCTATCACAACCCTTTTTATGCCATGGGCGCCTATCATTAACTGAGGGGTCTGTGGACTCCAGGTTGGGAACCCCTGCTCTACCATATCTACATACTTGGAGCAATTTATTGGCAATTAATCTCCCAACCCTCACATTCACAGAATGATGGTCAGGATTGAACTCTGATATTGTGAGGCATTGGCTTTATTAGATGTGTCACTGCACTGTCCAAACCTTTGATTATCTGTCCTAATGCTTCGGTGTGTGTGCTCAACATGAAAGTATATCTGATAAAATCTCAAAGGTTATTCAATTTGATACAGGGCTATACTTCATCTTTGCATCCAAGTTTGTGATAACCCCTCAGATAAAAAATGTTTCAACATCCATCTTATAAAATTTCAGAATGTTGCATTCAAATAAAATCATCTCTCCTCTGTGCTAAATTCAATAATGTAGCCCAAGCTGCTCAATCCTCCAAACACCTCTGCACCATCAGCAAAAGCAGAAATACCTGGTGGCAAAACATTTTAATTCCGATTCCCATTCCCATTTTGACATGTCGGTCCATAATCTCCACTTGTGCCAAGATGAGGCCACCCTCAGGGTGGAAGAGCAACACCTTATATTCCGTCTGGGTAGCCTCCAATCTGATGGCATGAACATTGATTTTTCCTTCTGGTAAAAAAAATCCCCCCCCCCTTCTTCTAGTCTCCATTCTGGCTCTTCTCACGTACCTATCAACACTCTCTGGGTCCCCTCCTCCTTCCCTTTCTCCTATAGTCCACTCTCCTCTCCCATCAGATTCCTTCTTCTCCAACCCTTTATCTTTCTCACCCACCTGGCTTCACCTATCACCTTCTAGCTAGCCTCCTTTCCTTCCCCCCCCCCACTGTTTTATTTTGGCGTTTTCCCCTTTCTTTCTCAGTCCTGAAGAAATGTCTTGGCTCACAATGTCGACTGTTTTGAAGATGCTGCCTGACCCACTGAGTTCCTCCAGCATGTTGTGTGTATTGCTTTGGATTTCCAGCATCGGCAGACTTTCTCATGTTTATCAATACTCTTTACTAGGGTAGCACTTTCAACCCAGAAACAATCAAATAAATCTTCTCTACACTGCCTCTAATGCAAATATACTCTATGTTAAATAGAGTCATCTGAACCGTAGGGTACTCCAGGTATGGATGCAACAGACCCCTGGAAAGCTGGACCAAAACTGCTGTTTTCAAACTGAACACACCTTGCAATAAAGGGCTACATCACCTGCTGAACCTGCATGCTCATTCGCTGTGCTTCTTGCACAAGGAACCCCAGATCCCTCTGTACCACAACATTTTGAGTATCACTCTACTTTAAAAAATAATTTCCTTTTCATTCTTCCTTCCAAAGTAGATAATGTCACATCTTGTCAACTACTGAATGCAACTGTCCGCCTTTGTGAGCTCCCTGTGTCCTCTTCACCTTCCAAACCCACCTACCTTTGCATCATCAGCATTTCTTACAGCAGAACACACACACAGACTTTTATCCAAACCATTAATATACATAAGATTATAAACAGCTGAGATCCCAGCACTGATCTCTGTGGAACCCTGTGAGTGTCCTGCATGCTCTTATCTCGTGCAAAGACCTTTCCTTATTAAACACCTTCAGGAAACACAAACACATGGCAGCCACTCATTCTCTTTTATCCATTATGTCTTTACCTCAAACGAACTTATCAAGTGAGACTTCCCATTCAAAAAAATGTTGACTCTGCTTTATTGTCTTATGATTTTATTAATGCCCTGCTCTTATCTCCATAATGAAGGATTCCAGTTTGTTCTTAATGTTGGGCGTAAGGCTAGCAAGCCTTAAGTTTCCTGCTTTCTGTCTTCCTCATCACTGATGTGCTGAATGTTTGTGGTTTAATGAAGCGGTTCAATGCTTGTGGCTGTTCAAACCTCAGTGACCACTCCAGAAATGTGATATCCACCATCAATGCAGCTACTCCCCTTATGACCTAGAATGTAGGCCACAAGATCCAAGGGACTCATCGGCCTTTAGGCCCCATTAGTTTTCTCTGGTAATAACCCGGGTCTTAAATTCATCTCCCCTCTTGTCTCTAATCTATTATAATTTGACTGTTTTTAGTGTCTTTTACTGTGGAGGATGATCCAAAATAATTATATAGATTCTCTGACGTTTCTCTGTTTTCCTTTAAATCGGTTACATCTTCCATGCAACCGTGTTTACTGCAACTATTTTCTTTCTTAATATTTGGTATGGACTAGATAGACCTGTTTCTGTTCTGTACTTTTCTATGACTCTATATGTATGCAGAAAGTCTTAACTGTCTGTTTTTATATTATTTGTTAGTTTATTCTTGTGCTTTATTGTTTCCCTCTTTATATTCTTTTTTAGTTATCATCTGCTGGTTCTAAATAGTTCCCATATTTCTGAACAACACTAACACTGTATATGCTTTCTTTCAATCTAATAACTCTGTTAATTCACTATAAATCTATAAATTGTGTATCCATATCCTAGAGTCTTTCTTTCTCAGTAGAATACAGCTTTGCTCATGTTTATACAATTTCTGGTCCTCTCAACTGGCAAACTTGAATATTCATCCCAATTACCCCATAATTGTTAAGTACACATTCTGTGTTTTTTTGAGATTCAGTCTGGGCATCAAGGATGACCATTGCTTTACCCAATTTCATGCTATTTTACAGATCTTTGTAAGTTTTCCCATGGCCCCGATCCTTTGCAAGCACAACCCTGCAGTTTTCCATGGTCTTGAGCAGAGCAGTTGCTGCACCAAGCTGTGATGCTTCCAGATAGGATGTTTTCTATGGTGCATTGCTAGAAATTGATGAGGGTCGAAGGGACCATGCCAAATTTTATTAGCCACCTAAGAATGCATAGGTGCTGGTGAGCTTTCGTGGCCTTTGCGTCCATGTGGTTGGACCAGAACAGGCTACTTGGTGATGTTGATTCCTAGAAACCCGATGCTCTCGAGCCCCTCGAACTCAGCACCATTGATATAAACAGAAGCACGTGGACTGCCTACCCCCCACCCCTTTCTGAAGTCAATGAGAAGCTTGTTTGTGTTGTTGGCATTGAGGAAAAGGGCACTGCCCTGCCTCCATGTCACTGGTCTCTCTGTCTCCTGCCAGTACTCTTGTCTCATCCCCCTATGGTGGTGTCATTTGCAAACTTGCATAAGGAGTTAAAGCAGAATCTGGACACACAATTTTGAGTGTACAAGGAATAGAGTAGGGGCTGAGGACACAGCAGTGTTGCTAATAACCGTGGTAGAGGTGCTGCTGACTATCCTTACTGACTGCGTTCTGGTGGTGAGGAAATCAAGTATTCAGTTAATAATAAGTATTCAGTTAATGATAACTTATTTATAGAGCACTTTTCATTCCAACCATGTAGTTCAAAGCTTTTCACAATGGGATAAAGTGCAAACATAAAAATAAAAGACAAACTTATGGTCATTAAAAGCAAGGTTAAATAAATAGGTTCTGAGGTGGTGTTTATAAGTGTCAACTGAGTCTGCATCACTTACAGTTTTAGGTATTGAATTCCGCAATTTAGGAGCGTAGATAAAAACAAAGCTGACCTGCAAACTTTCTTTTGAGGGAGGTTGTTTAAATTTAAGAGAACAGCACAAGAAGACCTGAGAGTTCGAGCAGGATTATAAAGCAAAAGTGATTCTGTGATGTACTCTGGTCCCAGACCATGGAGAGCTTTAAAAATAGGTTGCAAAGGGAAGCATTGAGTCCCAAGTCTAGGGGTTTCAGGAATAACTATTTGCTCCTGAGCTATCCCCATTCTATCCAGTGAGAATGTGTAAGTAGCATGTGCTCTAATCCATTCCCTTCACAACACTGTTCATTTGCTCATGCAACATTACCTCTGTCTCTCTTTCCACAGATGCTGCCTGACCTGCTGGGTACTTCCAGTAAGTTTTATCTTGACTTACTATTTCCAGCATCGGAAATGCTCTTTACTTTCAGTTTCTTCGTTTCTTGCTACAGCTTTGGACCACAGTGCACTCACTACCAGTGCTTATAACTTGGAATATCTGCTGAGTAAGAAATTACTTTTCAATAGTGGGACTCACGCAAATTTGTGTGTGGGAATGTCTCGCCCACTTTTGAGTATTTCAACAGCAGAATGCACATGCAATACTATATCCCCGATATTAGGAGAAGCTGTGAATTCTCTGCAATCCTTTGCCATATCACTAGCCCTGGTTGGGAAGCCATCAACGTGCATTCCTCTAGGTTGTCATTAACTTGAGCAATATTCAGAGCTCCTCTCTGTCTCTCTGTACTTGGCTGGTATGTTTCCTTGCCTTCAGGGAAACTAGACTGCAATGGACTCTGTACTACATTTTCAATTGTATTACAGTTATTACAAAAGGCTGCTTTAATGGCAGAAGCGGTTGTTTTCATGACTTTGATAGCACAGCCTGCTGCCTTGCACACTGATATGAAGAATGATTCTCCCAGCATTCAGGCTCGTTTGGTTAACTGCTTTCTTGCCAAAAAAGCCCGCGTAGTCAGGCCCTGCCAGAGAAGAAACAACCGATGCAATCATTACTGCTTCTACAGATTTGCCTCAGGTCTGCAGCTGGAGCTGACCAAACCGCCTCCATGTTCATTTGAAATCACAGGTAATAAACACTGAGCTGAACTGTACTAAAATATGCCTTTTGATTTTTGTGTTTTACATTCTGTGCTTTCGCTCTTTGTGTTGCCGTTTGCACTTGGGGGGATGGGGGGGGGTTGATGCTTGAAGATTTTTGGATGGGTTAGTCACATGTTCTCTGTTTTGTGACCATCTGTGGGTAAGATGAATCTCAGGGTTGTATACTGCTTATGTAATGTGATAATAAATGTAATTTGAATCTTCTCAAAACTTTGGCCAAGTTCTGCTCCTCATTACATTTACACAAATCTCAGTGCTTTGTGGTTCAAAATTATACCAACTTGCTACGTCCTTCAAACCAAAAACATCATCCCCAATTGTCCCCTCCAGCACCTGATTTCTGAGAAACAAACAGGAAACTCAGGAATTTCTTTTAGAGAACAAACACAGGGCCATGATACCAACCCCGTGTTACAGAGGGTTGGGGTGCAGCAAGAGAGTGTTAGGTTTCTGAATAAGATCCACATCACATTTTTTTTTGGTAACGCAAAGCCGGTGAGCAGTGAAAATCTTTGTGCTAATTTACATGTTTAACCATGAAAACTGGAACAAATATTATTGGATCTCAAGATTCTAGGCAATGATTTGTGAATTTGGCAAGGATGAATTTCTGTAACCTTAATGGCCATAACACGGGGTCATTCTTGCCGTTCCTTTTAGTTTTTGGTACAGTTTTAGTTTGACAGTGATTTTATCAAATGGGATACATATCGAGCCATGTGATACCAAATGAGGTGCAAAAGTTGGAACCTACCAACGTGGGATCACACTGCTCTGTCTTTTTAAGATTGTCCACAGAGGCTCAACATCATTGTTAGCCTTGAAGAACATACTGAAACATTACAACTAAATATCATATCTTGTTTTGTATTATATAACCCAAAACATCCCAGCCTTTTCTTTGTCTGTGTTTCCTTTATAGAAGTATTAATCGCATCATCAATTCAATTAATGCTGGGCTTAAAACATTTTTAAAAGTTTTCAAGTTCATCCAATCTTTCTACAGCCTTCCATTTTCTCTTTCTCTAGAAAGTGCATCACAGATTCTTTTGTAAGTGGTCCAGTCCCAACAATCATTTTGACTCATTCACTCGCTCAGGCAAAGAGGAATATACACAGGCAGGGCATAAATGATAATCATATGACATGCTCTCTGAAGGTAATCACAAGCTGTTAAGGTGATAATTTTCCTTTTGAACCAATAAACCACATAGGGGCTTTGATTCTTTAAAAAATATCAGACAAAGGTGCACATACACTCAGTGGCCACTTTATTAAATTCACTGGTAAACCTATTCGCTAATATAAATATCTAATCAGCGAATCATGTGGCAGCTACTCAATGCATGGAAGCATGCAGACATGGTCAAAAGGTTTAGTCATTCAGACCAAACATCAGAATGGGGAACAAATACAATCTGAATGATTCTGATCATGGAATGATTGTTGGTGCCAGATGGGGTGACTTGAGTATTTCAGAAACTGTTGATCTCCTGAGGTTTTCACACACAACAGTCTTTAGAGTTTACAGAGAATGGTACGAGAAACAAAAAGCTTCCAGAGAGTGACAGTTCTTTGGTTGAAAATTCCTTATTAATGAGAGAGGACAGAGGAAAATGGCCAGACTAGTTTACCGACAGGAAGGCGACAGCAACTCAAATAAACACGCGTTACCACAGTGATGTGCAGAAGAGCATCTCTGAATGCACAACACATTGAACCTTGAAGTAGGTGGGCTACAAAAGCAGAGCATGAACATACTGTACACTCAGTGGCCACTTTATTAGGTACAGGAGGTACATAAGAAAGTAGCCACTGAGTGTGGATGGACTGTTCAAGTGAAAATCTGATAAAGCAGCTATTCACAATACACCATTCCTGATTCAATAATAAAACATACAGTATTTGATTTTCTTACAGTATCAAAATTCTTCTAACAGCATTTGGGAAAAGACATACTTGTTATGGCTTACTGAACAGAACGTGAAATTAGTCACTGCACTTTCAAAGGTGGCTTCCTGAGATAAACATTTGGGAATATGGATCACCATGTCAGTAGCTGGTGGCCACTGATCCCCTGCCTCTCACTATCTTCTGTACATACATACAAATGCTTTATATTAAAGATTTCATTAGCCATTGAACTTAGATGTTGCAAAGATAACATTGTAGAAATCAGCCTGATATGTAACCACTCCGTCCTTCAAAATTCATTACATCTGCTGCACTCAGCTGTGAGTAATTACATTTGAACATTATCCCTTATGATGTATAAAAGGAACATTTAAAAAGGGGAAAAATACAAAGTCAAGAATCTGCTTTAAAGCTATTACCACATCTCAGAATAATCTGATAAATAACGGCAGCCTGGGTAGATAGCAGAATTTCTGTCGACCTATAGAAGACTACATTCACCAAATGTTAAACCAACTGGCAAACTCCTCAAAATGAAAATCTGCTGGTGACATCATGTTCTAATTTCTAAAAATCATTTAATCAGAATCTGATTGCAGAAGACCACGTTAGAACATTTTCTAAAGGTGGGAAGTTGGCCAAAGAAAATAGCAACACACACAAAACACTGGAGGAACTCAGCAGGTCAGGCTGCATCCATGGAAAAGAACAAACAGTCCCTCCTCCTTCCCTTTCTCCTATGCTCCACTCTCCTCCTCTGTTAGATTCTTTCTTCTCCAGCCCTTGACCTTTCCCACCCACCTGGATTCACCTATCACCTTCCGGCTAACTTCCTTCCCCTTCCCCCACCTTTTTATTCTGGCATCTTCCCCCTTCCTTCTCAGTCCTGAAGAAGGGTCTTAGCCCGAAACTTCAGATGTTTGGTCCTTTCAATAGATGCTGCCTGACCTGATGAGTTCCTCCTGCATTTTGTGTGTGCTGCAGATGGTCAAGTCAAATGGGTAGAAAAATGAATTCAGTTCAGTGAAGTGTGAGGTGATGTATTTCATGAGGTTCTGCAAGTTATAGTAATACATTGTGAAAGAAAAGGCTACTGAGTAGTGTGGACGAACAAAGGGAACTTAGAGTGTACATTAAGGGAGACAGCAGAACAGATCAATAAATTGGATGTTATACTTCATAAGCCAAGACATGAAATACAAGTTATTCTTGAACTACAGACAACACTAGCTGAATACCACAACACCAGTTCTTGTCACCGCACTACTGAATAGATGGGATTGCAACGGAGAGGTTTCAGAGACAG